>NC_137984.1:12015685-12354918 GCF_963924665.1 Micromys minutus
CTGGGACCAATTTAAAGTAAGAAAATAACAAATTTACAATGACCAATTAAAGACAACAACTAGTTCCCAGAATCAATCATTAACTGTTCCCAGGTCATAGTCTTTTATTCAAAACAAGCACAAATCACCATACTCTGTTATTCTCTTATGAAGAAAATGATTTAAAATTATTTCTTATTGCCAAATATACATTACATGTCATTATAAGAATGCAATTTGAAGAGTGGAAGCCAAGCAATATAACACACATTATTTCCTCAACTTATCATTTCTTTATCATAGAACATTTTAAAAATATGACAATAACTTTGAAAAACATTTTTATTATCGCTAATTGCAATGTTGCACCAGAGATTTTTGTATCATATATTTTTCTCACTGAACTGTGTTTCCTGTGTTCACAATCTCCTTAAATATCCTAGTCCATGGTAATAACTATTTTACTCTCTGTTTTTGTGACTTTGATAGTTTCAGATTCTATGTATTAGACCAGGTAGAATTTCTCTTTATGTAACTTATTTATTTAATTTAACATGATATTCTCCATTAGGGTTCATCCTTATGGAAGTGATGGGATTTTCTTATTTTTAGATTTGAACAACATTTGTTTCCAATATCATGTTTATTGCCCTGACTTGATTCTATGACTTAGTCATTGGAAATAATCCTGCAATGAAAATGTAGATGCAGACAGTTAAGCTTTTAAGAGTCTACTTTCATTGCCTTTTGCTATGCATTTGCTGATGTGTTTTGCAGGGGACAGGGTCATAAAATAGTTTAATTTTTAATTTGTTTAGTAAACTGTGTGCCATCTGCCCTACTAGCCCTACATTGCAGCACTAATAAAGAATATGTCAGCATCCCC
This sequence comes from Micromys minutus, assembly GCF_963924665.1. Classification (NCBI taxonomy): domain Eukaryota; kingdom Metazoa; phylum Chordata; class Mammalia; order Rodentia; family Muridae; genus Micromys; species Micromys minutus. The sequence continues at coordinate 12,016,551 of NC_137984.1, forward strand.
TTCCAATCTACCTTCAGGAACTTGCTGAAAGTTCTCCAATAGACAGATTTCTCGAAACCACAAACTCCAAATTGGTAAATATTACTTTAATTATTCTTCAACATGCTTATTTTCTGCTATGCAAATGCCATATGTAGAAAATGTATAGGACAACTTCTGTTTCATCTTATAGATTGTGTAGTAGCACTAATTGCCACTTGTAAGGGATGACTTTGGATTACCTAATGTTAAGTTACATTTAATAAAGTTTTTCAGATGCACTGGAGTGATGACTAGCAAGTGAAGACTAGAGAATACTCGGATTATAACAAAGTTTCTTTAGGCACCTCTGATCTAGAAAAGAAAACAATCATACAACCAAAATATAAAATTGTCCCTTATCGATAAGTTCTAATGCCAAGTTCCATATATTAAGAATAGGCAGTGCACACACTAAAGACTTCTGTGCTCTTTGGATAAATAATGTTTGGATAGCATTAGACACACACTTCTTATATTCTGATGTGGCATAATGTTCTATCATTTTAAGCTAATATCAGCATTTGTAGAATAATATCCTAATTAAACCTATAAACAAAAGAAGGTAATGGATTTCTGTGTAAAGTTCAGACATTTCATCAAAATCTGTATGCAGTATATGGAAGGCCAGTCTTGGAATCAGATTTTTAATATAATTACTCACTTTCTATTTGATGCTTTACTGCAAAGAGGAATGTAGAAGCTCAATGATGGGTCTTCTTTTAAGAAGTTTCTAACATGGAAACACTATCTTGTGCAGTATACAACACAACTGTGAAGTCAAGGTCAAGATTATCACAGGTATAGTCTAAGATAAAGCAAGCAATGTGTCTCATGGTATGAGAAGTATCTGTGTGCTAATACATCTCTTACCTGGACACATTTAATTATTTGTTCTTTGCTTATATTTATTTTTATTATTTTAACATTGTGCATATCTTTGTGTGTCTCTGTGTATTGAATATGTACATGTTAGGACAGGTCCCCGGGGAGTCTAGAGGGTGATATCACAATTCCAGGAGCTAGAGTTACACCTGATGTGGAGAGTGGGAACAGCACTTGCATCCTGTAAAGAACAGCATGTGTACCTGGGACATCCTATCTTCTCTTTCACAGATGCTCAATGTTTCCATTTAATGGTGTTCAGTAAGTATGTATATTATGTGAATCTAACATTTAATAAATATGCCTATTGTCTTTGAGATAAATAGTAGGATCCAGTAAACAATTTTCTTAAGAATGTGAATCCAGATGATGTTTAAAAATTAAAAAAAAATCATGTTATTCCTCCACAGTTGCTTATCACATGGAAGACTTTAGTGCCTAAAATTATAAACAAAGGGCATTATATACTTGGTTTGCCATTTAATGTTTCAGCTACATTTATTTCCCTGTGGTCTGGGTGTATGACCAATACAGTATTTCAAGCTAAAAAGATTCTCTGCCTGTTTTCTGTTGCCATTACTTGTCTCCTGTTGTGAATGTTTATCATTTTTATAGTTGTGAATGCATTAATAAAAAGGACAGTATTTTGTTGATGCCACAGCTATTTCCCCCTCCAGGAAGCACAAAAAGGAAGAGGTTAAAATGATTTAATTTTCTCAGAATCCCTGGAATGATAACTCTATGTGTTTTTATGTTTGTAGCAGAAAGATGTTATGGAGAAGAGATAAGTGGAATATTTTGACTAGTAACTTCCTCTGCATAATGAGCACACGACTTTATAACAGAGTCCTGCCCATTGAATTATAATGAGAGACTTTGATTTTATCCTGTGGACATGATAGGACAAAAATGGGCCAGATATGTAATGTGATGATGAGCATGTGGGTACAACTTAGATATGCTCACTAGGTTTCCAAGGAAATATGGGGGAGGAGACTTGTGAAGAGAGAACAATAAGGAGACAGTTCCTTCAGCTAACTTTCTAGCCATCAGTCAACACTCCCCTTATAAAAGCTGCTGAGAAAGACAATGAGAGAGTTATTATGATAAATAAGAAATAGTTTTAGATGGGAGAAATTATGTATGAGGTTCACCGGTAGGATCATAGAAGAGGATCCGAGTGAAAAGGTGAACAGAAAGCATATGTCAGAGTTTTGAATGAAGCATTGTGTCCAGAACTAAAATAAATGTGTCATGTGGTACATTAAAATACATACGCCTTAAAAAGTAGTTTCGTGTATATTTTAACTCACAATTTTAATAATTAAGACAATTTTTAGAACATAAATGTGTGGGTGAATGAATCAGAAAGCCTAAATTTCGAACTTAGCCTAAGTACAACACATAGCTATTTGTATTAAATGGATAATTTCTCCTTCCCATATTTTGTTAAGATATGAAATAAGTAGCTATAAAGCACAGAATCACAGTTACTGGTCTCTTTGTTGTGTGCCTTCTCCCACCAGCATTCTATGCCATGTCCGTGGCAGAAGCATGTGGAAGGGCCGTGTTTGTTCAAGTTGCTTGCTCTCTGTATGGATTGCCTACAGCTATAGACCAGGTAACATGCGTGTGCAGAAGCAAAAGCCTCTCCTGCCAGACCCCAGATCCTAGTCATCAAATGTTGAAAGACAGCTTTTGTGTCAGCACGTATACCCCAGCAGAATCCTCCACTACACTGAGACTCTGAAGACAAATAAAATATTCCCTGAATAGGTGGGGCCTTTATGGAGTCTAATGGTAAACAAAAAATGAGTAAGATTTTATAAAGAACAACTATTTATAAACAAAAACAAAACTAGGAAAATGTTAATAGATAGAGACTCAGCTTTAAAAAGTAACTGCTGGAAAAACCCAAATATTATACAGACTGGGTTATATTTAGGAATATATATGTATATACATGTACATGTATGTGAGAAATAATGAGTGTAACAGAGGCTACAAAGCTGCAGGGGGTTGAGGAATATGATAAAACCTTGAGACGGAAGCCATCATACAAAGGACTTACAGAAAACAATGAGGCAAACAAGCGAACAAACGACACCTACTTAACATTAAAATTATAAGACAAAAAAACCAAAAACAACCAACAATAACAACCACAAAAAAACCCTCCAAAGACACTGTTGAGTTCATTTATGAGTTGGTTGGTACACACAAGATTGCGAAGCAGAAGGGGGTTAGCCACACTTCCAAACTTGCTGAAACATATAAATTTTACACAGCGCACTTGAGAAACCAAAATCAAAAAGTTACTCAGCCCATCTGACATGGTATACAGGTGTCAAGTGGACAACAGCCTGGGGAGCTGCACATGTCTCTATGCCTCCCACCTTTCCTGTGTGCCACTTCTCCGCTGGGGACACTAGATTAGCAGTTCTGCTCTTCCACATGAGGGCATAGGAAACTTTCCAATTCTCTCTATCCATTAACCCAGAAGAAAAAAGATTTGGTTTCAGCTCCATGCCTAACCTTGAAGAAGTTTTAAAATTGCATGGACCTTTATCGATTTATATTTTATATTTATAAAATAACTGCACCTGTATTTCAACCATAATTGGTATTCTTGTCATATACAAAACCTTACAAGTGGTCTCTTTCTGTCCAAATGCTCAAGCCCAATATCTCCATCATTTTTGACAAAATGTATACTGTATCCATTGGGAATTTAGAAAATATTTGAATTAAATCACTACTTGAGATTTTAGACAAAAGTCAGCCTTCCCATTTTAAAAGAAAATAAAATTCATAGGCACAAATATCAGATCCAAATATCATTCATATATTTCTCTACGTATACATTTTAATAAAGATTGTATTCAGCTGGGATACCATAGATCAAGTTACAAATACGGTAGGATCAATACTTGAGATAGAGAGGAAAATATGTAATAGCCAGGAAACATGTTTAATATTGATATATTTGAACTCACTTGAGAATTCTATAATATTGCTCAGCCTCTAAGAAATCTAAATTAATTTCAGCCACACAAGTGCTTATTTAGCATGAATTACGTTATAGACACTGTGAGAGGGACTTCTTACATAATAGTGACACAGAACACTGGGTGGGACATTCTGTGCAATCACACAAGTCTACAGTGTACAAGAGAGAACTACAGAAATCAAGAAAACATCCAGCCCTTAAGTAGTTAAACACCAACTAGTGCCTTTACCCCCTCTCTACCTCGGTGGCTAGATCTCATCCGGTTTTCTGCATATATATATATATATATATATGATATATAGATAGACAGATATACACACACATATGTGTGTATAAAAATATACACATATATGTACATATATAACTATATGTAAGTATACACTTGTGTGCACGCATGTTCTCAAGTGCTCTCTAACTTTCTTTTTTCCTTCCTAGGAATCCTCAATAAGTTTAATTATGGGATGAATGTAATTTTTCTTTATGCTTACTTTCCTTTAAAACCTTTCCAGGAAGGGTATTTTTTACATGGTATCTATGCCTCACCCAGAGTGTTTCTCTCTTTATTGTCTTTGACTTTCTGTAAGTTTTGGATGCTGAATATAATCCCTGGACATGAATGCTTTCCAGTGCTTCTCATGTGGACCTTGAGTAACTGCTGAGTTAATTAGCTTAATTAATGGCTTTATTTAAATTTGATGTTAATAAATTTTGCTCAGTAAGCAAGTTTTTCTGAGGGCATGTAGAGAGCTTAAAAATACTATATGATATTGAGCCTAATTTTTTTCATTCATATGGTTTCCAACTGGACATGTTGCTTTTCTCCCTAATTTTACTACACAACTCTCAAGGACAACTAAATTGCATTTTAGGTTTTGTAATTTTGTTGGACTTGATTCTGTGCAGTAAATGCCTAATAAATGCTCATTGGTTGATTTGGGCCACAGAATAATGCTTGAGTGAAAAGAAACATTTCTTTGGCAGAGTAGCAGTAGGAAGAACAATAGACTTGAGCTGAAATTCTGTAACTATTGATCACTAACTTGGAAATATCAAACCCTCTAAGCAGCTGATACAAGTAACTTGCAGGAGAATACCAGCACTGCATGGAAGACCCTTATGTCTTAAAACTCTAAATGAACACAGAACAAACATTTACTAAACACATTACAAGCTCAATGAACTCTACCTGCCCAGCACACACCTATACTCTTTTCTCCTGTATTTATCCAAAGTCACGTAAATTCCAGGTACTCTTCTGTTCCTGTCTGAATGCTCCAAACATTTGTTGAAAAGGAAACAACACCATCAAAAAGGGATATTTAGGTACCCAGAGGACATTCACTTCTGTGTCTTTCGGTTACAGGCAAGAGACCAGATCAGCCACAGTGTTACATTAAGAGAAAGCAGACAAAGAAATACAACTACAAAGTTATGTCTACTAGAAAGTAACTTTAAAAACATAACTGAGCAGAACCTAGGGTCATCCCCAGATGTAGGCTAGGGCTCAGAGGAGGGATCAGTAAGGAAAGATGCCTTTGGGAGGGAGAATCCAGAACAGTGACCCCTTATTATAATAAAGAGACAAGATTTTTTATATGTATAATTTAGACTCTAAATTTTGCGCATATATTTATAATACACATATATTTGCAATGCGTATCTCTCTAAACCGTGAGATTTATTTTTCCCTACTGACCTTTAGTGTAGCCACGTTTCACGGTCACATCCGAGACACAATCAGATATTAACTAGGTAGCTGAAAGTTATTAGTAAAATATTCAAAACCTTGAAGTTGCGCAATTACCAAATGTGAGACTTATATAAAGCCAAGTGAAATAACCATTTCCAGATTCCGGTCTTTTGATGACCTGTTTGCCCTGAAAGTTTTGTGATGGTGGGACTTAATAGCTCTGCTCTTTATTATGGTTGTCTCAGCTTACTGCCCCGAAGAGATGAAGGGTACAAGAGGTGCTAATCCATGAAGCAAAAATTCCTGATGATTTACAACAGAACTAAAGGAGTAGCTGTTCCCCCCTTCTACTAGATTCTCTGCAAGTAATTTTCTTGATAAAGTGCAGCCCCTATGTAGACAGAAATATTTAGCAGATACAAAGCAATGCTGTAATCTGTTCTTAGTTTTGGGAGCAGCTACGTTAGTATCTGACTGTAGTCGTCCACTCTTTCATTCATTTACTCAATCATGTATTCATGGTTATTGAAGCCAGTGTCTCACACGGCTCTGGAGAAGTGTGGATAAATACTATAACTTCAATTCTATAGTTAAATATAATCATATCAGCCATCTGTTTGATGCCAATAGGAAAATTTATACTTGGTTTATAGAGACTTTTACATTTAAACAATGTCTGGTCGAAAAGGAAAAATACAAGAGAAATTTAGTTCTACAGCATTCCAGGAAGATAAACACATCTAGAAATATTTACAGATGTCTGACTTTATATGCTAATTTGAAGAGAGCTGACCAAAAATCCTTACCCAGTCCCCTCCTCTGTCACCAGTAAAACACACTGTCCTTTCTTGCAAATGCAGGACAGAGCTTCTGACTTGGAGGAGAAAGAAACTATATTCAGATGCCACGTTTTTTCTATCATGCTTTTTCTTTCTTTCCAGCCTCTTCTCCATGAAAACAGAAAAAATATCAGCATTTGCAAGGTTCATGATAGCACACCCCTCTGCAGCTGGGCACAAAGCGAGCCTCCTTGTTCCCTGTGCAACAGCACCACCTAGCGGAAGAAAGTGCTCTGCCCTTCAGCGGCAAGTGAAGCTGGCTGGGAAATGTTATCAGTTGCTAAGTCGGCATTTCATTTCAGATAGTGGCGAAGGGTAAAGAAAACGTATCCCATAATTTTTGAACGGTTTGCTATATGAAGGATCCATCGTATGTTTGGAAAATGCAGACTTTCAAAGCTACTGGCTGAGTATTCGAATGCGTACTTCTGAAGTATAAGTTCTGTGACCTTAATTTTAAAATCCCGAGTAAATAAAAGCAAGCACAACCCACAAATGAATTACTCACAGTAGCTTATGTTGAACATCACCTCTCCTAATCTCAGAGAAATTGGGTGTGCATGAAAAGTCATTTCATTCCAGGTCTCCAATTTCTCTGTGACTGGATCTTAACAACAGCCTCACACCCAGCCTGTGTGTGTGTGTGTATGTGTTTGAGTGTGTGTGTTTGTGTGTGTGTAGAATGAAAGTGTAGATGGGTGTGTAGACAGGAGAAAGAGGTAAACAGGAAAATCAGTGGAAAGAAATGCATCTTGGAATCTGAAATAAGAAACAACACATACAGCACAAATGCCTAATACAGTGTGTTCATTAAGTAGCAATTTAGAACTGAAGAGTTATTTTGCTACTTACATATGCTAAAAATTAGTGACCCTGAACAATAAGTCAGGTCTTCCCCAAGCTCTACTTAAGTTCTCTTTCAAACCCTGAATTTCGAACTAATTCTCACAAGCTAAAGGCTCAGTTTTCTTTGTGTTGGTTTGGTTTCTTTCACTGCTGCTGGTAATGCATTGAACGAGCTCATTAAACACTTCTCGTGTTGGCTAAGTTTGAATGTATATATTCTAAATTGAACATGAAAACATAGAAGTCTCAAATATACAGAGCAAAAGAAAATTGGATCCATGAGAAGCCACGAATAAACCCTCAATGTGTTTTTTTCTTTCTAAGAAGAATGAGTGTGGAGGAGACCTCATCCCCTCTTCTTCTTCATTGGGACATGCTATGGTAAGAACTAAAGGGAATTTAGTGAGACAATAAAATCATCTCCATACTGGGGTATTGTGTTCAGGATAGATTGTTGGATGATTAAATGTGTAAATCACAAGGATCTGAAACTTCTTTTTTCTTTGCTTCTTTTTTAACACCTCTTTAGGTGGTGTCTTGATCGCCTGTGCCCTATGAACACAGAAGGCCTATAGGTCAGCCCTGAAATTATAGCTAAACCTCAACTCCTGAGGTCCACAGGCTGTTTATATCGATGAGAATTTATGATGTCTGCACCCTAAGTCCCCGGCCTCTCTTTTACATTGACTTCTTTACAATTTGCTGCTCTATTTTATGGTGGTCCCCTGCCCTCTATAAATACATCACAGTTACTTAACCCCAGACCCCACCTCAGACTCCAGAACTTCAGAAAGGATCTATTTGTTACTTATTCTGCTACTGGGTGTTACATAATCCTCCACATTAGCAGCTATTATTTTATCTCAGCTAACATTTTCCAAATTCTCATCACCACCTGATGGCTGGCCCTCTAGCTCCTAAATAGGACTGTTCTTAGAACTGTTGTTCCGAGATTACACTGAAGAAGAATATTTTCTTTAAACTCACGCAATGAATGAAGTATTTTCTATTGACTATCTATTTGCAATAAAAAAATGAATATGTTTAACTTCAAAAATTACATTTCAGCAAGCTTAATTGCCTGTGTTACTTTAAATATCTGAACTTACAAAAACATGACCTAATCTTCGCAATATGCCACTGAGTAATTAAAGTTTTCTGTGGGTTAGATCCTAATAATTATCTTGTTTTGACTGAAATCCTTATTCCAGTTTCCCCAAATAAAGCTGGAAAATAATAAGGGATTACAGTTTTGCAAAAGCTATTGTCTGATAGTAAAATTGTTAAGAAAATATGAGTAGGTATTATGCAAATTCTGACCTAATCCCAGCAGCATTCTGGTAGGTAATTGTATTTTTTCTTTAAAGGAGGACAGACCCTACAATAATTATGCCTTGTTAGTGTCTGCATTGCTACATTTTTGATTTATGTATTTTTCTGGGAGTTGACAGATAAGCAAGAAAAATTGACATATTATAAACTAATAAAAATAAATAATATCAGAATGTGCCTAGCAGCAGTGTGCATTGGGAAGTTAAATCAAGACATTAATCACACAAATTTTTGAGGAAAATATATTTTGCACTAAAATTTTTAAATGGCATATATCAAAAAAAGCTCAATATTTAAATTGCTATGTGCATTACAAAAATTGTGACTGCTACTCTACTCTCTATAGAGAGCATTAAGGGCCAATATTTCTCTTTATCCTCCTTAAAAATCTAGGAGCAGTCATGTTATTTTGAGTCATGTGTGTGTGTGTGTGTGTGTGTGTGTGTGTGTGTGTAAAGATATAACATTACTGTCAGATTTGGTATTGTAGTTTTTCTGCCAAAAAAATAATAATAATCCTAAATGGGAAATTTGGAGAGTGGGATCTTCGTAGTGTTTTTTATTTAAAAAAAATTATTCCTTAAAATGCTGCCATTTGAAAGCTTTCAGTTCTTTCATATTCAATACTTGGTGAAGATAAAAACTTAAATCCCATGCAGTTACTCATGCTAAACAGCATAACCACCCGCTCCTCCCCCACTTGGCAGAGGGACAAAGGCATGTTGTACCTGTGAGCAAAGGCTTTAGTCAAGTGTGTGGTTGGCACTCTAGAGCAAGAAAAGGCAAAGCACTGGAACTAGAAATGCTGTCTGCCCTTCCAGATGGTGCAGTGTAGCCTCACATTGCATTATTTCCAGGCATTTACTTAACTCTGACAAGAATTGTGCAAGCAAACATCTCATGAGTAGTCAGCCAAGTCATGAGTAATAGGTTCTTGTTGCTTTGCTAGTCAAACCAAAGTAAGCATTTGTCTTAGTATTAAAATTTCGATTGCCTCTCTTCTTTAACTGGATTGGATTTCAAAATCAAACAAAACTATCAAATTTTATAAATAGATGAAGACTATTCTGTAAAGTTTATGTAGATGTGATGAACAAAGCCCTGAAACCTTTACTTCCACAAAAATAAAGAAGGTAGAAACTAGTATTTTGTGATGATTTGGCCATCAACTTAAAAGCTGAACCTCTTCAAATGTGTACAAATCAGCAGATACAGCCAACCAGCCCTCAGCTAATGAGATCTACAAACATGTAAGTATAGCTGATTACAGCATATTTCTTTCATCAGAACAAACTATTTTATACTGCTGCGTTGTAGTTACTATTTTATCATCCATAAGATACAAGAGCCCAAGAAATTACTTTCATACACTTTGTGTTTATGATCAGAAGGGCACACAACACTAATTTTGTTCTTTAACTTTCTGTAGTAACATCTGTTTTGAAACATGAACCAAGAAAACTTTGACCATTTCCATCTTACGTTTTGTTTTATATGTACTTTATGCTCATTGTAACTAGTAAGCTTTCAATACATACTATAAAAACTTTTTAAAAAATCAAGTACTGACAAAAATATATACATATAGTTTTTTAAAAAAGGAATATGCAGGCAACACCAGTCCACACACTCATGAAGCAAGTATGGCATTTAAAGAATATTACTATGACAAAAGTTGTATATTAAAATAATACAGGAGTTAGATATGGAGAAATAACAAACTGATCCATGGAGTTTAGGTAGATCTAAAAGAGAACCTTATGTCTAAACTCTTATGTAGCCCAGTGACTATGGTAAGCATAGTAAAGGTACCGAAAACTCTGTCATCAACATTCACATCCAGCAATGATGTGACATTCTACCTCTCTAAATAGAGCGATCAACATTGTGATACTCATTGCACATTCACACATGTAAGCACATACTCATAATCCTCAAAAGTATATGAGTTCATGTGTGCTTCTATGTATATGACTATATACATGTACAAGATATCTGATCGGTTTGAATAAATATGTTAGCACACATATATATCAATGATATGAACATGTGTGCTTATGAATGGTAGGTGTGAAGATATATACATGTTTTGAGGCATGTACTTTGGTAGGTAACACCCTTACTAGTAAACATATAGTTCTAGAAGATATATACACATCTTTATCTTAAATTTAAATAGTCTATAGAGCCTCAAATATTATTCAACATCAAATATAAGTTCTTGCAGATGGATTTTTATTACTAAAGGGAAAGTTGACCACTAATCACTTTCTAAACGCAGGTTTTAGATAGATGGGATACACTCTGCTTCAAGGATATAATGAAATCCTGAGATTAAAAGTATGTACATTCAAGATACAACATTAAGAACATAAACGTAGGAGGTGAGAACTTGGGCAGGTATTTTCATATGCATACTCTTCGCTCTCTTTGGCTACATACTCTAGCCTGAGGTATTATTATATTTTTGTTAAGTTCCTTAATTGAAGGTCTTTAAATTAAAGGCACAAGATATTATTTGTTATCATGCTGGGTAAAAGTTGATTCTTAACAATATATCAGGTGTTTGTGTTTGTTTAGTAAAACCTGGAGTTTAAAAGAAAAGAGAAAAAAATGCAGGAGCAAAGACTGTCACTGTGAAAAAATATTGAGACCCCACACCACCTTTGGATATCATTCTTTTTCTTTCCGTTTCTCTGACCAATAATTTTTTAAAGTCCACAAGAAATAGATCCCATTTGGCTGGCTTATCTTTCATGTTTTCTTATACAATCACCTGACTAACAGACTGATCACAAGGTGTTGAAGTGGGAAAAAGTGTTTCCAACACAGACAGACGGGGGGGGGGGGGAGGACGAGGGAGGGAGGGAGGGAGAGGGAGGGAGGGAGGAAGGAAGGAAAAAAAAAAGAAAGAAAGAAAGAAAGAAAGAAAGAAAGAAAGAAAGAAAGAAAGAAAGAAAGAAAGAAAGGAAGAAAGGAAGAAAGAAAGAAAGAAGCATGGGAAGACAAAAAGGAAAACTAAACAGAAGATTAGCCAGGTCACAAGAAGATACAAGAAATTAAGGTACCTGTGTTATATGGTGTGAGATGGGCTGGCACTTGATAACATGTTAGCTTCCTGAGAACTGGTTAGCAGTAACTCTCTAGCTGTCAAAAGCACAGGAATAAAATGGGCTATGAATAGGAAGTCTACCCATTTGGTTACACCTTTCTGTTGTTTTGAGAGAATTGTTACTTAAAATGAAGGAACAGAAGCAGTAACTTTTGAAACAAAACTAAGAATGAGTGCTGGCTACATATAAGGCAATGGTATGGTTTGACTCCTAAATTTATCTTTTGGATATTTACATCTGACTTGGTCCCCATATTCCATAAATTGGAAGTTGCTGAGTTTTTAGAAGGTGGGGTTTAGTTAAAGGAATTCGCTCGCTGGAAATTTGCCCTTGGAGAGGAACCCACCCTTATTATTTCTCTTTTGGTTTCTGTCCCCCCATACTGGGACAACTTTCTTCTAACACTCAATCCTGCACTGATATGCTATGCAACCACATGCCTGTTAGAAATGTTCAGTTTTTGTTTGTTTGTTTGTTTTTGCTGAAATGGAATTTTCTAGAAGAACCCACTTGCTAGAGCTGACAATGAAATCCTCTTAATATGTCTGTCTAAGCCTCCCTTGATGAAGGCTGGCACATTTTTCTCATCAGATTTTTATTATTTCATAATCAGTCTTTGGATTTATTCACTTAGAGATGAGGACACATCTCATGCTAATAATCTCAAGCAACCACCCAAGTAATCGAAACAATGAAATCAAAAAGAGTTCCCATTAGCAAAGAAGTGTCTTCCTGTGATTTGAAAAACCACAAAACAAGCTTATGTTCTTAACAGATCCTTAGAAAAGTACCATACACAAAGAAATGATTTCAATCACATGCTACCCAGACTTAGAAATGCAACAGCAGTCAATAGTTACAGAGCAAAGAAACATTTTCAGATTCATCTACATTTGAGACTATATTTGGAAGCTAAGATAATACCTCTCTTTTAAATGATAACTAAAAAATATATAAGTTGAGACCTATTTATTTAAAAATTCAACCTACACAGTTTTTTACTTTATATCAATATGGCAGAAAAAGCTCTGATATGAATTGTAATATAATGAATTGATATTTATTTCATTATTTTTGTTGATCTGTAATGTCTCTTACAAAAGGTATATTTTCTAGATATGACATTTGATGCTATGCTTATAAAATCTCACCTACATGGTTGCCTAAGTAAAGTCTGCACAATGACAAAGCTAGGCGACATGGCAGAATGGATGGAGGATAGTATCTATGACCAGGACTCCTAGACGAAGAACTGCACACATTTAGGGATGACTGAGAAATAGAGAAGTATATTTCTAAAAAGATAGGACTCCTCACAGGGTAATAGATCCCAAGTAATCAGCTATAAATACATAAACACAGGAGCACCAATAAAGGAGTCCAGCAGGTTGTAAATGTGCATAAGTGTCTATGTGCACATGTGTGTGTGTATGTGTGTGTATGCATGTGTGTATGTGTGTGTGCATGTGTGTATGTGTGTAAAACTAATGATTAAAGAATTTGAGGCCAGTCTGGAGAGATAGCTCAGTGGTTAAGAGCGCTGACTGCTCTTCCAGAGGTCCTGAGTTCAATTCCCAGAAACCACATGGTGGCTCACAACCATCTGTAATGGGATCTATAAATCAGCTATAAATACATAAACACAGGAGCACCACTAAAGGAGTCCAGCAGGTGGTAAATGTGCATAGTGTCTATGTGTACATGTGTGTGTGTGTATGTGTATGTATGCATGTGTATATGTGTGTGTATGCATGTGTGTATGTGTGTTTCTGGTGTTTCTGAAGACAGCTACAGTGTAATCATGTACAAAATAAGTAAATATATTTTTAAAAAGAAGAAAGAAGCCACTTTTCCCCAAAAAAAAAGAAAAAGAAAAGAATTTGAGGCCATAAATGTAATGGGAAATTCACAATGTATGGAAGTAGTTATCAGAAGGAGATAGAACCCTGACATTAGAGCATTGCTGCTGGGTAATGAAGCTATTTCCCACCAAAGCTTTTGAGCACTTAAAGTCTGAATAGTCTTAATTGAGATGTACTATGAGAAGTTTACGTGAGGCTTCAAAGACAACATGAAAGAATGATAAGTAATATTTCATTAACCAAAACTATGTTGAAATGTTAATAGACTAAAATACATTATTTAAATTTACTTTGTCTTTCTTCGTTTTGGTTTTTCAATGTGACCATTAGGGAACAGGAAAGAGCATCTTCTCTGTGAAATAGGAATTCCAGTGTAGCTTTAGTGAGCAGCATCTGTCTCCAGAAATAACTGGTAAATATTAAGTACTTACAAACAATTTAGAATCAATAATTTGAGTAGCTGCAAATTATTATTTATTTTTTTAATTAAGTTTTTATTCTGGGTTCTACAAATACCACTGAATGGTTCACTCTGGATGATAATATTTGAAAACAAAACTAATGTAATTGAAAGAATTACTTGTGTTTAAAAAATTTTAACAATATTAAGGGAGAGAAGGAAAGGGAAAAATATAAAAACAGAACACAAAGAAATTTACTAAGGGTTAAAACTCAATGACTTATTGAAGCTTATTTTTCATGTTCATGTTTTTGATTAAAAGATTTTAAATCACTAACATTGGTAATTGCTGATGTCGGATGAAATATAATAATTTTGGTAAAATTATTTTTGCATGTTCTAAGAATAAAGAACAAGAATCCTTTCATCTACTTTATGTATTATGTATGTAGAAATACATAATCTCGAGATATGAACAGGGGTAACAGAACCTTCTAACAGAAGTCATGATTGATGGAATGTACCAAACTATGGAAATTTTCCACTGTGCTTTCTTGGAGATAGACCAGGGCACTTGCATTTGGTACATCCTACAGAACAGGACTCAGGTTCTTCAGCTTCTGTGTGACTCTAGGTACCTTTGGGGGTAAAGCACAGGTTTATTGCACATTGTACTTGCTACTATGCCTAACATAAATTCATATCAGTTAGAGATAATCTTTTAAAACATCTTAGTTGAGTGTATTATTAGTTTTAATTCTAATTCTAAGTTAAAATAAGCTTTCTATAGCTCATCAGGTATTAATTTTAAGATTAACAGCTGGCCCAAAAAATACTTTAAATGTGACATAATTCCATGACACTCATGGATATACCATATTCATTAAATGTAAATTTCCAAAATGTTACTTGATTTCAGAATCAAGAATTGCAGATATAATGACATTCCTACCTTGAGCTATGGTTTCTTTCTTCTTCCTTTCTTTATTCTTTTTCTACCAAAGATGTTAACCTATGTCTTATTTAGGTTTTATCATCTTTTCCTATTTTACTCACCTGGCTTTCCTATTTCCAATATCTTTATACAGCCTAATCTTCAAAAGGCATGTCATTATGTTATATTTTTGATGTGCATTGTGCAAGCATAGCGCTTGTACTGTAGTATTCACTCTAAAATACATATTCACGTGACAGCCCATAATATCCTTGAAACAGCCATTATAGTCTGTCAAATAAATAATGCGCATTTTAAAGATGGTCTTTATGTGGGATGGCTCTCCTGCATTTTCATGAGGCAGATTTTTCTTTTATTCTTTACGAAAACACACACACACACACACACACACACACACACAAAGGAAATGAACATGCAGAAAGATGTGTTAAGGTAGAAGTGACAGAAAGCAGGAACTCCACACATCCTTCAGCATCTTGCTCTATTTTACAGCTCCACCATTTTAACCTTAACATTTTATGAAAAGACTGGAGACTAGATTTTGTTCTCTGACCGTCCAGATGTGCACACTTGGAAATAAGTCTGAGATTTCTTATTTTTGTAGTATCAGTAAAATTTTACCTTTGGTAGTGATGGATGTTTATTTAAAAATTGCAGCTTAATTCACAAAGCTACTACAAGAAGTATATCTCAGAGGCCAGCAAACAAGTTGTTCTCTCCTAGCCTGAAAGTGAAAGTTTTTCAGTGTTCTACTTAACCAGAACAATTCAAGGTGCACTAATCTTCCAGCAATGTTACCTGAGTTTAAGGAGGCAAATCCTTAAGTCCCATTCCCACATTGATGTCATAACATTGGATACATAGGCTATGAAAAATGAGAGGAATTCAAACATTTATTGGTACCTACAATGTACCAGATCCCATAGCATGTAGTTTTAGAGTACTATTTCAATTTACTCTGTAAGGCAGGTGGGGAATGTAAATGTATTTTATAACATAATATTCAATATATTTTTTCACAAAATACTTTTACTTTGTAGTGTATAGTTTTAGACTTTAGTTGAAATCAATTGATAGAAAATGTATAATAGTTTTGAAATTAAAATTAACAGGCTAATTTTATAGGAAGTTATTTGAGGCAACATGATATGACTTAATTCATCTGTGTTCCATTTATCCATCCATCCATCCATCCATCCATCCATCCATCCATCCATCCATCCAACCACCCACCCATCCAGCCAGCCAGCCAGCCATCCACTTATGTAGCAAAGTAGTTGATGGCCTAAAATAAGCCATCCATTAGTATCCTAGCAGTGACATGAATAGATCCAAAAACAAAGCACAATGTCTCAAGGATCTCATCTTTCTTTGAGAAAGAAATTTGTTAATTAACTAATAATGTCAGTTTATGGTGTTACAATGATAGGATGAATATAGAAGGCAACAATAGAGGAATTATAACACACACACACACACATCCCTTCTCTCTCTCTCTCTCTCTCTCTCTCTCTCTCTCTCTCTCTCTCTCTCTCTCTCTCTCTCTCTCACACACACACACACACACACACACACACACAATCTAAACCATGTGAGCAAAGAAGAAATTTTAAGAAACATTTGTGGAAGAAGTGAGGTTCCACAGAGATGAGTCACATGAAGAGCTTAAGAGATTGTAATCGGTTTAACAAATTAAGAGAAAAATGAGGACTTGTTAGACGAATATGGAGAACAAGAGGTGTAATTAAAATATATATGTTGCATGTTCCAAAATATGTTTTATGTCTATATTAGTATGAATAAAAAATGTGTAATGTTCAACATATCAGAAGTGTCAGTGTCTATTTGAAGTTTTAAGTTCTTTTTATTTGAAATTAGGTGTGCAATTTGAAACTTGTGTAACTTGATCTTAAGATAATGTGATTTCTTTTACTTGTCTGCATGTTTGTGTTTGTGAATGCATGCTCACAAATGTGTGTGGGACCATGTACTTCTGCCCTCGTTGGAGCCAGAAGAGGAAATGTGACAAACCAGAGCTAGAGTTTCAGGATGTCACTTTTCTTACATAGGTGCTGGGATCTGAGCTCCAGCCTCCATGACTCCACAGCAAATGCTCTTTACTGATGAGTCTCTTCTTCATCCCTGTTATATTTATTACATAAGGACATGATAAAAAGGTGTGGGAACATAGCTGTACTTGCTCAAAGCTGCAGAACTATGACAAAGTTATCAAAAAGTCTGAGGGAGCTATGACTAACTTCTACCAACTCTGCTTTTCTCTCCACAGAGAACTGGAAGGTGCTGTCTAGGAGATGCTGAAAGTCATCAGACTACTATGTCATAATTCTCACAGGGTAAATGACATTGCTTTCCTTCCTGTCCTTCCTTTTCTTCCCATCTGAACAGGATGTAAACATTAGCTGGGTGACACTGATGATGGAGGAAATAAATGTCCCCATAAAACTGAAGCACACATCCTGTTTCATTATGCATTTAGTAGTTATATTATTCAGCATCATTTTCTTAATGAAACAAGGGGATATATATGTGTATACATACATATATCTAAATCTATAATGCATTTTGCAAAAATTTAATTAGTGATCTTGATGGATTTCCTATACAAATCATCCTAATTCTCATGAAAAAAAAATGTTTAGAGGTGACTTGATGTAACATAAAAATCCTACCTAAGTTTACTTAAGACCCGTCAGAGTCATGTACAATCTATTAGCTCATAATACATGTACAATATCCAATGTATGTGTACCACACATAAATTCTGTACTTCCTTATCTTGGAACTGGGGTAAAAATAATCAACTGCAGTTACTAAGCATGTCAAAAGATGGGCTGATATATACAAAGTGAGAAGGAACAGGCTTAGTTTTCACCAGTCTTCACATTCATTGTTTAAAAACTCTTATAAAATCCATGTATATTCAGGGTAATAAAAGACATTCCTTGAAAACTCATAAGTTTTGTTTACATAAATATAAAATCATAATAAAAATTTAAAGCATAAAAGAAGTCCTATAACCAATTAAAAATTCTAGAATGTTTGTTCATACAATTTAAAGCTTTAGCCAGCAAAAGGCAATCAAATAAATAAAGAAGAACTTGAAAATTCTCAAGAGCATTTGCTATACCTTGGTACTTGACTGTGCTGTTCATAATAATCCAAATTCAAAGCCCCTGCTTTAAGAGAATCTCTTCACATGTCTACTGTAAATAAGCACTTTCTTGTAAATATGTTCTCATGGAATCACGTTAAGTATTTTCAGCAATAAAGTCTCATAGCCCCATAGAAACAAGAAATAAGAAGTTGAGTGCATTGTTCAATAGAATGCTCCTTTACATAACATTGATATTCGGGACATCTGGCTAGGTCATGCAAATGTATTTTGCAAATCATAGTCTGGCTCCTGTTATGTTTACAGCATCCCAAGGAGAGTTGATCGATAAATGAATATAATAGAATTATGTCTAGCCAGAGGTTTGTTCTGTGTTTGTGTGATTGGCATCGTTTTTCTCAGAATAGATTTAAATTCTAAGAAGTGATGCATTGTTTTTGACCAAGGTCTTTATTTTCTAGACAGAAAAGAGGATAATGGTTCTTTATTCAACTACTATAATTGATTTCAAATTAATAGTGACTGTTTCCCAAGTATATCCAAGAGATAAACATGGCAAGCTATTAAGTAGTAATCAATTTTGTAATAAATAAAAAGTCTTTGGTATTAAATTAACCTTTAACATCATTTAAATTATATAATAAAATAAGCTCTTTAAATTAGTTTATCTATCATACATGACTAATATGTTTCCAATTCTGTAGCTGTTTATTTACATGTATAATGTATAACATTTTAATGACCAAATATCATTATATTAGGATCAATAATACTTACCAATGAGAGGACACCATATTTCAGATGATTAAATATTTACACCTGAAACAATGTATTCAATAAGTTTAGATTTTAGAAATATTTTCAAAATATATATCTTTAAGAACAATT
Organism: Micromys minutus; assembly: GCF_963924665.1. NCBI lineage: Eukaryota > Metazoa > Chordata > Mammalia > Rodentia > Muridae > Micromys > Micromys minutus. The sequence continues at coordinate 12,035,522 of NC_137984.1, forward strand.
CATTCATCTTTGAAAAGACATTGAACTAGAAACCACAATTCCTGGTTTTTAATTTTTGAATCTACAACACAGTACCTCTGTGAGCTTGAGGAATTAAGTTCAATTCAGTTCAATTCACTTCATTAAATATTAATGGGGCAGCCTCCTTTGTGCAAGGATGGGACTAGAGAAACCTATTTGAAGGGAGGGGGGTGATGGAGGAGAGAACAAAAGATTAAAGAGGCTGGCACAGGGAGAATAATTGATGTAATAAGATGATGAGGCAGGGGAGATGCCATAGAGAGACATATCTTAGGGTCAGTCTTAGGAAGAAAAGGAATGGGTCTTCCTCAGGGATGAGAATAATACAAAGTGTAAACTAAAGATATAGATGTTGAGGTAGAAAGAAAGCAAAGTAAGGTATCTCATTGGAGTGTTCTTGTTTTGGGTGGTAGTGGGAGAGAGGGGGAGAGAGAGAGAGAGAGAGAGAGAGAGAGAGAGAGAGAGAGAGAGAGAGAGAGAGAGAGAATGTTCTGAGTAATGAAGGTCATAAGTCATGGGTCATAGTCAAATTGCTTAAAATGTTGAGATAGTGAAGAAGGCTGAATTTAGGAAAACTTGAGAAGATGAACCACAGCTTATAACCTACTAAGAAATGTAAGTTTTCAATCTGGTCAGAATCAATATGTTTTCTTGGTACTGTCCTCAAAACTGATAAAAATTAATGAGAAAAAAACTTAGGGTATTCAAACAGAAATTCTACTCTTGGTATTGAAAACACAATTGAGGCAATGGAAAGAAGAAATGTTGGTTTTTAATTATATAATGTATAATGACATTTTAGTTAATAGTAGAATTTTTTAATTTTTAGTATAGAATGGATATGGAGAGGGAAATTAAGAAGGTAGTAGGGGCAGAGAGAGGAAAGAGAAGAGTGGAGAAGTAGAGGCTGACTGTGATGTGAAAAGGGGAAATATGGGAAGAGGAAAAACAAAGGGGTAAGAGGAAAAGGAGCAAGAGAGGCAAGAGCCGATGACATGATAGTATACATAAGTGACCCCAAAAATTCCACCAAAGAACTCCTACAGCTGATAAACAAGTTCAGCAAAGTGGCTGGATACAAAATTAACTCAAACAAATCAGTAGCCTTCCTATATTCAAAGGACAAACATGTGGAGAAAGAATTAGGGAAAAGGTACCCTTCACAATCGTCACAAAAACTATGAAATACCTTGGTGTGACTCTAACTAAGCAAGTGAAGGACCTGTACAACAAGAACTTCAAACCTCTAAAGAAGGAAATTGAGAAGGATCTCAGAAAATGGAAAGATCTCCCTTGCTCATGGATTGGAAAGATCAACATTTTAAAAATGGCCATCCTACCAAAAGCAATCTACACATTCAACGCAATCCCCATCAAAATTCCATCACAATTCTTCATGGAATTGAAAAGATCAATGTGCAATTTCATATGGAACAAAAAAAGACCCAGAATAGTGAAATCCATCCTCAACAACAAGAAAACATCTGCGGGAATCACAATTCCTGACCTCAAGCTATATTACAAGGCAATTGTGCTGAAAACTGCATGGTACTGGTACAGAAATAGGCATGTGGATCAATGGAATAGAATAGAAGATCCAGAAATGAGCCCTCATGTATATAGTCACCTGATTTTCGACAAAGGAGCTGTAAACAGTCAATGGAAAAAAGACAGCCTATTCAACAAATGGTGTTGGTCCAACTGGCACTCAGCATGCAAAAGAATGAAAATAGACTCTTTCTTATCTCCTTGTACAAAGCTCAAGTGTAAGCAGATCAAAGATCTCCACATTAAACCAGATACACTGAAACTATTAGATGAGAAAGTAGGGAAAACCCTAAAACACATAGGCACAGGAGAAAATTTTCTGAACAAAACACCAATGGCTCAAGCTCTAAGGTCAAAGATTAACAAATGGGACTTAATGAGATTGCAAAGTTTCTGTAAGGTGAAGGACATTGTCAAGAAAACAAAACAGCAGCCAACAGAATGGGAAAAGATTTTTACCAACTCCACATCAGATAGAGGCCTAATATCTAAGGTATACAAAGAACTCAAAAAGCTAGACACCAGAGAATCAAATAACCCTATTAAAAAATGGGGTACAGAACTAAACAAAACGTTCTCAGTCGAGGAATATCGAATGGCTGAGAAATATCTGAGGAAGTGCTCGACATCCTTAGCCATCAGAGAAATGCAAATCAAAACAACCATGAGATTCCACCTCACACCAGTCAGATTGGCCAAGATCCAAAACTCAGATGACAACAGATGCTGGCGAGGTTGCGGAGAAAGAGGAACACTTCTCCACTGTTGGTGAGATTGCAAACTAATACAACCACTCTGGAAATCAGTCTGGCGATACCTCAAAAATTGGACATAATACTACCTGAAGACCCAGCTATTCCACTTCTGGGCATATACCCCAGAGACTTAGTACACAACAAAGATATATGTACCACAATGTTCATAGCAGCTCTATTTATAATAGCCAGAAGCTGGAAAGAACCCAGATGCCCTTCAGAAGATGAATGGATACAAAAATTGTGGTACATTTACACAATGGAATACTACTCAGCCACCAGAAACAATGACTTGACCAAATTCTTAAGAAAATGGCTGCATCTAGAGAATATCATTCTGAGTGAGATAACCCAGTCACAAAAGAACAGACATAATATGCAGTCACTGATAGTGGGATGCTAACCCCCAGAGGCTCGCACTGCCCCAGAAAAAACTCAGAGACTGTAGGAAGTCCAAGAAATAAAGAAAACAAAACAAAACAAAAAAATCTTTATACAACAAGAAAACTTTGACTATTTTCATGTTACATTTTGTTTTGCATGTACTTTGTGCTCATTGTAACTATTGGGTTTTCGATGCATACTGTCAAACCTTTAAAAAGATCAAGTACTGACTATTCATATAGATTTATGTAAAAATTATTTTAAAATCTGAAAAAAAAGTACTGACAAAAAATGTATTGTATAATTTTACACAAAAAATGCTTGAAATCTGTACATTTACCTTTGTTTTGTAAAATAAAGATGTTAAAAAAAAAGAGAGAGAGAGGCAAGAGCGAGAGAAACAGTAGAATTTTAAATCAGCTAACCATTAGATAGGTCTGACCTAAACTCAGTTGGGAAAAATGCCTTGAAAATAATGAAAGTGAATATCAAAATAACTCTCATGTAACAGATGACAAATAGTGAATGGTATTAAATTAACAGGAAAGTTAACAATCACAGTAGAGTACAACTGTGGGTGTAACTGTAACTGCTCTTGACTAAAACATCTTGTCTCAAACCACATATCACCTGTAGCTCTCCATCTCAACAGGAGATACTTTCAAACACTGTACCATAACCAGTTAGGCAACAAGGGATGAGAGCTCTTCAACAAGAAAAAGTCATTTCACACATGTTAATAGAAATCATTCCACCTCACACCAGTCAAAATGCCTAAGATCTAAAACTCAGGTCACAGCAGATGCTGGTGAGGATGGGGAGAAGGAGGAACACTCCTCCATTGTTGGTGGGATCATAAGCTGGTACAACCATTCTAAAAATCAGTCTGTCAGTTCCCCAGAAAATTGGACCTAGTACTACTTGGGGACCCAGCTTTTCCACTCCTGGGCATATAACCAAAAGATGCTCCAACATATAGCAAGGGGACATGCTCCACCATGTTCATAGCAGCCTTATTCATAGTAGCCAGAAGCTGGAATGAACCAAGATGTCCTTCAACAGAGGAATGAATACAAAAATTGTGGTTCATTTACAAAATGGAAAACTACTCAGATAGTAAAAACAATGACTTCATGAAATTCTTAGGCAAATGGATTGAACTAGAGAATATCATCCTGAGTGAAGTAACCCAATCACAAAAGAACACACATGGTATGCATTCACTGATAAGTGGATCTTAGCCCAAAAGCTCAGAATACCCAAAATACAATACATAGACACAAGATACAATCCATAGACCATATTAAACTCAAGAAGAAAGAAGACCAAAGTGTGGATGCTTCAGTCCTTCTTAAAAAGGAGTACAAAATACTCACTGAAGAAAATACAGAGAAAAATGTGTGGAGCAGAGACTGAAGGAAAGGCCATCTAGAGACTTCCCCACCTGGGCATCCATCCCACATACAGTCACCAACACAAAAATATTGCAGATACCAATAAGTGCATGCTGACAGGACCTGTTATAGCTGACACTGAAAAGCTTTGCCAGACCCTGACAAATACAGAGTCGGATGTTCTCAGCCAACCATTGAACTGAGAAAAAGGCCCCCAATGGAGGAGTGAGAGCAAGGATGGAAGGAGCTGAAGGGGTTTGCAACTCCATAGGAAGAACAAAAATATCTACCGACCAGACCCCCAAGAGCTCCCAGAGACTAAACTACCAAAGAGGGAACCATGGAGAGACACATGTCTCTAGGCAAATATGTAGCAGAGAATGGTATTACTGGGCATCAATGGGAAGAAAGGCCCTCGGTCCTGTGAAAGCTTGATGCCCCAGTGTAGGGGAATGCCATGGCTGGCAGGTATGAGAGAGTGGGTAGGTGGGTGGGGTAGCACTCTCACCGAGGCAGGAGAAGGGGGATGGGATGGGGAATTCTAGAAGGGCAACTGGGAAAGGGGATAAAGTTTAAAATATAAGTAAAGAAAATATTCAATAAAATCTGTTAATAGAAATTCTAAATTGTAGTCAAGTTAAACATGACTGTTCTCAACACTTTTCATAGCAACTCTTCAAATTTGTGATTAATAAAATGAAAGTCAACCTTCCAAATTACAGTAGTTAGTGGGAACCTAAGCCAGGTCATATGCAGTCTGTAGGCAAGTTTGGAACTGGGCAGGTCCTAGACATCACAGGATGACAATGGTGCCTCATCTCCCCCACCTTCATGTAATCTGACCACTATAACCACTGTTCCTTATGCTGTTGTGTGGTCATTGAAAACTCACATTTTATGAAGCCTGACTCAACCCTACCAGATAAATAGGCAATACAAAGTTAGTACTCAGGGAGCCTGACTCTAGTGACTAAAACCATACATGATGGTGTTCATCTGGATAGCATGCACTGTTCAAAAAATATTATGCCAGACAAAGGTAAAACTAGAAAATATCTAAACTATAGCATCAACAAAATCTTGATAATCTAGGACAGGGGTTTCTCTCAATAGAATTTGATATATGATCCGATCCAGGAAAATGGTGGTAACTTGGTATTAGAATACTGGAATCTTCATCTTTTTGAGGCAGAATGATGCTGGAAATATGATACATTGTTTTAAAAAGTCCTGGAAAAATCTTTACCACATATGTATTTGGTAGTGGACAGTGTCTTAAGGTATGTTTAAACTCAAGAAAAATGAACAAGACATGAAAACAGTTCAGTCTCAAACTCAGGAGTTGGAATGACAGGTTGAACTCTAGCCCCATGGAGGGAATGCTGTCCTGGAAGTCTCTGTTGGGGCTTTCTGGCAATTTCTCCTGAAGTGTGTTTTTAGCTTTTAGTTGGATCAATGATCACAACAGGAATTATGTATACAGTATAATATTACATAGTTAAAAGATAGTCCTACAACAAAGAGATGGGAAACTTGAATTGCATGCTGCTAAATAGAAGAACAATGTGAAAAGGCAACAACCTCTTTGCTTTCAAACAGAATGCTCTGGTTAAGGTAGAACTCTAGAAGGAAATCCCATGATCGCTGCTTTGCATTAGTGTGGGAATGAGCAATAGTGAGAGTAGATAAAAATTAGAAATATTTGCAAATAAAGCAACCCTTCTTTTTTGCTACTACAATGGTAGATATATAAACAATAATCATTTGGTAAATTCCATAGATCTGATAACTCAAAGTCACCCTCTTGATATGAATGGTGATCTTAAGTAACAAAAAGCACTGTCTCTTCGTTTGTAGCCAATGCCCCACATCAATGTCACATATTAAGCGCAGAGAAAACTTTGCAGGGCGGTTCATATGCTTTTCTGCCTGTCCACTCAGTTCCTCAGATTTCTTATAAATCTATAACTGTTTTATAGCTCCACTCATTAGACTATTCATTTTACTGTGGGATTGAAAATTGGCATAGTATCATAAATTCTAGAAATAGGTCACGTTCACAGCTTGAGAAATTATTTTTAAATGTTTCTGAAACTGAAATTCAGATGTACAATAAAAACAGCAGTAACACTGTGATAAAATCACAGGATTTTAAGAGCCTCACATAATTATCTCTGTTCTCCTCTGAAAGCTGAATTGTAATAAATGTATATGATAATTGTAAGCTGTGGATATTTACATATGACATATCCATATGATTTATGTATTTTAAATTATTCACTTTGAAGTATTTAAAAGTGGGAAACTCTCAGAGATTATGGGTTCTGAATACTGCATAAGCCTGTAATCAAGTAAGAGCTTTTCATCTGGAAAACTGTCCACGTAAGTTAGTACGTATTTGACCCAATGCCCCATTCTTCTGCATGGCATTGGTGACTTTGCTCACTGTGGTGGATTTTGTGTTGCATAACTAATGTTATTGGCATTACATAAAAGATATTAGAGGTCAGTGCTGAGAAGTCTAAGGAAGAGTCAGACCATTAAGGATTGTGGCCATATTGGTTAAGATCAGTTTACATTGCTGATTTCAAGATTTCATTGAAGGGTTGGCTAGATGGTTGGTTAGAACTGAAGGAGAAGGTAAAATTCTATCAAGGGATTGTGAAGCCCTAAAATGGACTAGAAAGGAGATTCTCAGCAGGTCCTTTGGGCTTCAGACTAAAATCCTCCACAGATTTCCTCTGGCAACTATCCCTGACAGTTTAAAGATGAAATATACCAGCTAAAACAAGCAGTAGTTTTTTCTTTTCATTCTTCGCCCTCCCATTTCTTATTTTTCTCTTTCTTTGTAAAGTCATTTATTAGCTGTCAACGTTGTCAAAGCCTTGTTAAGCCCTTGCCTTTAGATTTGCTTATTGTGGAGACAGAAGGAAATACTAAATCATAAGTGGTAAAGAGATGGAAAAAAGTTATGATGATGCACATGAGAGAGACATGAAACAATGGGTTTCAGAAACACAGAGCATATAAGGAAATCCGACGGAATCAGAAACCAGAAACCGGGTAGACATAAGGAACTCCAGTAGAATCAGGAATGGGCCAGTGCAGAAAAAGGGGAAGATTAAAAAAATTAGTTTTAAAAAATGCAACACATAAAATATTTGAATGCAGTTTATATGCCGTATGTCCCAGTAGCCTAAAGCACATGTATACAACAGCTGGGAAATAAAGCCAATAAAACAGAGGAGGTCCGAAGAATGAAGTGCCCTTGTTAGCCAGAGTAGAGCACCATGGTGATACAGGTAGTTCTTCAGTTAGAGGCCCTCCTCCTGGTGTCAGTTTGACAACTTATAGTGTGATTTGCATTTCTTTGGTGGCTAGGGATATCAAGCATTTCTTTAAGTGATTTTCAGCCATTTAAGATTCCTCTGTTGAGAATTCTCTGTTCTATTTATATGTTTATTAATTGGATGTCTTAATTTGTTGATGTGAAGTTTATGACTAATCTTTCTCATTCTGTAGGATGCCATTTTGTCCTATTGATGGTGTGTTTTGACTTACAGAAGCATAGATATATAAAAGAAGGAGAAAGAGAAGGAGAAGAAGAAAGAGAAAGAGAAAGAGAAGGAGAAGAAGAAGAAGAAGGAGAAGAAGAAGAAGAAGAAGATAACTTTAGCTGAACATGGTGGATCATGTTGCACTTAGGAGGCAGAGGCAGGAAAATCTCTGTGAGTTCAAGGCCAGCCTTGTCTATCTTGATCTGTAACCTCTCAGAACATTTATCACCTGCTACATGAGCATGCACTAAGCCACAGTGGCATTACTTTATAGAACATGCTCATACATATCATTTGCTGAGAATGTATCTCACATTACAGAGTACTTAGTGAGCTTGTATGATCCTATGGGTTGAATCATCAGAACCATCTGAGTATGGAAGGTATGTGTCATGCCTGCAACCCTAGAACTCAATTGGTAGACATAAGAGGTGAGAAATTCAAAATCATGAGTCTAGACATACAGTTTGGCAATGTAGAGCACACTCTGCTTCTTCTGAGGACCTGAGTTGTGTTCCTAGCACCCTCATAAGGTTGATGCTAATTACTGTAATTATATTTCCAAAGGAATTTGTTGCCCAAGATATTCTAGAGGATGTATACTCAGTTGCACATATGTAAACACATATGCACATCATAAAAACAATTAAAATCCAAATACACAAAATCCCTTATTTAAAATTTCATGAGATCAAAGACTAGGTTGTGTGAGAATATGGCTGCTCATCAAATAATAATAAAAATTAAGGCTTAGGATATACTTCATAATGGGTTTTTCCAGTAATCCCAGGACTCTGAAAGCAAAAGCAGGCTATTAATGAGTTTTGAAGCAGTCCTGGATACACAATAAGACCCTGACTTTAAACAACAAAAGCACCTGATGATTATTTTGTCCTGATCAGTAGGAAAGGGAAATAGGAGCTCGTGCCTTCCTGGGAGACGTGTAGTCAGAATATAATGCACTACTGAAATTATTCTGCATCCCAATTACAGTTCTGAAACTTTATGTTTTAATCAACTGGCTAAGGAAGAGTTCTCTATGATTCTGAATCAAAATTTCCTGTGAACTCTGCCTCTGTGCCTATGAAGTCAGGCATATCCACTACTACATGTTTTGGATGGTTTCAAGGGATCATCTCAGAAGTTCCAACTCATCAAAATCCCAAGGTTGTTAAATAAGGTATGCCTTCAGTGTCTGGACATGTTCTGCATTTGAAAAAGAGAGGCTTTTTTAAAGGAATTTCTGGAGTTCTTGCTAAAGATTAGTGTTTTAACACTGGCCGTAAAGTTACTATAGGAATGAAGTGCCCAGCAAGTGCTGGGTATATAACAATGCTTTATGAGCAGAGTCTTTCAGCACCTTGATGGCTGCAAGATTAATCTACTTGAGATTAGATACTATATTTCTTCAGAGTCAGAAATACATTTTGCAGAAAAATCAGGGAGCCAAAATGGTCAGTCTCCCTCAATATTTGCTAAACATTTTCCTCATAGCATGAAATGCCTCAAGAGGAAGTAGGACATCTTTTTAAATATGTGACCAACGTTTTAAAACCTCTCCTTAGGCACAATTCTGGAACAGATTATTGTTGTCTCATCCAGCTTTAATATGATAGGAGGTGCCTAGTCTTATTGCAACTTGACATGCGTATTTGGTTGCAATTCCTGGGAGGCCTGCCTTTTTCTGAAGGGAAACAGTAGCAGAAGATTGGGTCAGAGGGCTAAAAATAATTTTTGTGCTTTATGCTAATAGTTGTAATTTTTACGTATTTCTTAAAAATTCATTTGTCTTACATAATACTTGTCACAAGAATGACGTGTAATTTGCTTTCGATATTATGTTTATATTTTGCTTGCACTCACTAATTGTTTCCTATTTAGAGATAGTAAATTCTCTAACCACGATGTATCAGAAATCCTGTATCATCTATGTTTATTTCATCTTTCTTCTCCCCATCTTTCTGTTTTCTCATATTCTTCTCGCCTTAAGAAGTCCATATACATGCAAAACAAGATGTAACCTGGAAATAGTCAAAGTTTTCTTGGTATGTAAAGATTAAGCATAATGGTTTTTCATTTTCTTTCTCTTTTTTTGGTCTTTGTTTTTTCTTGAACTTCATATTGTTTTATATGTACTTTATGTTCATTGTAACTAGTAAGATGTTAATGCATACTATCAAACCTCTAAAAAAATCAAGTACTGACAAAAACATATTCATATATTTTTATGCAAAAATGCTTAAAATCTGTACATTTATCTTTTTTTTAAAAAATAGAGTTGTTCAATTTACTAAAAAGGAAAGAAAAGAAAAAAGAAGTCCATATACAAGGCGGTGAGTACCATGACAAGAAATCTCAAACTTCTGTGTTATGTTCCTGTCTACAGCCACAAATCTGGCCATCTTTTTACTAGTTACTGTATTTTCTTAGCAAAACTAATGGCCTGATATATGTCAATACTGTAATTCAACCTTAAATAATAACTTTTTTCATGATCATCTATCCCTAATACCAAAGTCACATATTTCATTTTTTTTTTTGCTTGTTGTTGTTGCAGGCTCCAACTTCTAAGCTGTGTCAATAAAATTTATAATAGGATGTTTCTTTAGCACAGGATGCAAGACATTTTTTTTTATCTAACAATAAAGTTTAGCCTTTTTCAAGAGTGTTCCAGCTACATGTGAGTGCCAGCGTTTATCTGTGACAACGGCATTTTGATGTGCCAAAGAGAGGAATGAGAAGGTAAAAATCATACAGTGGTCCCTTAAATTTCTGCTTAGAAGTAACAAAAGTCAAATATCCCTGCATTTGATCTTCTAAATCAAATGATGTGACCAAGTCTGATATAAGTAGGATAAAAAGTGCAATCCAGACACAGCAGGGACCCAGAGGTGAAGGGCCTTAGGAAAGGGCCCATACAGTAAGGCAATGTGTATTTCAGACATGACTTCAATGCATCACATCAGATTTCAGACTCAAAAGCATGTCTTTGATGTTTTAAGAACATACCTTAAAAAGCCAAAATAGAAGCGAGGGACTCCATTGAAAGAGTATTTCAATAATCCAGGTTAAGAGACAATGGTGTCTTGAAAAAAAGAGCTGTGACAGGAACTAAAGCGGAGGTGACTAGAGGAGGCATCAGTAGGATGGACCGACTGACTGCTAACATGCAGGACAGAAAAGACAAGCAGATGTATTGACTTCAAGGCTTTTGTTTAGGACTAGGTTTCATACCACCCAACGAGAGCTGAACTGTGCTTTTTACAGAATAGCCCTCAGGACTCTCCTCACTCCAGCATTAGCCAAAGTCTCTGGGGATAATTGTGAGGACTCACAGTCCTCCCTGGGAAGTTACTGTACTCAATGTGCTAGTCTGTTATACAGGGGGAAAGAAAAACAGATCAAAATCAAGCAAATGTAAAGGGTAAGGTTGACTAGAAGCATTCAAAACACAAGGCGGTAATCCTCTGCTGTGGAGTTAGAATGTGTTATGGTGCTGAAAAGGACTGTTAGTGGGGAGATGTGGGCATCACCTCAGGAGTGATGTTCAGTGTCTTACATGGTTTGGTTTGGTGGAGACCCTTTATACCCACACATTTGACATGCCTTTATCACAATTATATGAACTAACCCCTCTCCCTGATGTTTATGGTGTTATATTTATAAAAATGATAGTGTTGGGGGATATATTTTGGTGGATATGTGGTGATATATGTGGTAAGTGGGTGCCTTGGCAGTCCCATGCTAAGGCATCCCTTCCCCCTGAAGGACCAGCTACACAAGAAGACAAGAGCAAGAGAATGAGGAGAGGGCAAGCAGACCCATTTATAGTGATTTAGGCATACCATGCTGTTGCCAGGTAACTGTGGAATGGAGCTTAGACAAAATATTAACTTGTGGGACAGCCTTTTTCTATGCAGAAATAAAACTGGGAGAGACAATGGCTTTCCTCACAGGAGCAAAGGGCAAAGAGAAGACCATTTTTCCCATAGATATGTCTATCTGCAAACCAGTTATAAACAGTAGACAGATCAGATGATTTAGTATTTGCACTCCAACCATGTTCCAGTCAGAATGAACAGATTTTGGAAACAAAGGGTCTGTGAATGAAATTGTCAGTGGGATTAATCATTTTAAGACAAATCTCAAAATGTCTTTCTTCAACCTCCAGGAGGGAGATTTTAATCCTGAAAAAGAAAAAGAATGGCAAAGTGGAAAATGTGAAAATGGATGATTTTGAATAAATCATAGCTTCTCTTGCCAGAGTATGATGAACAAGGATTGGGTGTGTGAGGTTAGAATGAATAGGCAGTAGGGGTAAATTGGGAGAGATTTTATGGACATTAGAAATGTTTGTATGTTTAGGAAACTGAAGTCACAGAGTGCTCAAATATCTGCTAGCCAGGACACCATTTCTCTGCTTAAATCCTTAATTTTCAGGACTTAAACTATAATAAAATAATACTAAGTGACATAAGCCAGACTCAGAAAATAAACATGGTATGTACTCATTTTTAGGTATATATTAACTGTAAAGTAAAGGACAATCATAGTAAATACACAGACCCAGAGAAGCTAAGAGAAAAGGATAAGGGTCAAGGGAGGATGCATGAATTTGTCTGGAAGGAGAAATTAAATGATATCCCGGGTGGAATGGGTGCAGACAGGGGCAGGAATAGGAGGGACCAACTAGTGGAAAGATGGAGGGAAGATCAGGAAAGACAACTGGAATTAGGGGGCATCTCAGGGATGAGATAGAAGCCCAGTGCACTGGAAAAACCACAAACTATACAGGGCTGACCCTACCTCAAAATACTGGTAATGAGGATATAAAGCCTGAACTGGCCATCTTCTATAACCAAGCCAGACATTCAGTAGAAGAATTTGAGGCAAGAACCATGCCAAAAAACCTTGAGCCTACTATAATTCCTATATATAATTTATGCTAAAATAAAGTTGGCCCAGCTTGATACTGACACCACAAGAAGGATCCTACCTCTGGCACTACCAGGAAAGTCAGGACCCCAAGGCTGGATGGCCCAGAGTCCTAAGGTAGAATCAAATAGAACTTGCAGAAATATAGTCAATGAAAAGATTCCTGATGACCTTCTGCTTTACTCATAGATCAGTGTCTACCCAGTTGTCATCGGAGAGGCTTCATCCAGCAACTGCTAGAAACAGATGTAGAGACTCACAGCTAGACATTAGGTAGAACCCTACAGAAGTGAGGAGAAATATTTGTAGGAGATAGAGGCGTCAAGGACACCACCAGAAAGCCCATAGACTCAATGAACTCACAGTGTGTCACAGAGAATGAACTGCCAACCAGAGAGCCTGCGAGGGTCTGACTTGGCACTTTGCATATAGGTTAGGGTTCTGCCACTCCTTGTAGAAGTCATATCAGTGGGAGCCAGGACTGTCCCTGCCTCTTTTGCCTGCTTTTGGGACTCTTTTTTTTCCTACTGGTTTGCCTGGTTCAGCCTGATTTGAAGGAGAGTTACCTAGTCTTACCACTATTGATATGCCGTGTTTGGTTGATATTCATTCGAGTCCTGCCCATATCTGAAGAGAAAGGAGAGTGGACTTGGAGTTAAAGATGATGAAGAAACTACGGGAGGGTGGGAGGAGAGGAAATTGAGATTTGGATGTAATATATGAGAAGAAGAAATAAAACCTGTTTAAAACATTCAGGCACCTTCTAACTTACAGAGAAATTTTCCAAATCCTTCAGTTTCTCACCCCTGTTTTCCAACTCTCAAAAAGTAACAGCAATGAGAAGAGCAAAATCTAAATTTCACTTAAACCTTTATGTGTGTTGTCACTGTAGAAGGAACAAAAACTAACATGACAAGATATGTAAGAAAAAGAGGAGGAGCAAGGGTGAAAAGAATACCTTTAACTTATTTATTTATTTCTATTGGATATCTTTTATTTACATTTCAAATGCTTCCCCTTTCCCAGATTCCCCTCCATAAACCCTGTACCCGATCTTCCCTTCCCCTGCTTCTAAGAGGGTGTCCACACCAAACCCCTCCCACATTCTTGCCCTGACATTCCCCTACACTGGGGCATCTAGCTTTGGCAGGACCAAGGGCTTCTTTTCCCACTGGTGCCCAACAATTTGGATAGTGATTTAGTTCCTGGATGCACTGGTTGGTTGGTATTGTTCTTATGGGGTTGTAAACCCCTTTAGATCCTTTAATCCTTTCTCTAACTCCTCCATTGGAGACCCATTCTCAGTTCAAAGGTTGGCCTTGAGCATCTGCTTTTGTATTTGTCATAATCTGGCAGAGCCTCTTATGAGACAGCTACATTAGGCTCCTGTCAGCATGTTCTTCTTGGCATCAGCAATTTTGTCTGGGTTGGTGGCTGTATATGGGCTGGAACTTCAACTAGGGCAGTCTCTAAATGGCCTTTGCTTCAATCTCTGCTTCAAACTTTGTCTCTGTATTTCCTCCTGTGAATATTTTTGTTCCCTTATTCTAAGAACTGAAGCATCTGCACTTTGGTCTTCCTTGTTCTTGAGCTTCATGTGGTCTATGAATTGTATCTTGAATCATCGGAGCTTTTGAGCTAATATTCACTTATCTTAATAATGAAATAATATATAAATCTACCATTCCTGAAATCTGTGAGTGTCCTGTGTAACAATAATGCTGCCTAGTAATGGAGGTGAACTCAGTGATATTATGACAGATGCTCTTCTGAACTCTCTGGGTAACAGATGATAATTTAAGGGAGAAGTCACAATTCACCTGAGTGCGGAATGAGCAACTCATTAGCTGGCAGGTATTTTGAATGTTTCGTGGCAGAACCATCAATGACCCCACATAGTTATTTAATACTACTTATAAGATGTTGAAGAATAAAACTAAATTAGTTTAATTTGATGGAGGTGACCAAGGACTTCATTTTTACTTATATTATTTTCTCCTATCAGGAAAACTCCAAAAAGAAATTGAATACACTTAGTACAAGAAGAAAAGGAAGAGTAGAGGTTTTAACTTAGGAGCCTGAGTTTATAGGTACTCTTCAAATTCAGGAGACCAGATGAGGTCAATTCAAATATAATCTATATAGAGATATAAAAGGATAATGAGGGAAAGGCTAATGATATGAATGCTTTAAGAGAAAAAGCTGTCTTTGATCAAATTATTTGAATAGAAAAAATGAAAATATATTGGGAGAAGATAATGTGTCTCATATAATGCACACTGACAATATAGAAAGGACATGTAATTTTGATGTCAGAGAAATTATAGAGTTCTTATAATAAAAGCAAATTACTATGTATCAGGATGAATTATCATAATAAAATATAAAACCATACTGATGAAGTGACTTACTACATCCATATAGAAATATATTTCATGGGGTGGAGAGATGGCTCAGTGGTTAAGAGCACTGACTGATCTTCCAGAGGTCCTCAGTTCAAATCCCAAGAACATGGTGGCTCACAACCATCTGTAATGAGATCTGATGCCTTTTTCTGTTGTGTCTGAAGACAGTTACAGTGTGCTTATATGTAATAAATAAATCTTTAAAACAATATATACTTCATTATAAATATACATAACTCATAAACACATGAGTCTAGCATAGTGATAAGCCATGTGTAGTCTGAACATAAGCATTGAAAAAAGTAAGATGAGGCCATCACAAATATCACACAGATGAAAGTTTTGGTTAGAAACATTCAAATTATTCATTTAGTGAACATATTTTATGCACTCTAATAGAAATATATGTAAATGACAATATATTTTTTGCAAGTTTCTGAAGATAATAAACTTATTTTTCATTGATCAGAAACTGAACAGCTATAGGTAGAGTTGGGAATGTCAAAAGGATTAGTCTTCAGTTTGTGCCACAATTAAGAAATAATGAAATACTCATTGGTGGTGTCTACTAGAATGGCTTGCAGTTACTAGAAACATAGGTAAAGAATCCAATATGCCATGTACCCCCACTCTGATTTTCTCTCTTATAGACCTAAAGTGACAGTTTGAATGACCTTAGACTTGTAACTCTAAAACCATGAGCCAAATACCTTTATGCCTTAGAAGTTGGTTATCTCAAATACTTGTTTCAGCAACACAAAGCTGACTGACAGACACAATTTCTTAGAGGACATTTTTTAATAACCTTTATCTAAAAATCTCAATGCTGTGATCTAGAAATTACTTTTCCAGGAATCTGTTCAAAAAATATTTAGGATATATTCAAACTTTTACCACAACATGGTAAAACTTTCAGTTTATTTTAGCAGATGTTAAATTTATATGTTATTTGGAAGGTATAAAGATGTGACTCCTGGGTGTCATTTAGCCCCCTCCCCCAAGACTCTATGGCTGAACCTCACAGAAGTGATGTCAAACTTGGAGTCAGACATATCCAGCTAAATGCAGCCTTGGAGAAGAAAAAAAGTCAGGAAATGGGGGACTGTGCTGATTAGAAATCCCCAGTGTTAGTGCTGAATATTTTTCTTAAAAGAGTTCTGTTAAATAGTTCAACTTCTAATTACAATACAATGGAGATGATATCAGAAAACCAAGCTTTTCAAGGGTGGTAAAAACACTGACGATTGGCTGTACCACTATAATAAGTATTTGAAATATGTTATTCCTCCTTAATGCAACAAAAGGTTCTAAAAATTAGAAGTATTAATGAGTCTGTGGAGAAGAACTGAGTCTTACCATTTCTTTCTCTGATTTATCCTCTTGAGATAACTACTGTGTAGCTTTGTGTTTGAAAGCCACATAGTTTGTGCTGGGTTTTAATTATTTGCTCTCAAATTATCTCCATGCTTAACCAAATAATAAAAGCGTTTAAAGCACAAATATTTGCCAACCTGTTAAATTCTTTTTCTTTGTCTTAGTGAACACTTAATAAATATTTAGCATGTGCTGTGTACACTTCTCTCAGCAACTTGCAATTAAATAATTATATCAAGGCTACACAAATTATTTTGACATCAAGTTAATCTCTAAATTATTAACCACTTTGTTTCTGCTGTATATATAATTTATAGTTATGATTAAACATATTTGAACAAATAAATCTAAGGCAAACTGTTAATATTTCTAATGGACACATCTGTCCTACACATATTTGTTGAAGATAAATGGTTCTAGCATTGTTTGTGTTTTCTCCATTAACAATACAGAATATTATAATAAATCAAATTTATATGTAAATGATTAACTTCTTGTTGACTCCTTATAGAAAATAAAACTTTAAGTGATTTTAAAAGTCATATTTTCTTAAAGACATTTCTGAATATCAGTTGTAAATAATTCCACACAAAATGGAATTAGAAAATAAATGCATGTATTCAAGTTGTGTGTGTGTCTATACGTGCAGATTACCCACATTATAAGTATATAGGTGTGCAACAGAAGGCAGAGATATCTTTGTGAAATATCATGCTCTACCATGCTCCAACTTATTCTTTTGAGGCAGTGTCCCTAATTTAATTGGAATGTCAACAGGCATCAGCAATCCTCCTGTCTCCATCCCTTACATTTGATGTTTTGCAAAGCAGAACAGTAAGTTGCATGCCAACATTTTACATGAGAGCTAGGGTCTGAGCTCATCTCCTCCTGCAAAGGCTTTCACAGCATAAATTACTGACAGAGGTTATGGACAGGACTAAGAATGACTCAGAAGCACTCATATCACCAAAAATCCCACCTGAGTATGGGAGCCTCATTTCTAGATCCTTCTTCAGGAACGGCAGTCAAGGAGATTCAGTTGTGAAGAGAGTGTGTTCTCTCTCGTAACTGTTCATTGTGCTGCTCATTCTGACCTACTGGAATGCTTTCTGAGATGGAAAATTGGGCTCCTAATTGAGCCTTATGAGTCTCCTTTTAGTAGGGAATGTTTCAAGTTCAAAGAAATCAACGTATTACTTCTCTGATTGCTCACTGCCCCTATTTGGTATCTTTCTGCATCACCACCATGCAAGAGAAACAGTAGCATTTTCACCTTATGATGTATATGTATATGTATGTGTATGTGTATGTGTATGTGTATGTGTATGTGTATATGTATATGATGTATATGTATATGTATATGTATGTGTATATGTATATTATGTGTATATGTATATGTATGTGTATATGTATATGTATATGTATGTGTATGTGTATGTGTATGTGTATGTGTATATGTATATGTATGTGTACATGATGTATGTGTATATGATGTATGTGTATATGATGTATGTGTATATGATGTATGTATATGTGTATGTGTATATGCATATGTATATGTATATAATTTTTTACCTTAGTTTTATGTTTCATTAAACATCCAAAACATTCAACAACATTGAAGTTAGGCAACTATTCATGGCCAAACTTTACAGTATTGATTTTTTTCTCATATGAAATCACAGCCTGCATATATGTTTAAAAATTAGTTATGATCTAGCAAGATCTTAATTAGCTTGTTGCTTGCATTAGTCCAGTTTGGGATGAATCAGAACCTGTTCATATTGCTCCTGTTAACTTGCTTTTTTAAAGTCTCTTTTATTCTGAGCTCTCTCAGGCTTTCTTCAATGAGTCTAGGCTATATTTGTAAATTGTTCTGCTTCAGTGAATATTTTAAAAAATGACTTATGTAGTATAAGTTTTGATAGTTGTGAGATTAGAGTTGCTTCCAGATGATTTTAGTAGAGTTAAGAATTATACCTATCCACATATGTTGAAATATTTACACCAAAACTTCCAATTTCAATTCAAAATTACAATGTAAATGCATCTTTATTTTTTAATCACCTTCAATGTTTTTTAGTTAATTAGCTATTTTCAGCCATGTTATAATTCCATCAGCATTCTGTCTCTAGAAATTGTCCCCATCCTTATACTAGGTTTTATTCATTATACACTAGGCTATTGATTTCATTAGGATCACTCATCTTCTTTCCCTGCTTTTAAAATCCAGTCAAACCAGCCATTTACAGGGATACACTACAGACTAGCCCCAACTGAAATCTCAGGGCAGCACAGCTTTCCATGTGGCAGTATTAATTATTTGAGCACAGCTCTAAGAAACCATGCAAAAGGGGAAGCCACAAAAGAGACACCTCTTTCATTCTATCTGGACTCAAAAGTTCCTCGAAGTTGATTCCTAGTCACATTTATACTCTTTATATTCCAGCATCCAAACTCCTATTATTGATGTTTCTTGTCACTCATACCATGATTTTGCTTGCAGCGTATGGACTCTGTGTTCTGTGCTATAAACTCTTTATCCAGACACATTCCTGGCTCCACAAAACCAAGACCAAGCATTCTAGACACGGGGATTGTTATGTCATGTGCAAGGATCCTAAGTTAGACTTAAATTACTCAGCAAACATAAAAGATCCAGCAGGTGTAACAATCTACAATTCCGTGGATCTGGGAACAATATACAAGACCGTAATATATTGATTTACACATTAGTAAAATCTAGTCAGACAAAATAGAACAACATTTATACTATTCATAATGATAGTAGCAAAAACAAATGTACATAGTAAAAAAAAAAATCCAATAAGACAGAGTAATGTACTTGAGGAATCCGTAAAATTATATGAAGAGCTGAGGGGTTAAGACAATTTTATAGGATGATTGTTATTAATAAGCGAGGACATGGAATTTGTCTTATCACACATCAGCAAATGCTCTTTGGTAATTATTGAAATGGTTTTGTCCTAGTTCAGTGATGCCCATATTTACTGTTGGACTTGAATGGAAAGCCCAGAAATAGCTTACTCATCACAATCAATCTTATATATCAAAGGAAATAATATATTGTTTATGTATTTGTAAGAATACATAATTCATAAGAAATGTGATGATTTCTTGATACAATAAATGTACAAAAAGGTATCTGAAGGATAATATACAAAATATATGAACAACTCAAAAAATGAAACATCAATGAATTAAATAATCCAACTTAAAAATGGAGTACAGATCTTAATAGAGAATTCTCAATAGTAAAATCTCAAATGGCTAATAAGCACTTGAAGAATTGTTCAACATCCTTAGCCATCAGGAAAATGCCAATCCAAATGACTCTGAAATTCAGACTTACAACATCCATCAGAATGGATAAGATAAAAAACTCAAGTATCTGAGGAGGAGGGAAAACCTGTAGGAGGACCAGCAGTCTCAATTAATCTGGACCCTCGAGCTATCTTAGACACTGAGCCACCAACCAAGCAGCATACACCAACTCATATGAGGCCTCAACACATAGATAGCAGAGAACTGCGGGTCAGGGTTCAGTCAGAGAAGATGCACCTAACCCTCAAGAGACTGAAGGCCCCAAGGAGTGGAGAGGTCTGTTGGGGTGAGACGTGGAGAGAGACATCCTCATAAAGACAGGGGGAAGGGAGGAGGTATGGGATGTGGAACATTCAGAGGTTGGACCAGGAGGGCAATAAAATCAGAAGTGTAAAAAAAAATTAAGAAGTGTTATGGAAAAAAACATCAACTCAAGTGACAGCTAATGCTGGGGTGCATGTGGAGCAAAAGGAACACTCCTCTGATGGTCAGTATAAACTTGCACAACCACTGTGGAAATCAATATGGCAGTTCCTTGGAAAATTGAAAAATCAATCTACCCCAAGACCTAATTATACCACTTCTGGCATATACCCAAAGCACTCTCCATCCTATTACAAGAAGACTCACCCAACTATGTTCATAGCAGCTTTATTTGTAATAGACAGAAATTGGAAGCAACTTTGATGTCCCTCAACTGAGGAATGAATAAAGAAAATGTAGTATGTTTTAACAATAAAGTATTGCTTATTTGTTTAAAATGATGACATCATAAAATTTGTAGGCAAGTGGATAGAACTAAAAAATATCATCCTAAGATATATAACCCACAGCCAGAAAGACAAACATTGTATGTACTCACTTATAAGTGAACATTAGCAATAAAGTAAAAGATAATCATGTTACATCCACAATCCATAAAGGAGGGTAAAACTGAGTGAATGTTTGTATCTTCCTGGGACGGTAAAATAGAATTGACTTTGTGTGTGAACTAGGAACAGGTAGGGAAGGGAACAGGAGCTATCATATTGGAAGAAAAGAGGAAGATAGTACTGGGAGAGATTACTGGAATTGGAGAGCATTTAAGGGGATGATCTAGAAATGCTATGCAGGGGAATCTCCTGGAGTCTACAAGAGTGACCCTAGTGAAGTCCCTGGTAATGAGAAATATAGAGCCTAAACTTACCATCTTCTACAACCAGACAAGTCTACTTGTAGTGAGACTGGATATCAACTCAGCCATAAAACATGACCTACAATCTGTCCTGTATGCAAAATATATTGGAATAATGGTGGTGCAGAATTTGTGAGAGTAGGCAATAAATGACTGATTCAACCTGAGGTTCACACTGCAAGTGAGAGCCCATGTCTGACAGCCTGAAACTGAAAGCTGAACAGCCTAGAGATCCAGGATAAGGACAAAAAAAGTCAATGAAATTTTTTCTAATGATATTCTTCTATATTCATAATTGACACCTCTAGCAATTGTCACCAGAAGAATGTCATTCAGAAACGGATACAGATAAAAAGAAGCCCACAGCTGAACACTAGGAGACTGGGAATCTCACAGAATAGGGGGACAAAGGATTGTAAGTCCTGGAGAAATCAATAATGCCAAGAGAACACAGTCTACCAAATAAATTAAGCAGGGCTCATGGGAGCTCACAAGATCTACTCAATGAACATGGACCCTGTATATGAGGTATGGGCCTGAGCTAGTTCCTCTGCGTATATGTTGTGGTTGCATAGATTACTGTTCTTGTGGGACTCTAAACAGTGGGAGTGGACTGTTTAGACTTTCTGCTTATGTTTGGGATTCCTTTCCTCCTTCTAGGTTGCCTTGTCCAGCTTGTGTGTAGTCTTTTGTTTGTTGGATAATTTATGTATTTACATTTCAAATGTTATCCTGTTTTTCTGTTACCCCCCTCATCCTCCTCTCTCTGCTTCTGTGAGGATGCTCTTCTTCCCAGCCATCCACTCCCACCTCAACACTCTGGCATTCCCCTACACTGGGGAAATGAGCCTTCACAAAACCAAGGACTCCTCCTATTGATACCAAACAATGCCATCCTCTGCTACATAGGCAGCTTAAACCACACCCCACCATGTGTACTCTTTTGTTGTTTAGTCCATGAGTACTATGGGCTGTCTGGTTGGTTGATATTGTTGTTCTTCCTATGGGGTTGTAAACCCCCTCAGCTTCTTAAGTTCTTCCACTACTCCTTCATTGGGGTCCTCTTCCTCAGTCTGATGGTTAGCTGCAAGCATCTTAATAGGTATAAGTAAGGCTTTGCCAGAGCCTCTCAGGAGGCATCCATATTAGTCTTCTGTCAGCAAGCAGGTTTACACAAGTAAACCCAATTCTAAAATTTTAATTCCTCAGATCTGACCGCAGTTCTGATACATAGCAAGAATGTGTGACATTTTAGTAAATGAGGAAGTGAATGTTTTATTGTGTAATTTGGCAGTGAAAAATATCTAAATAATTTATAGAAACACCTGCAAAAATAAGCATTAAATTAGATTATTAAATATCTACTCCAAATCTTCACAGAAATAATTTGTACTACATCTAGATTTCTAGTATAATCATCTTTAAATGCATCCAATTAACTCTGTATCATACTGTGTTTATATCATAAGGCCAACTATAGCATTATAGAGAAGTACTCAGAATTTCTTCACCCTAACTCACTATCTGGACATGAACGTTGCAGCAAAGAGTCAGGGATGGGGAACAACAAAAGGACTTTTAATTCATTAGTGAATAATTCATTTTCTCAGCAAAAACAAATAACATAAATTGATTCACATTGAATCAGACAGCTAATTGTTTCTCATTCAAAAACATATTAGTCTTCTATTTATTGTGTGCAAAGCTCTTTCTTTTTCTTTTTCTTGATTTTACTCTCATGGAAATAATGAAATAAATTTAACCACGATGAATAGATCTTCCAAAATGAAGTTGGTCTAGGCCAAGGGTAACACATACACCCAAATGTTTCTAATACATATACAAACAATGTGCTTACAAATTAATGCAGTATGTCCTGTTTAGCATCTACGACAAGAGTAGACACCCCAAGAGCCACATAGTTTCAGAAGGGAGTTTGCCAATACAAATAAATGCAACTCTGCCTATCTAAAAACTAATAGAGAAAATCAAAGGAAGTGCAGTGGAAAGGGCAGGGAATAAATTCTTAAGTGTTTTCAATACCTACCCGCCCTTGAAAGAAAACGTTCCATTCAAACATAGGCAATCACTGCCTTCCAGAAGAAAGAGCAGGGAACCATTGTAAGAGAGAAACCACCCTTCAGCAGAATTCAAAATTAAATGTGATGAGCCATGTTCAGAGCAGGGGATACAATGTTTGTTGTATTACTACTGATGCACTCTGGTAAGTGTTTGTGTCTTGATTGAAGGGGGTTGTCTAGGCGTAATGCTGAGCTACATCTGTGGGGGTGGACGAAGATCTGTGAGCCCTTGAAGAAGACTCTCTCAGAGAATTGTGAGATGTGCACAGTTAGGAGCCACTGACAGACTGTCCACACTGAGAGCTAAGGCTGAGACATAAAAACATCAGTTGGAGTCTGAAGAGCCCAAACTGCAGTAGCAGTTATGGATCTGAGATAGAATAAAATGGTGCCATCAATACCCTGTGAGTAGAAATTCTGAGCATCTCAGACAGTCAATCATGGTTAGGGATGCTGAGTTAGGAACACTAAGGCAGCCCTTGTCTACCTAATGCTGAAGGTGGGGATCTTGACGATTTTGGACACCTTTAGTTATAGTGAAAAGAGAAATACTAGCCATGGAGTAGGGGTGTGGGGGCAGCTGACAGGAGGGTCCCCAGAGAAGAGCTCTCTGACGGACGTTAAACTGCTGCCCCTTCTCCTCTTCCTCTCCTTCCTGATTGGTCCACCATCCACACAGACCCAAAACTCTCTGGCACTCAGGCTCCTTTCCCTAAGCTCACTATTTTCTTTCTTTACATCATTATATTTTTATTTATGTTTTTATAGCTGTCTCACAGTTTTAAAAACGAAGAAACTGTTTTAGAGACCACATACTTAACCCATCACTTGTATATACGTTTATAAACATGAATGCTCTGAAAAGTACATATACATAGGTGTATCAGTGTTAGATAGAATTAGGTACTAAAACTGCTTACAGAGGCCATCAGGTATGATTTCATAGTCATTCCTATTTCAAAAATTCACATTCTTTAAATAGGGTTTGCCATATTGATATCCTGTTTGTTCCCTACATTTTTTACAACTTTATTTTAAATAAAGAAATACATATACTGATTTTTAAAAGCATTTTGGCATAAAATTACAACCACTCTGGAAATCAGTCTGGTGGTTCCTCAGAAAATTGGACATAGTCCTACCTGAAGACCCAGTTATTTCACTTCTGGGTATATATCCCAGAGATGCTCCATTATACAATAAGGACACATGCTCCACCATGTTCATAGCAGCCCTATTTATAATAGCCAGAAGCTGGAAAGAACCCAGATGTCCTTCAGTAGATGAATGGATACAAAAATTGTGGTATATTTATACAATGAGGTAGTACTCCGTTATTAGAAACAATGACTTTATAAAATTTCTAAGAAAATGGATGCATATGAATCTCAAAAAAAAAAAAAAAAAACCCAAAGGCCAAAAAGTGAAAGCCACAGTCCTTCTTAGAAAAAAAAAATAAGTGTATAGCACCCTCTCAGAGTGGGGTACACCTAGACCTTAAATCATTAATAATCCAAGAGCTAAGAATATGGCCTTGTGGCAATTTTTGGTATTCAAGAATCATTATGTTTAATCGATACACACTAAGAAAAATTTGACTGTTTCCATGTTACATTCTGTTCTGCATGTACTTTATGCTTATGGTAACTAGTAAGATTTTAATGCATACTATCAAACCTTTAAAAGAATCAAGTACTGACAAGAATATATTCATAGTTTTAAGCTATTTTCTAAGGGTTGCATTCTCTAAGGCCAGGGGTGAGATTCAGCCAGGAAAGAGCAGTCTTTCTAAATGTGGCCATTTCTTTTCTTTTTTTCTTTTTTCAAGATCAGCCCACGTTTCTCCTTCACCTCTCTAGTGAGGAAGTTGGCTTACTATGCTGTGTGAAATGAGAAAATTTCAGATATAGAAGCCTAAAAATGAAAGCTTTATTTTCTGAGCGCTATCTAGGCAGCCACTAGCTCAGAATGTGAACCATGTCCCTGAAGGGAGGGAGATCTTACGAGCTGCACTTTCAAAGGATGGGAAAACAAAGCAAGGGGAGACTTGGAGGAAGCTTAAGTATTTGTTATCCAAGTGGACTTCAATATTACATGTTGAAGAAGGGAGTACCTGTTGGAGACTGGTCTGTCCAGTTCACCTGGCTTCAAGGTGCAGAATTCATTCTCCAAGATGTTCAGTCCAGACCTAAGAGTGACAAGGTACATGTAGTTAATTAGGGCATAACAAGCAATTTGTTTTATATTGTTACAATTTATGCACCTTGGTTTACATAGCAGCACTTTCTATAGTCTTTACAGGTTAACAGACAGTAAAGATTTGGAGAAGTTGGATAGGTATTCATCCCTAGACCAGGAACATGAACCTTTTTGACCCTGCCAGCAAGATGGAGAAGTTGCCCTTGAGACATGTAGGCCCAGACAACTGTCTTCTTACAAACTGTCCTGAGATGCCTGGATTCAGACAACTGTTCACAACAGAAGCTGTTCAGCTATATAAGGAAGTCCCCCACCTCCCCTAGGACCTGGAATTTAGTTTCTCCCTATGATTAAAGGAAGTCTGGAAAGGAAATGGTAGTACTTAAAATAAGTTTCTTTTGCTTGTTCCCAACACTTGAATTTCTTCCTCATTAGACAAACTCTAAAAGAGGAACTTTCTACAAAATATATAACCGGAATCCCTGAAGACTGGGCAGATGAAAAATTTAAGAAGCAGAAGGACAGGTCCCAGCCCAGAGCAGCTCAGTAAAAAAGAACTACAAAATTTAATATAACATCTTCCATGGAACCCTAAATCAGCAAGACAGTAGCAGGAAAGGGAAACAGAACAACAACAACAAAAACAAATAAAGAAACAAAAAACCTGGACAGACAGATTTCAGATAGAACATCTCAGTCTAGGAGAATCTCAGAGGGTGTAGGTACCTTCTGCCATCCTCTCCAGTAGAAGGATAGAAACAAATCCCACAGGCTGTTAACTAACCTCATAGAACCACTTGACATACAAATGCACTTCATAGAAGAAATTAAAAGGTAGTAAGAAATTTAACGCAGTTGTTCAGCCTTAATTTATTAATCGTAACAAGTATATCTTGGAAATACAAAGTGTTAATAATAGTGAAAATCCAGTGTAAAAATATCATATCATCCACATTTCCCACTGAAATTCTAAATGGTTTTTAAATAAAACATTTCTTAAAATGTACCTACTCCACTTGCATGTGGGCTCAGCAAAATGACTGTTCCACTATGGGTCATATTTGGAGCAGTTGAGGAAGAACTTCATGAATATTCATGATGTGGGTGGGACTCTGTGCAACTGCCCAGGAGTTTTTAGTGCTCCAGCTCCCAAGACTCAGCCCATTATGGCACATAATCCCCAGACCTCACTTTCACAATTCACTTGTGTTTCGATTAGTGCTGACCTGACTTGGGCTTTTAGAATCATTGTATCTGATTCCCAGCATTGCCCCGCCTTAACTGGAAAAAGGGATGAAAGACATTTTCTGGTCCTCTAGAAAATTTGATTTAGTTCAAGGTCAGTCTACACCTACATGAAATTTTAAAAATTAAGTAAGGGATTAGGAACTGCTTGAAATGAACACCTGCAACTTGCTTGGGTAAGATTCAAATGGAGGAAAGATGGGAGACAGGGTTTGTCTTAGTCAGGGTTTCTATTCCTGCACAAAACTACAAAACCAAGAAGCAAGTTGGGAAGGAAAGGGTTTAATCAGCTTACACTTCCACACCGCTGTTCATCACCAAAGGAAGTCAGGACTGGAACTCAAGCAGGTCAGGAAGCAGGAGCTGATGCAGAGGCCATGGAGGGATGTCACTTACTGGCTTGCTTCCCCTGACTTGCTCAGCTTGCTTTCTTATAGAACCCAGGTCTACCAGCCCAGGGATGGCACCACCCACAATGGGCTGAGCCCTACCCCTTGATCACTAGTTGAGAAAATGCCTTACAGCTGGATCTCATGGAGGCATTTCCTCAACTGAGGCCCCTTTCTCTGTGATCACTCCAGCTTGTGTCAGGTTGACACCAAACCAGCCCGTACGGGATCCATGGTGTTAAAGGAAGTCCATCACAGTGAGCACTGCAAGAACCATGGCTTTCCTTTTGTGAATCTTTCAGCTACACCTACTTTAACAACAGGCTCCAATTCAGAACCTCCCCATCACTGAGGCAATTAAGATTCTCAGATGTCTGTGCACTCTGGTCCTGCTCTCCAAGGACAGCCTGGACCCCAGACCCTTTTAGTCTTGTCTCAGGCATCCTACAGTGAGATGCCAATGCCATTATTTTCTGTACTGCCATCTGTGGAAAGACTGAAGGAGACCTTTCCTGGAATCGTGACTCATGATAGTTGTTGCTCAACCTGGGGGGGGGGTGATTCAGTAACAATTTCAAGCTGAGGAAAACAATATCCCTTGAGATGGTCGATTTAGTATTTTATCAATTAATTAAAGCCCCATGTCATATTATGTTAAAACAAACAGAGATGATAGATGCACTTTTGCTATTGGAATCTCAAACTCAAGACAAATTTCAATTCATATATGGTGTTTACCTTCATGAACAAAAGGCATAACTTTTTTTTTTAGTATCCTATTGTTTCCTGTGGTGTGATATAACTGACTGACTTCAGGGAGAGCAGATATCTGTTTCTGTTTGCAAATAAAGTTAAATATTATGGTCTGTGGGGGGATGTGTTTCAAATGTGTCTCGGCTCTCTTGCTTTCTTCTTTTGTCTTGCTCTCCAACCATCTTTGCCTCTTGTCCCTTCTCTCCCCATTCCCTTCCCCTCCTTCTTCCCCAGGGCTCATGGCCAGCCTCTGCTTCTCTACCGCTCTCTCTCCCTCTACCTCTCCCTCTCTCTGCCTTTCTCTGCCCCTACTACCCTCTTAACTCACCTCCCCATGCCCTGAGTAAACTCTATTCTATACTAAAATAAAATGAAATGAAATTTGTCTCTAACTAAGATGCTTGCTCCTCAAACCTGCCATGCTCTAAATTCCACAGGCTTTTAAGTGCTTAAGTCATCTAAAACAAGTATGAGGTTGCTCCGAGAGTGGGATTCGCTATGGGGTCTTGATTTTAGGATCATAATGAAATAGATTCTCTAAAGTCCAGGTTAACCAAAAGAATTCAAGAAGCAAGCAGTCCTTGAATTCTGGCATAAAACATACAATAGGCTAGACAGAGACCGTCAGTCTGTCGTTCTAACACAGGCTATCATGATTAAGGCAGACGACATATCAATTATTATTTGTCTGGAACATCAGCTTCCCTAAGCATAAAAGGAAGTGAGGCAGACTGTGTTGCCATCTCCTCTCCTGGGCTAATTAGTACTGTTTTTAATGGCTTCATCTGCCCAGGATCAATTGTCTAATAGGAACAGTGCTCTGTCAGTTAATAAGGTGGGGAACTGCAGAATGCAATTATGTCTGGCTCCAAAATAGTGCTTCAAACACACTGGGACAATCATGTGGCAGAATAAACAACTAATAGGCCAAAGCAGGGTCCTTTGTCTAATTTCCATGCACAGTGTTCCAGTAACATTTATGGGAAAAATTAAGACAGGGAAAACAAGAAGAAAAAAAAAAAGCAAGTGGAGGTTTCTACACAGACAGAGAAACATCACACACACACACAGTGGAGAATGTAGTTTTAAAAAGGCCCAAGAGAATTATGAATTATACATGGATGCTTAACAAATATTAACATAAAAATGTTGATGTGAATGTGAAGTCTATCCTCCTCCCACTCCCCTAAAAAAAAAGGTTTCTGGAAAAAAAATAAAAAACAACCTATTTTATCACTGTTCTGGTTGTAAAGACAACTAGGCTCATTTTCTAGTCACAAAATGGATGCAAAGAAGAAAGGATCGCTGGGAAGATTCATTTGTATTCATCTGGCTTTTAGAAACTGTTATCAAATTTTTATAACAGTTTGATTTGAGTAAATGTGCTGAATGTAATTCTGCATTACAAAATGTTAGCAGCAGTTGATTTACTCCTTGCTTCCTCAGATGGAACTGAGCTCGTGAACTGAATCAAGAAATAGGGACAAAGACAAGAAATGGTTGTTTCGAGAGGTGGTCTGAGACAGTGGGAAGGGGCATTGCTTCCACCCAGGGGCTGAGTCCGATCCACGCGTTCCCGCATCAGCCCTCACCAGCTCTTATAAAAAGGACAACCTACCTCACCTTGTTCAGTCCCCCATCTGTGAAGTAGAAGCAATAGTGAGCACGAATGAAGAAAAACATTCTGTTAGAAGTGAGGAATAGTCAAAGGGTGGAAAACAGGATTTCAGTGCAGAGCGTTAAACAGAGATGTCTTCTACCTTCAGACTGGAAATGGGATACTGATGGTGCAAAGTCTGAGACAGTTCAGGGAATGTCAGAGTCCAGCTTTTCCTTTTGTTAGTTTCCCGTTATTACTCATTAGTTTAATGTACTGAGGCTTTCATAAACACATTTGGCATTTCGTTCAGTAGGGTGCGATGCAATTCCCAAGTGCTTGTGATAATAGAGTAGCTCTTGTCTGCAACTCCCCTGCAGAACACCCGAAAGAGCAGAAGAATTTCCTTAAAAGTATGGAAGTCAAGTGCTCTTTTAAAAGTCTTATACTTGCATGTGCCGGCACAAAGGATCTGTCCCCAAGACCTACAAAGAGACATCTCTCTTGGGTTCTCAGCTTTTGTAGCTGGGACACTGCATTGCTCTACTACGCTGGCAAAAAAGCAAGTCTGTCACAAAATCTTTCAATTAATGCCCAGCCTTTTCCCAAACCATCTGTCTTTTCTATTCCTCCACTAGTAAAATTCTGAAGTTTACCCAGCAGAAATTTTCAAATGGCTTAGTAGGCAAGAGTGGAGAAATAAAAATCTACGCACTGTACTGCCTTCAATCCCTTCTCAAAAAACCAACTGAGGAAGCAGTACTATCCCTATAGATCACTGTGCATCTGGCAAAGTGTGTGGGGGCAGGGCAATATAAAACTGGACGCTTGCCTTCTGCATCAGAACCAGAGACTTAGTCTTTAAAAGTGAAACCCTTGTCGTGACCCCTTCCAAGTTGGAATTTTAAAAATTAGGTCATTGTAAGAAGTACATCAAATCAAAGGTTTTAAATGTAATGTACAGAATAGGCTATTTCAAGGGATTCCCAGCTTCCAAAGAGGGTTGTTTTCTAGAAATAGCAGTTTAGTTATCTCTGGAAACTTTGGTTTTATGCCTAGTCAAGCTGTGAGTGGCTTTGTGGATTTGAGCAAGTCATTTAACCTCTCAGGTCCTTCGGGTACTTTTCTACAAAATGAGGAGGCTGGGCTCAGGCGCCTTCCAGCTCTCAAAGGCTATTCTGTGTTTCCAGGATGCTGGGGGCAGACAATTCATTTCAAGGTTTTGTATAAATGGCATCCAGTGTCATGAAATAATGTATCAAGAGCAGCTGCAGGCTCTTTCTATCCCGAATCTGGTTTGAAGCCGGCGGATAAGGTTGCTTGAATTCATTTCTTTTTCTTTGGTGAGGGGATAGGTTTGATGACCTAATGGGCCTTTTCCATCTCCTGTATCTTTGATGAGGCCACAGGCCTCTGAGTTTAGGACTGTAAAGAGTTACTGTAGAGAATTTCCCTTTGTCCCGATTTTCCCTGTTGGATAGTATTTGACATTTTTGCAGTTGTGCTTGGACTCAGTTTTGTCTATCATGTGGCTCAGTGTGAGAGTGAGGACAGACTCCACTAACACACACACACACACACATACATACACATGAACAAATGAAATATAACAGACCCAGAATTGCAGGTAGTTGGTTAGATACTAGTGAAGATCCATGATTATCAAATGGACTTTAACAAATAAATATTTACTCATATTTTTCATGTAGTAGCTTACAGAGAATGATTAAACCGTTACTTTCTGTTTCCCTTATCTTCTTTTTAATATAATATTATATTATTTCATAAAATTATAATACATAATTAATATATACTATTCATATATAAATGTGTTGGCATTCAAAATGAAAAATTATTCTATAAAATGGTTTACAATGAAACCAAATTTTTCTATGTATTTCATTATTAGAAATAATCTCATAACTCAACTTATACTATATCTATACCCTAGTAAGAGATCTAGTTTCTTCCACTTCACCCCTGCCCTCTCCGACCTGAGACCCTCATCTGAAGTACCTAGCACTGTGACCCATGGCTTTCAATTAGCAACCTGGCTTTGCCCAATGTGCCCTCAACTACTCTACCAGGGAGTCTTACCTCAGGTATTCTGTTCTTGGCTCCACAGGGAGACTACTTTAGCTAACCTAGGTGTCAGAAGTCAGACCATGAAGACAACCTACAGGATCCCATCACTCAGTGGAGATGAGGAATTAGAAAGCTCATGAGCACAAAATACAGAAACATCAGTATACTACAAGGTTAGATTACTTGTATGAGCTATAGGCAAAAGAAATAAAATCCAGGACAAAGGCATTGAGAATGCTTTCAATAAAATTATAGAAAAATGTTTTCCCCAAATCCAGAGAAAGAAATGTTTATTCAGGCACAAGAAGGATGACAACACCAGATAGACAGGATCAGAACGAAACCCCAGTGGCATGTTATAGCTAAAGCATTAATTGTATAGAACGAAGGAAAGGTATTAGAAGCTGTAACACAGAGTCTCACCCACATATAAAGATAGGCTTAGACATACAAAATATGATTCCTCAACAGAAGCATCAAGAGCAAAAAGATCTTGGAGCAACATGCTTCAGTCTCTGAAAGGACAAATGTGTCAGTGCAGACTAATAATAATTAAAATAGAAATAAAAGCTTTTTATAATAACTCAACAAAACAAAGTTATGAACGCCAAACCAGCCCTATAAAAATACTAGAGGGTGTATTAGGAACAGAAAAGAAAAATAATCACATCTAAGAAGCTATGGGGGTGGGCCGCTGTGGGATAAATGATACAAGCTAACAGCTATACTAAAGAGGAACAAGAGAACTAACACCACAGAGCACTGGAAGCAATTAATATATGATTTTCCTATTAATCCTGAATATTAATGGCAACAATTTTACAATTAGTAGACACAGGGTAGCTGATTGGAATAGAAAATATGATCTATCTTTTTGTTGCCCACAAGAAATACATCTCTTCATCAAAGATAGATATTATCTCAGAGTGAAAGGATCAAAAAACTTTTCCAAGAAACAAGCAGGTGTCACTATCTTAATGAAAAAGAGACTTCAATCCAAAACTAATCAGAAAGGATAAAGAAGTTTACTTCATTCTGATGAGAAGAGTCCACTGAAAGGACGTTACAGGACTCAACATGTGCTAAACCGTTAAACACACATTTATAAATCAAACAATATTTGGTATCCAGCCACAAATAAACTCTAATATTATAGCACTAGGTGTGGTGGTTTGAATATACTTATCCCAGGAAGTGACATTATTAGGAGGTATGGCCTTGTTGGAAGAAGTGTGTCATTAAAGGGATGGCTTTGAGAGCTTTTCCCTAGTCATATGGGAGCCAGCCTTCTCCTGTATACATTTGGATCAAGATGTAGGAAGTTTGAAGCCTCTAACACCGTGCTTGCCTGGATGCTGCCATCCTTCCCACCATGATGATAATGGACTGAACCTCAGAATAAGTAACCAGGTCCAATTAAATGTTGATCTTTATAAGAGTTGCCTTGGTCACCATGGTGTCTCTTTACAGCAATGAAAACTCTAACTAAAACACTAGGTACACTAATGAATAAAAACAAATGCTGGAGATGATTTGGGGGAAGATAGGCTGTTTTAATTATTTAATTAAACTGTATAAATTTTTAGTCTTAATTGGGGATTTCTATCTTACCTTTGATCAGTCAGTTTCTAAATAAAAGACAGACAACCTTTATATTTATAAACCTCACTCAACACTAAAGCTGGGCAGATATCTGCTCTATGCTATTATGTCTACTTCCCTGTCGATAATACCAAGTTATGACTTGCCATGCTCCGCCCTGGCCACTCTTACTCAAATTGGATAGCCCTTGA
Organism: Micromys minutus; assembly: GCF_963924665.1. Taxonomy (NCBI): domain Eukaryota; kingdom Metazoa; phylum Chordata; class Mammalia; order Rodentia; family Muridae; genus Micromys; species Micromys minutus. Next base: position 12,068,556 of record NC_137984.1, read on the forward strand.
GGCCATGTTTTCATGCTCCAGCTACCCCATGTTGTATTCTCTCCTCTCCATAGTCTCTCCCTTCCTCCTCTTTGTGGTCTCTCCTCAGACCCCAAGCCCAGTCATCAAAACCATACCTACCTCTCTTCTGCCCATCTATAGCCTGTAGGCATCTTCACTTGACTAATAGTTTTAAATTAAGGAGCAAGGTTCATGTGGACTCCATACAGATTCTTTTGTCCATGGGGGCAACAAGGCCTTGCGGCATTATTTAGCATTACAATGCATAGCAAAACACTAAACCTTAACAAGAAATGCTGTGCAACAATTTGGAGAGATCAGTAACCAATGACCCAATAAGACAGGAGGCACCGTAAATTGTAATACTCCTGAGCCACTCAGAGCAGAAATCCAAACAAGCCTAGAACATTATGTCTTTTTTTTTCTTTTGTCCAAATAGGGTACCACTGGCAAAAACAATGCTGATCGAATTTTCATAAAAATGGCATTGCCTTCTTTGGTGCTACTGCTGATAAAAGAAGAACCTTATCAAGCCAAGGAGTCTGAGTGAGGGACCTAGACAGGGACCCTCCAACAATGAAGGTAATTCAACAGTCTCAGAAAACAATCCATTTGTCAGTGGGAGACTATCCCACTGCTGTATGAGGCAACCTCAGGCAGCATAGGACTGAGCCTCCCTTCAGCCTCCAAACAATTTTACTCATTACTCCCTCTCAGACTGGCCACCTTAACTACAAAAGACCATGAAGAACTTTTCTTCTGTAAAACCAGTGGAACCAATAGCAATTGCCACTGTCCTTCAGAAACTGAGGACATGCCCCTTTTTCAAATTATTTTGTTAAGTATTCAATCCCCAACTTTCAGAACTAGTAGTACTGCTCCCAATCTAGAAATTGCTTTTTCTTTTCTTTTTGTTTTTTAACTGTAGGACCTTTTATTAAAACAGTAGTAAGATTGACCCGTTTTTGTTTGAACATAATTATTTTTACTTTTCACCATGATTTTCCCTTTGAATTTTTTTCTATTTTTTTCTATTTTTTTAAATATTGGATGTTTTCTGTATTTATATTTCAGATATTATCACCTTTTCCCCAATCCCATCCCTTCTCCCAATGCCTGCACAAAGGTGCTCCCTCTCCCATCCCAGCACCTTAGCATTCCCCTACACTAGGAAAATGACCCTCTGACCAAAGGCCTCTCCTCCCATTGATGCCAGACAATGCTATCCTCTGCTGCATATGCACCTGGAGCTATGGGTCTCTCCATGCGAACTCATTGGTTGGTGTTTTAGTCCCTGTGAGCTGTGATGGGTTTGGTTAGTTGATAATTTTGTTCTTCCCATGGAGTTGCAGCCCCTGTCAACTCCTTCAGTCCCTTTTCTAGCTCCTTCATTGGGGTCCCCATATTCAGTTTGATGGTTAGCTGCAAGCATCCTTCTCTGTATCAGTATGACTCTGGCAGATCCTCTGAGGAGGCATCCACATCAAGTTCCTGTGAGTAAGCACTTCTTGGCATCAGCAATAGTACATGGGTTTATTGGCTGATTATGGGATGGATCCCCAGGTAAGACAGTCTCTGGAAGATCTTTTCTCCAACCCCTGCTCCTCTATTTGTCCCTTTATTTCTTCCCATGAGTGTTCTATTCTCCCTTATAAGAAAGTCTGAGGCATCCACCTTCTGGTCTTTCTTCTGTTTGAGCTTCGTAACTTCTGTGAATTGTTACTCGGTTGTTTTGAGCTTTTTAGGCTAGTACTCACTTATCAGTGAGTGCATACCATGAGTGTTCTTTTGTGACTGGGTTACCTCACTCAGAATGATAGCTTCAAGTTCTATCCATTTGCCGAGGAATTTCGTGAACTCATTGTTTTTATAGCTGAGGAGTACTCTATTATGTACATGTACCACAATTTCTGTATCTATTCCTCAATTGAAGGACATCTGGATTCTTTCCATCTTCTGGCTATTATAAGTAAGGCTACTACCTTAAATCACTAATAATCCAAGATCTAATAAAATAGCCTTGTGGCAATTTTTAATATTCAAAGATCATTATGCTTAATCTATACTCACCAAGAAAACTGTTTCCATGTTACGTTCTGTCCTACATGTACTTTATGCTTATGGTAACTAGTGTGATTTCGATGCATGCTATCAAACCTCTAAAAGAATTAAGTACTGACAAAAATATTCATATAGTGTTATGCCAAAATGCCTTTAAAAATCTGTATATGCATTACTCTTTTTTTAAACAAAATTGTAAGAGAGAATAATAAATAAATAAATAAGGCTGCTATGAACATGGTGGAACATGTGTCCTTTTAGATGTTGGAGCTTTCTTTGGGTATATGAGCAGGCATGGTATAGCTGGGTCCTCAGGTAGTTCTATGAAATTGCCTTTTCTTTATGGAACATGGTTGAGTTCATTTATGCTTCCTTGACTTATGCATGAAGAAAGGTTTGATTTGCTTTCATGACAGAAATGTTGCTTTTTCAATTGAAGGCAACCTAGAAAATTTATACTGCAATCGGGAAGCTGCTCCTAGTCTGCAAAGCTGCCAGCTCCTCTTGGGAATTACTCCTTGATGACCTTGCATCTTTGTGATTTTAAACAGACAAACATTTTAAGTATCGTATTCTCAGGAAAGTTAGCCTTTACTCTTGTAGGTATGGACACTTCTCATTGTTACTTTTACCTTTGAGTAACATGACAAAGCTATCAAAGACATAGTACAGTGTTGTTTCTTTCAATATTTTTAATCTTGGATATACCAAGGGCTTTTAAAATGACACAATGCCATTGGTGTTCTATTCAGCATCACCAACAGAATACAGGAGATGAAAGACTCTTAGGAGTAGAAGATATGATAAAAAAAATTGATACATTAGTCAAAGAAAATGTTAAATCTAAAAAGGTCCTAACACAAAATATTGATGAAATCTGGGATTCCATGCAAATACTTAACATAAGATTAATATAAATAGAAGAAGAGAAGAATTCCAGCTCCAAGTACCAGAAAAACATGTTCAACAAAGTTATAGAAGAACACTTTTCCAACCTAAAGAAAGATGCCTTAGGACAATACAAGATGTTGACAGAGCAAAAATTAGATTGGACCAGAAAAGAAAATCCTTCGGCTAGATGACCAAAACACTAAATCTACAAAATAAAAAGAAAGAATATTAAATGATGTAAGGGAAAGGGGACTGGTACCATACAAAGGCAGACCTATCAGGATTATACCCAGCTTCTTGGCAATGACTCTAAAAGCTAAATAGGCAAAGACAGATGTTTTGCAGCTTCTAAAACTCCACAGATTCCAGCATAATTTACTACACTAAGCAAAATTCCCAATCACCATAGATGAGGAAAAGAAAATATTTTGAGACAAAATCAAATTTAAACAGTATCTATCCACACATCCAGCACTACAGAAAACCTAGAAAAAAAAGGACAATACACTAAAAAGAAAATCCACAGGAAATATGTAATCCCATACCAGCAAAACCAAAACAATCAACAAACACACACACACACACACACACACACACAGAGAGAGAGAGAGAGAGAGAGAGAGAGAGAGAGAGAGAGAGAGAGAGATACAGCAATACCACCAACACCAAAATAAAAGGAATTAAAAACCACTGAGCATTAATATCTGTCAATATCAAGGGAGTCAATTTCCTAATTCCAGGGAAATCAGGAGAGATCAATCCATCCACAAAACCTTTAACCCAAAATATGTCTTGCTTATGAGATGTGCAGGGATAAAGTTGGAACTATCAGAGGAAACAGCCAATCAATGACAGCCCCTACTTGAGACCGATACATCCAGTTTGAACAAACCAAACACAGTCACTATTAATGATACTCTGCTATGCTTGGAGTTAGAAACCTAGCATAACTGTCTCTAGAAAGGCCAGCAGCAGATGAAGGCAGATGCAGAGACCCTCAGCCAAATATCAGGCAATGTCCAAGGAGTCTCGTGGAAGAGTGGGGTGATAAAAGTGAGCAAATCAGTGGGGTCAAAGACACTCCAAAAGACCCACAAAATCAACTGAAATAGAACTATGGTAAAGAACGGAACCTGAGCCACCAACCAGGGAGCAAACAGGATCTGGACCTAGTCCCCCTATACATTTGCAGCAAATGTGCAGCTTGGCCTTTATGTGTGTCCCCTGACAAGTAGAAAAAGGTTTTCCTCAGTCTCTGTTTTCTTCCACTGAATCCCTTACCCCTACCCCTACCTAGAATGCCTGGTTGGGCATCAGTAGGAAAGTATATACCCAGTCCTGCTGGGACTAGATGCTCCTGGGTGTGGTGATACCCAAGGGGGCTCCACTTTTCTCAGGAGAAGGGGAGGAGGCATTGAGGGAAGGAAGGGACTTGTAAGGTCAGGACTGGGAAGAGAGGATGGAGGGGCTTGTGTGCAGGTGTGGGACAGTGGACCATGCCAGCAAACAGAAAACTTAGTAAGGTTGAGGAGATTCAGAAACCTCAGTAATTTTCATATTTGAGAATGGTCTTGTCAGCCTGTTGAATCAGGTCACCTGCCACTGACTCCAAAACAGCAACAGCTGCAGAAGAGACCCACCTAGATCCTGTTCCCTCTCCCCCTCAGAGAGCAGGACACTTCAGCCACTCTTTGGCCAGAGCCCCATAGATCCCTGTGGATGGCAACCAATACAAAGTTCCTGCTGTGCTTTCTTTTTTTTTTTTTTTTTGGTCAGCCCAATCCCATAGATTTGGACAAGGTAAAAGAATGACAGTTCTGGACAGCACTGTAACAGGCACCGACAAAAACTCTCTGTCTAACTTCTCAAAACAAAAACAAAAAATCCTGGTAATTCAGCAACCAGTTAAAATCCATATGAGCAGCTGCCAGTTCTTAAATCTGCATAAAAGTGCTTTGGGCCTCTGTAGAAAGTCCCCAGGCCAATAGGTCAAAGGAATGTTCCCATTGAACAAGGCACTTCTCTTTTCTGTCATAGACAACTAACTTTCCATCACATAAAAAGTTCTTTCAGGTCAGTGAGATACATGCCCCATTGAATTCTTATAGAATAAAGATAGCCAGAAAGCAATCCTCCTTGTTTTGAGAGGAAGTTTTTCACATAGCATGGCCAATGGTAATGTTTACACCCCTGACTCATGGAACTAAGTAAAATCTCTTATCAGAAGCAAGGATACCCCAGAAGGAAAGAGCACCTCCCATGATTTTTTTTTTTTTTTTTTTTTGATCTTAGCTATAATTCATAGGACCATCTAAAACAGGACAGGTTAATAATGGCACACACCTCCTGTGCCCAGATGAGCTCAAAGAACAAGGTCCTAAAACCCGCCCTAATTCAGGTCTCACAGCCCTTACCCAATTAATATTGGAAATAAAATCTTTCTACCCACCCCAGCCCCTTATCCCTAAGAGGAAACATTAAACAAACAATTAGCACCACCCACTGCTCCTTTCCACACCCAAGGACTGGGCTTCATTAGAAAAATAAGCTTCCACTGGCCTCTTCCCACACCCAATCAGGGAGAGATATCTCTCCTCCCTCCTCCCCAAGCCACCAAAGCCCCAGACCTACCAAATATTTAGACAGAAATTTGTCAAAACCTATAGTTCTCTAACTGGAGCCATCCACCACTCAACAACCTTGCAGTTTCATGACTCTACTGCAAAACCAAACCCCATGCAAGTCAGGACTCAGATACAGAGCCAGAATCCCCAAACACCAGAGCATTTCCAATTAACATTAACCCCTATTGAACTAAACTGTTCAACTGGTACCCAAAAGGTTAAATCCTCTCCACCTTTACCATCAAGGGCATTCCTCAACAGACAAAAGCTAATAATGGCCTACTGTAATGCCTTTCCACCAGAGGAGAGCAGGGGGCTTGACACAACACACCTTCAAATAAGTCTTTACCCATGTTAATATTCTTCAATAGAAAAATCAATCTCAGAAGGAACTCCTGGTACACTCAACACAGCTGACCACCTTCTTTAACCACCCACCACCACTCCTCCCAATGCTTTTTCTATGCTCCTTTCTGGAGAGCTATTACAGCTGTTCCCATTAACATGAAATCCACAGACTCTTATCCATAAGGAAAGCACAAGATATTCCTCTCTTTGACCTACCCCTACCCTTTGTCTTGTAGGACCCTCCTCAAAACCCCATTATACATGTATCCATGCCATTCTTGAAATCAATATGTGTTGTGTCAACCCCCTGCTTTCCTCTGGTGGAAAGGCATTACAATAGGACCTGCATTAGCCTCCCATTTCAAGGCTCTTACACTCCTGTGAATATTTTTCCCCGGGTTTATTTCAATGAACCTAAAAATCTCACCTTGCAGATGGGAGGAAGCTGAAAGAAGAGAGAGATCTTCATCCCTCTGTTCATTGATTGGGCCTCAATGTCTCACTAGGTGGGAAAGAATCCACTGAAGCATCCCTTGTCCAAACATAGGAGACAGTATTTTGATGACATCTCTCCTTTAGGAGAGAGAGAGAGAGAGAGAGAGAGAGAGAGAGAGAGAGAGAGAGTGAGTGTTATGGGGCAGTGGACCATGCTACTAGACACAAACTCGGTAAAGTCAAGCAGATTCAGAAATTCTGATAATTCCCATATCGAGAACAGTAGAGTTTCACCTACTCCCAACCAGCTTCCTGTCCTGAAACAGGTGACCACAACACCCCATGGAGATGACTGTGACAATCAGTCACATAGGGCACCTTCCACATGCAGATGAGGCATCCCTAATATCTCAGATCAAGCCAATAGAAAGAATCTACTTTTAGACCTCAACCTGCTGCTGCAAAATGTATATAAGATCCTATCCACAAGGAATAAAGTACACAAGTTATTCCATCAAAGATCATCTGAGCATCTGTCTGATAGAGCCGTAACACTTTGGGGAAGAAAATTCTCTCCGGAAGCTTTTGTTGCTGGAAGTTGCTCAATCCTTCTGCAGTCACTTTTACTCAGTGACTATGACCTCGGCTCCTAGCCACCTACTATACCCACCAGCTCACTATGCCTCTTCAGCCACGGACTCTTGCAAAGCACTGGCCACAAAGCCAGACAGCCCTCCTGGATCTGATTCTCCCTGTCCCTTGGAAAGGGCAACACTTTGGCAGCTCCTGCAGGGCCAGATCCCAAACAGATCCCTGCAGAATGCTTCCAGGACAAAGACCAGCAATTGGGAAGTCAAATGAATAAAAAAGAAGAAGAAGAAGTAGGAAGAAGAGAAAAAAGAAAAATGGTAACTGCTTGTGTATTTACACCATTATTGTACCTATGCACGTATCTTGCCAGACCAGTTATTATTGTGACTTACAATAGTCACAGAAAATTAATATAGTTAGTAATGTTTCTCTTCCAGAAGCCTGCATATCAACAAAATTATCCAGTAGAGAGGAAGCTTTCTGGTAGGCACCAATTTCATTTCCCGAGTTCTCGTGACCAAAGCCCATGGTGTCTTCAACAATCACATCTTATTGTCTGGTAGGCAAGGAAATGCAAATACAATAGTCTGTATGAGTTTGGATTTTCTGCAACATTCCTGACCAGCCATTGGAGAGGAGTGTGCAACAGCTGTCAGCACACATGTTCTTTGACAACCTGTGGTTTCTTTGACATACATTGTCTAGTTTGTAAGATAACTCCAATTAAATTATTCCATGTAAAGATAAAAGATAGACATTTGATAAATGATAGGCAGATAGATAATAAAAAGATGAAAGATAACTTGTGATATGTATCACATATATATGAAATTTATAAAATGGTACATTTCCATATAGAGGTTTTAAAAATATCCTTAATCTCACTCATCCCTAATTCATATGGTACTGGAAATCTGGCCAATAATTCATGTAAAGGGAGTTCATAAACAGGAGGGGTGAACCTACTATTATTTTGTTAAATGGATCTAGTACCAACTTACCTTCTACTATCATCTCTTTACTCAAAGATTGAGCTATTCTCTGAGAAAAAAAAAAGAAGTATCTTTGTATAGTGGGCATTTATTAGCATGAAACTCAAAACTGGTCAAAGACCAGAGAATAAGTGTCTATAAAGTATTCATCTATAAACATTTGTATTCCAGACCCATTGCCAATTATACAAGGATCTTGGCATAAATGAAATGGAAATATTAAAGACAACTAGGTGGCTGATGATATAAAGGGTAATAGCATTTTTCATATACACAGTAATGTTGTGCAAATGAACTCTGAGAAGCCATAAGAGGATGCACAAGCCCTAGAGAAGCCTATAGCAGGTGAAATCCCAGTATGGAAACCATGGCATCACACCATGAGCTAAGGGGTTGTTGAAACTTGATAGCTTCTCTGAGCAGAGTCTTATACCACTTCCTTTCAAAAAGAGTTTAAGGTCAGGTCATATGTGTCAGGATTAGAACCCTCAAAAAGAGACCCAGGGACACCACTGGGTAACTAGAAAACGGAAGATTAACTAGAAATGGGTAGGCCCAGGTTTGTATGTACCAATGTTGATATCTGCTGGGATAAGGAGGGAGCACACCTGGCACAAAGGAAAGGCTAATTGTGCCACAGGCACCAGAGAGGACAAGGTGGTGCTAGTCAAACACTTTGAAACCCACAGGCTTCCATCACAAGCCACAAATGTACATAAAGCTTCAGTATTTGATGTTTTCCCTGTTGAGGTTTCAAATTCTAATCAGAGTGCCTTTGACACTCCAATTAGGTAAGTGGGCAAAGTTTAGAGATCCGATCTAAACTCTGCTCAGTGTACTCAGAATCTGTTCCTCCCCTGGTGGCTCTAACCAGCACTACTTTTAATATGCTAGCCCTGTCCCCATAATGTGGCTACCCTGAGTACCCATTTCTTATTTTTTGGACCCAAATCCAATTGCTTTTCTCCCTTTCCGCATTCTAGAATATTTGCTTCTCTGGAATGTTTTATTTTAAAATATTTTATATTTTAAGCATAATTTGCAGAGCAAGAGGTTTTCAACATGACATTTATTACATATTGAGTTCTTATTGATAATTGCCCACACTTGCTCCTGCTCTTTTCCTGAAATGCTTTTCCCACACCGTCCTTCACACCCCAACATTCCTCCAACCACATCGATGAAAGCTTCCTGCATCCCCCGCAAATCCCTTCACTTTTTTCCTAGTTTCCTGGCCTTTACATATATATTTTTTTCTATCAGAAGACACACATCTAACAGAGGCTTTGCACTCCTTTCAGACTTGCTGCCTATTTACAGGCACGTGGATTTAACATCTACATTCCAGGGTACATGGGCTCTTCCTCAAAGGGCAAATCCCTCTCATTCCCTAATAATTTTATGGGAAATATTTAATAATAATTTTATCGTGGGCAGGAAAATGGTTCTTGATTATCAACCAGGCTGGTGTACATTCCTTTCAGCTTCACCACGATCATCTTCATCACCGCTGTTCTTCCACCGTCCATTTCATTGAACAGTTGCTACTCAATTCCAAATATGCATGCAAAACTGGGCATTAAGTGCTCCAAGTACATTAAAGAAAGTCATATAATTAACTCCTGTGACTTTATTATTAGGGTTGCCAAATGGCTAAACACTCTCAGATCACACAGGCTAAACAGCTTCCCAAATATCCAATTACTGTTTGAACCTGAATTCATACTTCTGTCTGGTGTAGAGGTCTCTGTGATAATAGGGGCCAGGGAAGTGTTGATCCAGAAAAGGCAAGAAGGAGGTCCAGTGCAGCATAACTCTAACTGGGGTTGCCTCAGACTTCTAGAGCCTGATACTTACAGTTTAATGTTGGCGTGTTCAGGAACAGTGCAATGCTGGAAAAAAAAAAAAAAAACTTTCTTAGGGAGAATGGCTGAAACATGCATGAGAGTCTGAGAGAATGAGTTGTGGCTGTAGACGTACAATTAAGACAAAGGTCCACCCGGGTTATGAACCACCTCAGTTCCTGTTTTTTTTTTTTTTTTTTTTTTTTTACAGACCACACAGATAACACGGTAATCACCAGGCTACATCTATTTCTACACATCTGGGTGGAAAACAGGCTACACATCTCTTTCTTTGAAGGAACAACCATGCAAGTATAACATTCCTGGTTTTCCTGGGGCTTATACTGAGAGCACAAGGGCTTGTTTTTCCAATAACCTAGTTGCTTTCAAAGCAGCCAACTAAGCACAGCAACAGTAAATTTCTTTATTTGCCAGTACATCTTATTTCATGGGAGGGGATATAAGTTTAAATCTCCACTATTTTCACTGCATACATATCATGTAATAAGGTTAAAGAACACCAAATCTCTTGCTAAGCTTTATTGAAAACATTAAATATATAGTTAAAAACACAGATGTCGTTAAAAAACATCCCATTTTTGTGAAAATGGACTGTTATCAAGTTAAATATGTTCCTGAAATGAGAAAAGATTGAGAAAAATGTGAAAATAATTTTCAAACTTACATAATTTAATGTTATAAAATAAACGTTTTAAGAGAAAAGTGTAAAATTGTAAAGTTTAAGTACAGACTTCAATGTTGGAATGAGTAAAAAAAGATTTATCTGAGTAGGCAAATCATACTCAGTCCCTGTCTGGTTCTGACCCGCTGTTACTGCTGAATCCTGGTCAATGCCTAACCTATTCTAAAAACAACTCAATTTCTTGGTTTAAAAAAATTGTGTTGTTCCTTTAGAATCAAAAACTATAAAATAAAGTAAAAAATGGGAACCCTAAGCTATGGTAAAATTTGTATGTACACTCAATTTAATAATTACTAATGTGACCATAAATATAAAAAAAAATCAAAGTCCATCTAGCTTTTTCCACCTCTAGAATACGTATAATTGAAAGCTTTACATTTCTTTGTTGAAGATCCAATCTATACATTTCCCTTTCTAGGCTATATGTTCATTAGGTAGCCGATATCATATTTCTGCCAAATCACTAGCAATAAGTTTGTACAGTTTCATGCACTGCAGTGTGGCAAGAGGCTCCAGAAATCAAGACACGACTAAGAATATGTACTTTTCATCCAGAGGTTCTGAGCTCCCTTGAGCATGGCTTTTCCTTTCATTGTCACTACAAGCATGGAATGAAGCCAGGGATAAACTGAGATGTAGGCTCTGCCCTTGAGACTCCACCAGCTCACAACTGGGACAGACTGAAGAATGTTCAGATATACATGGGATATATGCACAAGAAATATTTTCAGACAGATGTTTAATCTTATTCCAATTCATCTGAGATTTTGGCATCAGTGAAAGCCCTGATGTATTGTGGAATCATCATCCTGGTTATCTCATAATGTGTCTGTGGTGAGGAGTAATTGGCTACTTCTCAAAAACACAAACAATAAAAATATCAACAGCTTACATGTCTTAAGGAACAAAATTATCATTGGCTATATTGGCTATGTAATCAAATACTCCCATAATGATTTAAGAAACTATGAAAATCATAAAACATTTAAAAATGGGAATATGTATGTCAGTCAATACTGAGGTTGGGCTGCAAAGATAAATTTGTTGGGAAAAGTCTTACCAAACAACTGGAGGACCTCAGTTCAGACACCAGGTCATTGTCTGAGATACACATACAAACACACCTGCACATACACACTCCTGAATACACACACACACACACACCTACACACTTATAAACCTACACATACATACCTACATACACAAACACACATAGACACAAATTGTTTTTAAATAAACAAAAGTAAACACTCAGATTAATATAAAATTCTTGACTGGAAAAATATAGCTCCAATTGTATTAACTTTCCTAAACAGTCACTGTAAATTTTACAACACTTAAAATAAATTCCTAATCACAATAGACACATATTTCCATGGCACAGGAAAAGAAAGATTGCACATGTGGAAATGATACCTTTCAATAACAACACAATATAATACAGTGAATATTAGCAAATATCCTATAAGAGTGTTAGAGCCCAGATCCCATGCAATCTTAGATACTACTGCACAAAGGCAATCAACACATATCGAAAGTTTGGAAAGTATGCCATCAATACAGTGAAAGATATTAAACATTTTAAGAGAGCAAGAGGAGAGTGGAACCCAGAATGTTTTCTCACATCACTGTAAATAACATTCACATCAGTTCAGACCTAGTCAGCCCTGTGGGACTTTTCTCAGGAATATCACTGGGTACACTGACCACAGGTCACACAGGGTCACCCTTCTCATGAGCTGGTCCCCTCTATTATAATTTGGCAGCTTTTGTTCCATTTCTGTTTTGAAGAATCTCAGGAACTGTCAAAATCAGTAAACTTAGCTGTTGGTTCAGATATCAGACTTGGCCCAAACTTTTTAACGCACATGTATCTGAAAGTACACATAACGTGTATGGGAGTACCATCTGAGGGGAACATGTAAAGCTTACAGCTGCACATCTGTTTTGTCAGCTTTTCTACAGGAATACAATCTGAAAGTTTTCCATTGATAATGGCATATATGCCATAAAGGTTCAAAAACACTGTTCAAATTGTCCACATGTGAAAATACACAGGAACCAGAAAATAGCTCTTTCCAGCATATGAAGTAAATCAGGGTAGTGAGCATGTAGAGGAAGGGAAGGAGAGCAGGTGGTATCCTCCTCGGCCTGAATCGCCCCCTCACATCAGTCTTTAAATTAACACATTACAGAAAAATAAGGAATTCAAGTTCTTTCTCTGCCTTGCATGCTGTGAGAAAAAAACATACACCCAAGGCACACATACACATGTATGTGCTTTTGAAAGAGTTACATTAAAGTTTTGTATTAAAATATTCATATAATGTTATGCCAAAATGCCTGTAAAAATCTGTAAATGTATCCTTCCTTTTTAAAAAATATAAAGCGGTAAGAAAAAAAAAGCTTTGTATATGTATAACAGTTATGCACATGTATTTATATGTGTATATATATGTATATGGATTGTAAATAAAGAGATCCAGAACGTGTTAAAATTAGTGTTTTTCTCCTCTTATTGTCAACAACAACCCCTTAGTCACTGAATGTTTTTAACCTCCCTTTGTCATGGGAGCACTGTCAGATGAAGCGGAGTTATGACATAAAGGCATTATTAAACCAGGTTTGTTTTGTTGTTCTGTTTTCTTAAATAATATGCAAATAATATAAATGGAAGAAATAGAATATATAAAATGGAGGAAAACATTGAATAAAATAAATTCAAAGAAAAGCTTGCATTTTCATGATGTAGATTGCTTTCAATATTTCCTATTATGAATAATAATTGGAAAATAAAGTTAAAATTCACAATAACATATTTTAATATTAAAATAATGAAATAATTTATATTATTATAATCTTATTGAGATAATATTAACATGTATTGCTCGCAAATAGACTCCTATAAATTATTAATGAAAATATTAAAAATGAGAAGATGAAAACCAGGAAATGATCATCAAAGTATTACTTAAAAGAACGTTTGCCTCAAACTGGAAATATCTGACCATATCACATTTGGAAAACAGCTTAATAATGTTACATTAATTAACATTTCAAATTGTATAAAAATGTATTTGCATTTATAAATTTGGCCAGACTTTAGCCACCTGTGTCAAATGAATCTTTCAAAATAGCCAGCAGTAAAGCACACTTACAATTTGCTTTAAAATTTTGATGTTTGCTTGAGAGATGGCTTAGCAGTTAGGAGTCCCCCCTGTTTTTACAGAATAGTAGAGGGTTCTTTTTCCAGCACTGACTCTAGGGCTCACCACAATCTGTACCTCCAACTCCAGTGTGTCCGCTGCCCTCCTCTGGCCTCCCTGGAATCAGGACTCGTGTAAAAACTCAAGACACCCACACACATATGCACAATTAAAATGTAGAAATAAAATCAAGAAATGAGGTGAAACCTAGATCTGGACTGAGATGATTCTGGAAGAATGAAGCTACGTGGCTTCTGAATCTTGTACATAAGATGCTGCTTCCTTTCCTCCTGCTTTGGGACCTCGCTTTTAGAACTGCTCCAGAGTCCTGTAAAATCCTGAAAATCCTGAAAGATTTTTAGCTGTATTGTTAGAGCACTGGAGGAAGATTTACGAGAGGTAATTATCAGAGGTAGACTTGCCTCAGTGTAGGGGAAATTTAAGATCATTTATTGAAGTAAATGGTGGCTGTATTTATATGTAAACAAATTAAACAGAGTTTCAGCATATTCAAATGTCTTAACTTTAATAACGATTTAATTGATTTGAAAATTTCAGTATGACAGCTAGTACAGAGGAGACTACCATCACCAGTACTTAGAATCTTGACCAAGAGGATGGTTTGGAGGAGATGGTTTTCTTGCAAGAATCCTGGGTTTAGTTCCCAGAGGCCAGATGGCAGCTCACATCTGTCTGTAATTCCCGTTCCATCTGCAGGAGACAGAGGACAGTTCTGAAACTCCTTCTGCAGGAGACAGGGATCTTGTTTTTCTTGGTTCCTCAGCAGATGCTAGGCCAGTGGGACTGAGAACTTACAGAATTTTCCCATGAGCCACCTCCCATTGCCCAGGAGATACAGACGTTTGCTATCACACTCAGCTTTGACATAGCTCCGGGGATTCAAACCTAGGTCCTGCTGGCACAGCAGGTACTGAGTCACTGAGGCACCTCTGCAGTCCACGTATTGTTTTGACACCTTTCCCCCCACATCTGTCTTAGTTAGACTCACTATTGCTGTGATGGACCACCATGACCATAGGCAACTTGGGGAAGAAAATGGTTTATTTCATCCACATTTCCATATAAAAGTTCATTATCAAAAGAAGTTGATGCAGGAATTTGTCAAATAGGGTAGAAAATTAGAACAGAGATCAGATGCAGAGGCCTGCATGGATGTTCCTTATTGACATGTTCCTTTGGCTTGCTCATGTTGTTTGCTCATAGAACCTAGAACGGCCAGCCCATGAGGTTAACACCCACATACGTAAGGCTTCCCAGATTAATCAATGTTTAAGAAAACGTCCTATAGGTTTACTTACATACAGCCTTGTCTTATAGAGATATTTTCTCCATTGAGATTTCAATCTCTCAGATGACTAGCATGTATCAAAAAATAAGCTAGACAGAACAAGAGACTCCTTATCAACTTGATGCTCAACATTTTCTTTATCGTTCATGCTCTAAATTATATATTAATATCAACTTACAATATGCCAGTTTTCCAAAGCACTTAAAAGTTCAATCTCTTTAAACTAGCCATTTTGTTAAAACGTAAAGACTCTGAAAAGTTCCAATAAAAATTCTTAAAACATCAAAATCTCTAATTACGGGCTTTAAAAATAATTGAATAACAATTAAATATATATTTTTATCCCAAGAGAGAACTACCAGAGCACAGTTGCAATTAGGTCAAAGCAAAACCAAATGAACAGTACAAATAACTCAACATCCATTGTTTGGGACTTCATTCACAGTCTGCTGGGCTCCTCTGAAGGGCTAGGGTCACATCTTCTCAAGCACACACTGTATGTCGTGTAGGTTCAGCCCAGCTCCCCTTGACTGACATTGCTACAGCTGTTCTTAGCACTCATTCTTCTCTATAGATATCTTCAAGATGTTGGTTCTTCTACAGAAACTGGCATGTGCCATTGCCAGTATCCTCTCCTGGTCCCTCTTCAGTGTGTCAAGCTTCAAATTCTCTCCATGGCTCCTCCTTGGGCATCTCTGCACCTCCAGCTTCTCAGCCACCTATGACTCTCACAGTGCCAAGCCTTAGCTACTCTCAAAGCCCCTTTCATGCCTTTAATTCCAGTACCACCCAGGAGAGTCTTAAATACAGCCAAAGTGAGCTGCCAGCACAAGTTATAACCCTAACCACGTTGGATTCCAGCTTCTGTGTGCAGACTCGGAGGTGACACTTCCCAGAAGATTTCACCTCAGTGATGCTGGTCTTTTCTTAAACTCTTAATTGGTTCCTTGTGAATTTTACATCACACAGTCTAATCCTACACATCTTTATATCCCTACAAGAATCCTCTGCCTAAGCAACATAACACCGAAAGAAATTTTAAAAGACATTACTACTAATAATAATAACAATAACAATAATAGTAATAATAACTAATGAGCTTATCACAGAAGCTGTAGTATAGTGTGTTATGTTCCAGAGTATGTCATTTGTTCACTTGTCTTTACTTGGCAAATACTCATTGCAATGAGTCACTGGTCTATTTTGAGGCCTCTGGATCTTCAACAGGACTCTTCTTGGATATCCTGTTGTTGCCCTGTGTCATGGAGATCCTGAAGATCCAAAGCTTTCAAGTGATGCAGCCATTCATGGATGGGGTAGATGTTGGGGTGGGCCAACCCCTGGATCTGGGCCTGGATGGTTGCTGAAGAGGCCAGCCAGCCAGCTCTCCTATACCCACAGCACTAAGGCAAGCTCTCCATCACGGCCCTGGTTATCTTCCCAGATGAAGCAACCGACACAGCAAGATCAATGCTCCTGCTCACATGCCCTTGGGTCTCCCACCTGCCACAAGAGGGAAGGAGTGGGAGAGGATGGAGCATCGTTCCTGCTCTCATACCACCTCCCAGCAGACTTGAGGCAGATGGGTAGAAGGACCAGCTAACTCAAGCTTTCACCACCGGGCCAGCTCTACTGGACTACTCAGGCATGATGTAGGGCCTGGTCTCCTGAGTGCTGCAGCTTTTAAGGGGTGGGGTTAGCCCTCCTGAGTGCCACAGGGAATAATGGGCAGGGCCGGCTATGTATTTCTCTTGAACATCGTCATGATCCCGGGCAGCAGAACAACCCAGGAATGTCTGTATGGCTTTTTGTTAATGGTATGAAACATGGACATCGACACAGACTCCGGTTATTACATGGCCCAGGATCCAGGACTTCACCATGACCTCAAGTGGCAGTGGAGCCTATTCAGATCAGGCTGTTCCTCTCCACCCTTGCGTCAGCTGATTTCAAAGGTCTTTTTATACTCTTGTCTTCTACCTATTCTGGTTTAGATTCTTCCCACCCCCTTGTATCATGTTACTGAGCTCGGGGGTCAGGGGGGGGAGGTTTATATAATCAACCCATTTAGAGTGGTTGTCTTCCAAGGTCTTTTTTTTTTTCTTTCTGAGTGTCTAGCTGTGGGTCTCTGTATTTGTTCCCATATACAAATATGCCCTATGAAGAAACTTCTCTTATAACGCTTAATAAGAACTGATCTATGAGTACAACAGAATATCATTAAAAGTCATTTTTATTGTTTCTTCCTTCCTTCTTTCTTTCCTTCCTTCCTTCCTTTATTTCTTTTTAACAGTAGTATTTGTTTATCTAACATCTCTGGGCTATCTAGTCTCTGGTTTTTAGTTAACCAATCAGTGACCAAAATGGGGTTGATCTTGTGGAGTATGCATTAAGTCAAATCAGACATTGGTTGGTTACTCCAACAAGTTTTGTGGCACCATTGCAGGCAAGACCAATCAAAGTTTTTAGGTATAGTGTTTACATTTAGGCAACAGTTCTACATATCAATGTTCAACAAGCTATGTGAGTGTTGTCTTTAGCAATGGTGTCATGCTGGTTGTTTATAAGTTTTCATAGGACACCTTTGTCCAACAACTCTATGGGCTATAACCAATTTTTATTTGTTACAAGAGATGGTCAGTTGGGACTCTCTCTTATTATTTGGAAATTCCACTAGGAAACCTTTCATATATTTCTTAGTTTTGGCTGCATTACATTTCCATAGCACCAATCACTTGCTCCTCATGTATAGATGTCTTCTCCCACATCCCCTTTCTCAAACTCATCTCCATTCCTGGTCCTCACCAGATCTGCCAATGTCCACTCTCATTACTGCTCTACCAATAAAATCTACTGTATTTCCAGTTTCAAGGGGCTACATGTGTCTATCCATAGTACTTTTGCTATACCTGACTCCTCTGGGTCTATGAATAGTAGTTTGGCTATGATATTTATTAACCAGCTAATATCCACATTTAAGTGGATAAACCATATTTATATTTCTTGTTCTGGCTTACATCACTCAGGATGATTTTTTTCTTTTTAGTTCCATGAAATTTTCCTGCAAGTTTAATGATGTCATTTTTAAAGCAAATGAGTAGTACTTTACTGAGTAAATGTATTATTTTTTTCTACCCATTCTTTTGTTGAGGAACATCCAGGTTATTTTCAGTTTCTATAAATAGAGCAGCAATGAATATGGTTGAGAACCAATCCCTTTGGTGAGATAAAATATCATTTGGTTATATGCCCAAGAGTGGTATAGCTGCTTCTTGAGATAGATTCCCTACCACCTTTCTGAAGAATCACCCTACTGCTTTCTACAGTGTCTGGATAACTATGAACTCCCATCAGCAATGGTTGACTGTTTCTCCTAGTCCGCATCTTTACCAGCATGGAGCTGTCACCTGCAGTATTGATATTATCCATTATGAAAGCTATAGAATCTCAGAGTAGTCTTGAATTACATTTCCCTGATGGCTAAGGATGATGAAAGTTTCCTAAGAGTTTCTCAGCCATTTCAGTTTCCTGTGTTGACAATTTTCTGTTTTAATCTATAACCTATTTATAATTGAATTATTAGGTCTTTTTTGATATCCTGCTTTTTCATGTCTCTCATATTTTGTATTAGTACAATATCAGATGTAGAGTTGCTAAACATCTTTTTCTATTCTCACAGCTGCCACTTTGTGCAAATGATGGTGTTCTTTACCTAACAGAAGCTTTTCAGTTTCATGAGGCATCATTTATCAATTGTTCAAATTAGTAACTGTGCTAACAGTATTCTGTTCAAAAGGTCTTGTCTGGTAGTAATTAGTTTAACACCATTTTTCTCTTTCTCATCCATGAAGTACAGTGTATGTAATTTTATGTTGACGTTTTTAATTCATTTTGGAGTTTGATTTCTATGCAGGGTGATGTATATCAATGTCTTTACATTCTTTCTGCATGCAGACATTCTGCTTGACCAGCACTGTTTATTGAAGATATTCCTTTTTCAAATGTATAATTCTGGCTTCTTTTCAAATTCAGGTTTTTATAGATTTGTAAATTAATTTCTGGGTCTTCAATTCAATTTCATTGATTAAAAATATCTGTTTATGATAAATACCTATTTATAAAACTCTAGCTTTGTGGTACAAATTAAAATTGAGTGTAATGAAACCTCCCACAGTTCTGTTATTGTTTATGAGTTTATGACTGGATATCTTCTTCTTTCCTTTCTTTCTCTCTGTCTGTCTGCCTGTCTTTCTTTCTTTCATTTTTTTTTCTTCCTCTGTTTCTTTTTTTTTTTTTCATATAAAGCTTAGGATTGGACTTTCAAGATCTCTGAAAACTTGTTGTAACTTTTATAGGCATTGTATTCAACTTGTAGTTTGCTTTAGATAGGTAGCCCTTTTTTTAATCCTACCAATCCATGCACATGGTAGATATCCCCATTTTTGGATGTCTTCTTCAATTTCTTTTTTTGAAGACTTGAAGTCTTATCATATAAATCATTCATTTGCTTGGATAGAGTTACTCCAAACATTGTGTATTGTTTGAAGTTGTTACATAAATTATTGTTTCCCTGATTATTTTTCAGTCTGTTTGCTTATATACAAGAAAGCTACTGATTTTTACAAGTTCTTGCTATCTATCCCTTTTCAGTGTGATTTCTCCATTTTTTTCCAGAAACTACAGACCAATCCTGCCTGGAAAACAGGTATATTTTCACTTCTCCTTCTCCTTTCCAGCTCTGTAACAGAATTCTTCTTCTTCTTCTTCTTTTTCTTCTTCTTCTTCTTCTTCTTCTTCTTCTTCTTCTTCTTCTTCTTCTTCTTCTTCTTCTTCTTCTTCTTCTTCTTCTTCTTTTGCCTTCTAATTTTTATCCTAAAGGAATTACAAAAATCTATAACCTTACTTCCACCAACTTATATCCCAGCCTCAAACATCAACAGGCATTTCCTATGAACATACTAGTTGAGTGGCCAGCAAAACAGATCTTATCTCACACTTTTGTCTCCAGTGCGATAGCAGACCTTCTGGGTTGACATCTCTTCACTGTCTACACCCATCCCAAAGAAAGTGAACAGGCAGTTCCTGGTTGAGCACTCTGAATTTCTTCCTTCTGTGAAACCTTGAGAGACCTGACCTATTCCCATTCCTAAGTGTGAGATTCCCATATCCAAAAACATGTTTTACCTAGAAGCCACAATAGCCACACTTATCGGGTCCACAGGCTTTAATATTTAGTGCATAACAAATCCATTATACTATATCGACTATATTTTCAAGCTTAAAATATTAATCATGGGCTGGAGAGATGGAACAGATGGCAAGGTGTATGCTATACAAACACAAAGACTAGAGTTTGGCTCTACCTTCACCCACACAAAAGGCTGGTATGGCTACACTAGTAGATGACACAGAGACAGAGGGGCAGCCTCCAGTGTCATAACAAACAGATACTAAGGGATTTCAAACCAGCTACTAAAGCCAAACCAGCAATCTCAAGGTTTTTGGAGAAGTTTTGTTTCAAAAACAAGGAAGAAGGTAATGAACAGTGAAGGGAATGGCACCAGGATTCCCAAGAGCATGTTCTCAGCACAAAAGAGATCTATTTGCACAAGAGGGATAGAAGGTAGGGAATAAGACAAAGGACAGCGTGAGAGAATAAGGGATAAGGGGAAGAAAAAGTGGGTGGAGATATCTGCCTCAGAGGGACAAAAGACAACCTCTGGGTGGAGAGGAGGGTGAAGTGGCAGATGAAGGTTTGTATGTTAAAGTTGAAAACTCCATCTTAGGATGAGAAGTTGAATTATTATTGGAAACGTTCACTAGGTGAGTCAAAGGGAGCTTCCGATTGATGGACTTCAGAACTTTGATAACTAGAGCATGGTAGTCACACAGGAGGAGAAAGTGGCTAAATGAAGGAGTGGACCTTGAGGGCTAGCTTTAGAATCATAATCTAACAAGTTTTAGCAAGGCAGAGGGAATTGGAAAGAAGAGAAAAGCCTACCAGAGCAATGTTTGCAAGATGGTAGGATCCCGTCAAGCAGCAATATTCCACCTCCCCAATGTTGTGACCTTTAGTTCAGTTCTGTGGGATGTGGTGACCCCAAATGTAAGGTCATCATGTTGCTTTATTTATACTTCTATTATATTTGTGCAATTACTTTGTAACTGTAATGTTGTTACTGTTATGTATTGTAGAGGCAGAGACCTTACCTTGACCTCTGGATATCACATGTGTGACAGTGAGTGAGTGCACTTGCATAAACACATGTACATAAACACACATATACACATATACATATTGCACACACACATACACTCAGAGCTAGAGAAAGGTTTCTACATGTTATTTATATATGAATCAGAAAGTAAACTTATGTATCTATATTTAAATTCTGTTCTATATGAAAATCTGCTTATCTTCAAAACACCATAATCAGTATATTTCCTACCAAATTGATTCATTTTCTATTTAATTAAAATTGATCCAGAATTCAATTATGAGACAAGGTCTCAAATTTATAGTGTTTTAGGAAAACATAAACACGGAAAAGTACATAGAGAAAATGGGATATTATGAGATAATCTTAGATCCAATATTGGGCATAAATTAAACTCAAATGAAATAGAATGCTATTTCTGATACCAGTGAACACATACTGTGGAAATATAGAAAAAGAAGGGAGAAGATGGAAACTATTTTACAAACAAAATGAGATGAGATATAAAAAATATAGATATTTGCAGATGCTGTTTTATAAAATGATAAAAAAAAAAAACAGGATGTTTGGTTGAGGTGCGGTATGGTGAGGTAGAAAGGAGTACCTCTGTAAACCTATTCTGCGGCATCCCTTCCCCTGAGGTACCAGGCATATGACAGATGTAGTATGGAATAAAGTTTAAGGCATGAAGAAAGGAGTTGAAGAGGAAGTAAAGACAGAGAAATGGGAGAGAGAAAGAAAGAGGGGGGATGCCAGCCAGGAGCACTTGGAAGGAAAGAGAGGAGGGGAGAGAGGGGATAGAGTGGGTAAGAGAGTAAGAGAGAAGAGGGGCCAAATAAAACCTTTTTATAGTGAAGAAGGCATATCTGGCTGTTGCCAGGTAACTGTAGAGTGGATTCTGGAAGGAATGCTTACCGAAGATACTTTCTAAAAGTTCATAATATATACACATTGTGACTATGTGTTAAGATGGTTATTCTGTGAGTGACTAGAAATGGAAATATCCTAATGAGGAGTAAGGGATTGCCATTACTACTGAAACAATTGATTTATATAAACTATTAGGTACCAAGAAATAATTTTTTTAAATTCCTTTTTACATTTTTGCCTGAATAATGCATTACCAGGACCTTTTTGGTTTAAAAAGCAAGATCTCAGATTAGAGCATTTGAAATAAAAATGAAATCTGTTTATTAACACAACATGGAAAAATAACTGAGATACTTCAGAAAATTCACAAAGTGTGCCTTTTCCCTCCTTGTTTCTCTATGCAAACTTGGCTTACTTTTTAAAGCTACATATAGGCACATTCCATAGTGGGGAGATATGGCTGTTATAATCCTAGGTTAGTAACATAAATAGAAAGAAAATCTTTTGCTCACCTATCCACTAACTGTGCAGCATCCCCAGGAACGCATTCTGAGCAGGTACCTGTGTATATTACCAAATGTGCAAGAAAGAGACATTTGCTTTGACTTGTTTCCTGAAGCAAGTCCTCTCCATAAGCACAGGCGTTACGTAAGTGGGTTGTAATTTCTGCATGTATCTCCAAGCTCGCCCCCACACTACCAAGTTAATCCTAGTTATTTTCAAAATACTCAAGAAAAATGCTGACTTAAAACAATAAAGTTTTCCTATATGAAATCTAATGCCCATTGGCCACGCTGCTGTATTCTCTTGGATAAAAATGTCAAGCTTCATCAAAAGTTATTTTCTTAGTGATCACTGAATTTTTTTAACTCTGTTATACCTACATACCCAAAGCATTAATTGGCATGTGAGCTTATTAGTTACAAATTGCGAAGGAATGACACCGAGGCCACCCTTGGTGAACATTGAAATTGCCTCATTACTAGCTACACAGTGAGAATAGCAGTTTGTAAATAATTGAGCACTGTATAAATAATCCTAAATAAGAGGAAAGTTCAAAGAAAATTTAATTTTATTCCCACCTGTAAATTACATAATAATTTTATTGTTTCCCAAGTTAATACACGTAAGGGTAAAAAGA
Organism: Micromys minutus; assembly: GCF_963924665.1. Lineage (NCBI taxonomy): Eukaryota > Metazoa > Chordata > Mammalia > Rodentia > Muridae > Micromys > Micromys minutus. The sequence continues at coordinate 12,091,789 of NC_137984.1, forward strand.
AGTCAAGGCCAGGAAAAGTATCTTAAATATCAACAAGAATTTTGTAGGTAATATTACTTACAATAAGATCGAATTAACCCATTATGAAACTCCAACAGGAGACGACACGGTAAGATGTCAGTGTGATAGGTAGTAACTCACATTTTTGCCTCATAAAATCATAGAATGAGTATATATCCCATAGAAGTCATAGAATGAGTAGATATCCCTACAGAACTGCCAAAATTTCTAAAATCACACATGTGTGGAAACAACCCAAGATCTCAAATATTTACATTAGGAGAAGAGGAGAAATGCAAAGTGGTTTACAGAGATAAGAAAAAGTCCTGAAAAGGAAAACATTTCTAGCAAAATACTTCTGTGACTCTGCACATGCCCCTTGTGTCTACTGGCCAAAATGCCATCAAACTAAGCAAAGAACTCCAGGAGGACTCTGTCACCTAAACCATTATCAGAGTTCAGAGGTACCAGAATTACACCTAGTGACAGCGAGGAAACCATGTTTGCTACAGCTTGGGTTTTATGAGTCTTCTGAGGTCAACTTGATAAAGGCTTGCTTCATCCTTAGCTTGGTGCCCTTGCCATATGATGGACCTTAGGGAGAAAGCTTCTGAGGTATGGTGAGAGCTCTTTCAGTAGTTGGAGCATGACCTTGAAGGTGACTGTGGTCCTGACATTTGACCTTGGGCTCTTTGTTTTCTGTCTGCCATGTAGTTCCATGTCTGTATTCTTTCCTTCCTGTGGTGCTGCGCTGAAGGCCTGGTGCAGAAGAAAGCAAACTTATTATCTGAAGCCCTGTCTATATAAGCTATCATAATTATTTGTTACAGAGCAGGAAGGCTGCCTAACATAAGACAAAGAGAGTCATGTGGTGAAGAATCTAAATAACTGGTACTTATTCCCAAAACTGCAGAAACCAAAATCTGTGTAGATTCATATCAGTCAAACTTGATTAGTAAGTCATGAATCCCAGTTCACATGCTAGTATTAAAAAAGAAATATCTAAGATACTCAACAATGTCATTCTACTCTTAGTCATACACTAGTAACAGGAAAATCAACTCAATATTAATATTTCTATAGTCAGTATTTTGTGGTTGTTCTTTAGAGAAAGGACCTTGATGTTTGAGAAGCAGAATTGCATTCAATTTACTTTGTATCCAAGGCTACCTTGGAATTCATAATTCTCAAGCCTTAGTTTCCAAAAACTGAGATTACAAAAATATTCCTCTACATCCAGCTTCAAGAATAAAGCTTAATGAAGACAAAAGTATATGAATGAAAAACAGACCTGTAAAAGGCAGAGATTACAAAATTCTCAAAGCTACTTGTTTAAGAGATATATAATTACAGTGTTTTAAAGTAGTTAAGATAGAGCTCAGAGGATGACTCAGTGGGTAGGATAACTTTCTGCCATTTCAGATGACCTGGGTTGGGTTCCTTGTTCCTTTGGGTAGTTCACAAATGCTATAGCTCCAGCTCCAGGGGACCTAGTGCTCTATTCTGGCATCTGAAGGCACAGTACTCATACACATATCCACACACAAAGACTCATAATTTGAAAATAAATAAATATTCATTTAAAAGTAGAAATGATGTTGGGATGTCTTTTGGATACATGCTCAGGAGTAGTATAGCTGGGTCCTTGGGTAGTTCTATGTCCAGTTTTCTGACGAACTACCAGACTGATTTCCAGGGTGGTTGTAGCAGCTTACAACCCCACCAACAGTAGAGGAGTGTTCCTCTTTCTCCACATCCTCACCAGCACCTGTTGTCACATGAGTTTTTGATATTTACCATTCTGACTAGGTGAGGTAGAATCTCAGGGTTGTTTTGATTTGCATTTCCCTGATGTTTAGGGATGTTGAGCATTTCTTTAAGTGCTTCTTAGCTATTCTATGTTACTCAGTTCGGAATTCATTGTTTAGCTCTGTGCCCTATTTTAATGGGATTATTTAATTCTCAAGAGTCTAACTTCTTGAGTTGTTTGTATATATTAAATCCTAGAGTCATATTGAAACAGAGGAGGATGTTCACAGCTAACCATCAGATTGACCCCAATGAAGGACCTAGAGAAAGGACTGAAAGAGCTGAAAGGGTCTATAACCCCATGGGAAGAACAAAATTATTAACTAATCAAACCCACCACAGCTCCCAGGGACTAAAACACTAACCAATGAGTTCGCATGAAGAGACCCATGGCTCCAGGAGCATATGCAGCAGAGGACAGCATTGTCTGACATCAATGAGAGGAGAGGCCTTTGGTCTAGTGAAGGCTCATTTTTCCAGTGTAGGGGACTGTCAAGGTGCTGTGGTGGGAGAGGGAGATTGGAAGAGGGAGCACCTTCATGAAGGTAATGGGAGGGAGAGGGGGATAGGATTGGAGAAAAGGGGATAACATCTGAAATATAAATACAGAAAATATCCAGTAAAAAAGGAAGAAGTAGTAATGATTTAAATAAAACTATAACATACACCTAATATATGATGTAAAAAATGTATGAGTTGTAGAAATGTAGCACTTCTTAAGAAGTGATGATTGAGATTAAGATTCAAGGCTATAAGATTGCAAAGGTGAAATATATTTTTGGATTTCTGTGGCAATTCCCTATGAGTATGAGCACTGTGAAATGCCACAGTGTATTAAATAAATATTTTGTGAGTAAATAGAAGCAATATTCCCTCATGAATTTACCTACCAAAAAGATGGACTGTACATATTTTTAAGCTTAGCCTTTATGTTCTGAGACCTGAAAAAATACAAATCAGAAATAATTTTTGTCTGCATTCCAAGAATGCTAAGTAAATATGGATCACCAAGGAAGCGGTGTTTAAATAAATGTTAAATCAAGTTACTCATTTTCTGCCACTAGGTGTTAAATGTGTTTCAGAAGCAGCCCCTCAGGACATTCTGGCACATCCAACCTATGAACCTGTTTTGCTCATAAATGAGATGATAGAATCACGCTGGGTATGCTGAGAGCAGGCTGCACCTTTTAAATTCTTATAGAACTGTATTATAGTATTTACATTGCAAACGTAAGATTTGTCTGACTATTCTGCAGTGGCAAAGGCCTAATTCAACACACCTAAAGGATTTGGCCAAGAGCCCTTGAGCATACAGGGCACAGGGGCATTATCTTAAAGCAAGAATTTCATAGGGTAAGGGAGAGGTCAATATAATAAAATAGACAAAAGATAAAAAGAAACAAAACTGATAGATCTGAAATAATTTTTACATAAAATATCTATAAAACCTCAAATGATAAAGGAGAAAATAAATGAAGAACAGAAATGATAATAATTTTAAAGGAAGCATGAGATAGAACAAACATTAATTCTGTAATTCAAAATACATTCCATGTAACATAGCAATTCATTGCCTTCAAAATACCTATGCATATGTTCATAGACAAAAGACATTCAGTAATTGGTAAGAGAAGCTTCTCTATAAAATTAACAGTAATTGGTTGACCAAGGTGCAGAAAATAAACAATTCATGAAGGCCCAACCTTAAACAAGTTACTTATAGAATGGCCCCTTACACTCAGTAACTCTTTCAGACAAGAATCCAAGAAATATGTAGTGGCCAGAAGACAGAATGCAGGACTATGAACACTCTTCGTTACACTTACTACAGTCACTATGCTACACCCTCTAGAATCATAAACTCATGTCATCTGTAGGTATTGATACTTGGCCTCCACAAAAAGTAGCTGTGTCAACAATCAGTCAAGGAAAGGTAGGGGCAGGGTGTCACATAGGGAGACACTTTAAATGTCAACTTTTGGCTATTATGGTAATGTTGATGAAAACAGGCCTATAAGTTCATATGTGTGCAAGCTTAGGTCCCAGCTGATGAACAGTTTGAACCAGATTAAGAGGTGCAGAAGATATGTAATTGGAAGTAGGTTTTTGAGGTTTCAAAGTCCTAAACCAGGTCCAGTGCCTCTGCCTGATGTCTATGTGACTCTCAGCTAATACTCTGTCACCACAGTTACCTGCCAATATTCCACCATGCTTCCCACTATAATGATGATGGACAATACTCTGAAGCTATAAAAAGTTCCATAATTAAATTCTTTCTAATGGAAGGGCTGCAGTGGACATTGTCTCTTTACAGCAAAATTTAAAAAAATAGCTAAAACAGATGTCCATAGATTTTTACAAGAGGGAAAACAATTCACTGTGTTTTTGGTGTCCATTCACTGTTGAGACCACCAGCTCCAATCAATAGTTCTAAACTCTAACCACAGAGCTGTATATAATTAAACTAGATGAGTCATAAAACAAAATGAATAGACATGAACTCTAGGGGAGAGATTTGTTGAAAAGGTGTAGGAGACAGTGAAGTGGAGCGTAGGGAGGCAGAAGGTGAGACTGAGTATATGATGTATATGTATATGTGTATGTGTAAGTGTATGTGTATGTGTGTATGTGTATGTGTGTGTGTATATATATATGTATATAAGTATGTGTATATATGTATATGTATATATACAGTTTAAAAAATCTAAAAAAAAAAAAAAACAACATTTACTGTGCATTAGCACCTGGGTGTCTAAGACAAGAGGATAATAAGCCCCAAGCCACCTTACACTGTACAGCAAATGGCAAACCCTGACTGAGAAAAGGAGAAGGAAGGACGAATAAATAATAACAAACTTCCCAGGCCTGGATAATAATTCTACAGGAGTTTCCGACAAAAACGTGGGAGAATCTTTAAAAGGGACATAATAATGGTAAGTGGAAATACTCAAATGCTTGATGATATAAGTTTTTGTAAACAAGGGTGAGATATAAATCCTCAGGTTAAGAAAACTCCTGAGAAGCAGCCGATAAGTATAATAAACTGGTTTTCATATACATCACAATGAAACTTTAAACAACAAAGATAATTTAAACTCTAAAAACCAAGAAAATGTTGACCTTAAGTTCTCAGGGGAAGAACTTCATGCACTGCAAAGGTAAGCAAGTTTTAGAGATCTACAAGGAGAAAGATTAGAGTTTTGAAATATTTGACTCTTATTCTGTTATCTTTGCATCAGAGAATAGACAAACACTCAAAAATATGTAAGAAACAGGTATGTTTCCACATCACTTCCAAATTATTCTGTAGGGTTAAGGAAATGTTAACCTAATCAGAAAAGAGCACTTTATTAGCTTTGATGAGGCTTTTAAGAAAAAGGACATGAAAAGTGAGGGGAGACTGGTTGAGAAGAAAGTGGATGCATAAAAGAGTAGGAGTGAATACCATTCCATCAAATAATATAAATGTGTAAAAGTATAGTGAGGAAGCCAATATTTTATATAATTGAAGTACTAATAATACTGAAATACCTGGAAAATAAGGGGCAAGTACTATGAAAGTATTTCTGAAGGATCACAGGCTTCTTATCTCCCACACCAACTTTAACAGAAGGGGCTCCAAGAGACAAAAGCGTTGCTAATAACTAGTGGTATAAATTGCAGTCTAGGCAAAACTTAGGAAAGTTACTAGAAAACATACAAAAAGAATCTAGAAATATGTCTTCAAATAATTTAAAATTTTAAAGTATTTGATAGAAAAAATTTCAACACAATACTATTCAACCAAAAAAAAATAGAATTCAATTAATTTTTAACCATGTAAATACATTTTGGAGTGTTTCTACCATGGGTTAATATGACAAAAATGGTGATGTTTGTGGGTACTAAAATCTTATATATGTGGTATTAGAAAATGAACACAAAGAAACATCACAGAAATAATGCAGTAAGCACTAAAAAACTAGAATGTTTTCCCACATCAGGTAGTCAAAATAATTTATTAGAGAAAATAATATTTATTTTTATTTTAGCTTATTATTTCACAATTACATGTGTGTGTGTGTGCATGTATGAGCTATACTACAATATTTTCCTCTACCGTATCCTTACTTTCCAATTTCTACTTCGACAGTTGGCCTTCTAACCAACAAGCCCGAGTATCACCTCTCCAGTTCCATGTTTTTTGTGTGTTGTGGTAAATATTAAAAATAATCATCTGCTTTTTCCAGTCCCGCTTGGTCTCCCTCTGCTGGAGCCACTCTAGTGGAGCCCACTCTCTTTGTCTTTCCGAAGTCTGCAAACTGCCCTCTCCCAGCTCTGTCCCCCTATCAGGCGGGAAGTTGGCTCATACTCTCCCAGCCAGGTAAAATCATGACTCAACAGTCAATAATTTATCAATCAGATATAAGTTAAATTCTTAACCCACAATCCATCTACACAATAATCTTTCAACCAGTTGAAAAAGATATAAACCACCCACTTAGATAAGATAAATTAGCCTATAGAAATCCATCCCTTAGACAGTATAGACAACTACCAATAGCTACTCAGGGCCACATGGATGGAGATGAATAATCTTCATCTTCTGTGTTGATTCTTTCCTTCCTCCAATTCATCCTTTACAAAAATTTGTCCCCACCCCATTCATTACTGTCCAATCATGTGTCTCCTTAACATCAACCTACAGTCTAAATATTAATTCAGATTGCCTGAATGAATACAAAAAGAGCTTATTATCTATCTTTAAAAATGGCTCAAGAAAGTGGCTACAGCACTGATGAATATGACTAATTTATCTTATCTATATTTATCTTAGAAACAATTATGATTTAAAGTATAATAATAAAATATAAATAAAAATATAAGAATAAAATTTAATAAATATAATAAACAAAGACCAGTGTATCAGAATATGACAAATGAACAGAAGAGAGCCTAAGAGAAGGCACAGAAACTAGAGACTCATTTTTACCCTCGAGAATCATCATATAAACTCTACTGTTGATTCCATAATATATACCTGTAGGGGTAAAAGAGAGAGAGGATATGTGAGTGTGTGTGTGTGCGTGCATGTGTTTGTGTGTGTGTGTATGTGTGTGTGTGTGTGTGTGTGTGTGTGTGTAATATTGAAAAATATATAAAGGAAGAACTTTTTACATGACATTATAAGACAAGGAACCGCCAAGTTACCATTGACCTTATGTTCTGTTGGTCAGTCACTGTGGAACATGCAACTTGCCCTGAGTTTGTTTCCCCAGTGAGACTGTCTTAGAGGAAACTATATTTTCATTTGTGTGTGCAATATCAATCAGATATTTCTTCTGGATTAGGGATGGGGGACATGAGTTCACTCTACGGTCATCTATAGGACCCTATCATATCAAGGTCTCCTATTTATGACATAATGTCTGGCTATAAGTCTTATAGAGATCCATATGTCCTCATGTGCGATAAAAGATAATGTCTTTGTTGGTGCTGGCCTATTAGTATAAAAGAATGTCATTGGATGTCATTTTATTGTTATTTTTAATGACAGTGATATTTGGTTTTACTTGAAGTTCCTGGACTATCTAATCTCAGGTTCTTGTCACCCTAGCACTATTGGATATGGGCTTTATCCCATCAGCTTGACATTAAGCCAAATCAGAATTAAACATTTTTTTAATTATGTTATTCTTTGTCATTCAATAGATCTTCAATTAGATATGACTTTACTGATAGAAATTGCTTAAATTTTGTTTTATTATGAGATGACTCATTTTCTCCATCATTTTTGAATGATGATTTTATTGGGTATAGTAATTGGGGCTGGCATCTGTAATTTCTTAGCATCTGTAGATTATATGTTCATGCCCTTATGTTATTTGGAATCTCTACTGGGACATCAGATGTTATTCTATTAGGTCTGACTTTAGGTGTTTCTTGGTGTATTTCCCATGCAGCTCTTAATATTCCTTTTTTGTCCTGTACATTAGTGTCTTGGTTATTATGTGGTAAGAGGTATTTCTTTTCTGCTCAATCTATTTGATGTTCTGTATTCTTCTAATACCTTCCTTGGCATCTTCTTTCAGTTAGGGAAATTTACTTCTGTGGTGTGGCTGAAAACATTTTCTGGGCCTCTGAGCCTGGCTTCTTCTCCTTCCTCTATTCCCACCAGTCTTAAATTTGGTCTTTTCAAAGTGTCCCACATTTCCTGGATGCTTTGTGTCAGGATATTTTTAGATTTAACATTTTCTTTGAACAACTTATCCACTTATTCAATCCTATCTTCAAAGACCAAGATTTTCTCTTCCATATCTTTTATTCTATTGATGAAGCTTGCCTCTGTGGTTCCTGTTTGAATTACTAAATTTTACATTTCATATATTTCTCAGTTTTGGATTTCTTTATTTATTCTATGTCCATTTTCAAATCTTGAAGAGTTATATTACTCATTTCACTCAACTGTTCATTTGTGTTTTTGCTTGCTCCTGGATTTATATAAGGAGTTTATTAGTTCCCTCTTCAAATACCTCTCTCATACTTATAAAAGCTATTTTAAGGTCTTTGTCTTGTGCTACAGCTATGTTGTAATATTGAGGGACAGGTGTGGTGGGGTTGCTGGGGTCTGGTTGAGACCCATCGCTCTGCCTACTATTGATTGTGTTTAAGTACTGGTGTCTAAACTTCTGTATTCTGGATAATTATAATGCTAGATATTGAAATCTGGCATCGTCTTTGTCTGGTGGGTTTTGTTCCTCTGTTTCTGTTTCCATCTCTGGTTTTTAGGGTGGTACGGTGCCTCTATATTGCCTGGTAGGGAGTTACAGTATCCTGATAGACGTGGTCACTAAGGGTCCATGTAACTCAAGGTATTCAGATCTAGCACTCGGAAGTGGGGATAAACTAGTTGAGGGGTATTTAACAGGTCCCTGGAGGAAGAAAATCAGGGCATTCCACCTAGGTCTACTTAGTCCCCTGAGAATGGTGACAGAAGATGAGGAGAAGTCCAACAGGTAGGAGGCTGGTGGATTTGGGATTGGATATGAAGGACAGGAAGGAGAGGTGATATTAAAGAGTTTGCCTGTATTTTACCAGAAATTACCTGCTCTAAGTTCACTATTCTCTGATTCCATTATGCAGTAGATACATATATAGTATATTAGTGGCTTTTGTTTGGCTGTAACAAAACAATTAAAAGAAAGATTGATTTAGTTTAGCAAATATTTGAGAATAACAACCTACCCAGGCAGAAAGTTGGAATAACTGACATCAAGAAGAAGGAAAGAAAGGCATTAGTCTGGGACAGATGCCCCTAATCATTTATCTGAGAAGTATATCCCTCCAGATTCATCTAGTAGAATTGTTAACAGTATTTTGACATTCATGATGTTATTTATTCAAATATTTTCTAGTTCCTCTCATAAGCCAGTTCCAACTATATCAATTAATCCTAAAACTCAAAATAAAAATGTCCTAAAACATTTGATTGTAAAATTCTCATCAGATGATCACTTCAGGGGACATTTATTGTACATGCCAAAACCTTCTCCACGGATTCACCAAAGTGCTCAAGGAAGCTGATCCATCTCCGTGAGTCCTCATGGTCTTAACAGTTACAACACTGTTCAACAACCCATGGACAAAATCTTCTTTTGCCTCACTTTAACCTTAGATAATTCTTGGTAAAAAATCTAAAACAACTTTTATGCATATGGTGGCACTAACTAACCAATCCTATTCCAAGAGGGAAGAATGGGCATCAAGAAATGCAAAGTTAAGCAGGGCAGATGCAAAATCTCACCAGTCCTTGTCTTGCAGCTGGGATGTAGAGCATGGTTGCATAATCTCCAACATCTTCACACAAACCTCCCCCCAGAGTTTTGTTGTTTGTAGACCCCACAGCTTCTGTGTTGGTTACTTGTACTCATTACCTGCACCTTCTGTTGGTGAGCTTTCTATATTTTCTGCATCTACAATGTCCAAGTGTCTTCATCTCAGCCCAGGCTTCACTCTCAGGACTTCACATATAATTTACTTGAGGATAGTCTACACAGAACTTCCAGGTCATGGCCATGACATATTTTGTGACTTCCTCAGTCTTCCTTTGAAATCTCAATGAAAACTGTCATGAACAAAAAACTCTTGCACTCTGCATGTCTGAAAAACTCCCAAAAATGGGTGATGTCAAATCCTCTAAGAGCTCAAGCAGTGGTTACATATCTTTGGACCACAGTTGTAGCAGCATCTCGGTGCCTACATGTGTGAAGCATGTAGGACTTCTCTGGATGTCCCTGTGAAAACAGGGTACCCCAGTGATGCTATCTATTTAAAGCAAAGCCTGTTGAATGAGTTTTAGATTTAAAAGCTATGAAGGTTGAAATTTAGTCAATTTCTGAGATGCCCATAGGGTACTTTTCTACTGTTTCAAGATGCAAAAAAAAAAAAAAAAAAAAAAAAAATCACATTTATTTAATGTGACTAATTTCTTTAAAAGTATATCTTTGTTATCTGTAACTTTTAAGTACATTCTTTCTTGGTCAAACTGCATGTCTTTGAAATATTATACTATTTTGGGGAGTCACAAGTTGTGGGGTACAGGTAGAGGTCAGAGCTAGACAGCAGGTACCTTTTTAAATCTATTTTCTCTATTGCTGAGAAGGAGTCTCTCAAAACCACAAATACACAAATTCAGCAAGTCAAACTAGTCACCTCACTTTAGGAATCTGGTTTTTACCTCCCATCTGATCATATTTTAGACTAGAGATACACCTGCCGGCATGTTTGTGTGAACACCAAGTCTCTAATCTTCTATGTCCGGTCTTTATGCTTATTTAGAAATTGTTTTATCCATTCAACAACCTTCAACCCACAAGTCCATAACTTTTGCATTCAGCATCATTTAACTTTTAAAAGCAGAGAGATTATGCATGTAAACAGTTTACTAGAATGCCATAGGAAAGCCCTCTAGTTCAATTTCAAATCTTGTGTTTATTCCTCTCATATCCTAACACCATGTGCCTCAGCATTTTTATCTGCTGTTCTGTTGACAGTCTGGCATCCTATTTCCCATTGGTACCATCCATTAGCTTTGCCTGAAGTATCTTAGAGCATTTCGATTCTGATTCTTTAAACTCCTGCCACATTTTCAAACTCCTCCCTCAAACTAGTTCCTAGCAACTAAGAGTCACAGGCAAAGGTAGCCTCAGCAACAATTGCAATCCAAAAATAATATTCTATATTAGTACATTTTGTTCTTGCCAAAAGACTTGACAGACACATCTGAAAATAATTATGAATTGTAGATGACAGTATTAGAGTCTTCGGTCTTTGTGGAGGGGTGGCAAAAAAGAACAGAATATTTCACATCATGATGGTTACTAAATAATTAGGGGTCAGGCATGAGGTAATACTAAGGATCCACTTTAAATGACTTACTTCATTCATTTAACTCATACTCCAATACCCTTACCAAATAGTGCTAGAATTTGTTGACAAGGCCTCTGAAATGTAAATCATTTGAGAATATTTCATATAGAATGCAAGATTCAAGTAAACTATCTTCTATTAAAATTGTATTATAGTAAAATCTAATATTATTTCATTTTAAACGACTTCAGAAGTTATATTATAAATTTTGATTTAAAGTGAAACTACTCATGTTCAGTTATTACAATAACCAAGGGGAACATAATTTCTCCATTTGTTGCTTAATACCTTTTACACTTTTTTGTCTTTAACAATGATTTCTGATTCTTAACTTTGTTGTATTTTCTGATTGTGGTATGGTGTGCACTTTGGGGGGACAGCTGTGGTTCCAGCCCTTCCCTTCTTCCATCCTACAGTTTCTAGACATTGCTGCACACCAGGCTAAAAGGGTGAACTAGAGGGTCTTAGAGTTACAGCTCTTGTAGGCAAAGGCTTTCTTTCTCTCCCCTCTTCCCTCTCTCTCCCCTGGCAAACACTTCCAGCTAGACCAGATCCTGCAGAATTCTACCCATTCCAGATACCACTTCATCCTTCTGGTCTGTGTGAATCAGCATCTGGACACTCTGAGAGGAAAAAAGTGTAGGACATGGAACCACAAACACTCCCCAACCCAACACATACCACAGCTGGAACCCAACATGGGGCTAAGGAGAGTTCTAGTTCAAGCAAAAAGGGGTGCATGCCTCCAGCCCTAGGGCCAAACTCTGAGGGCAGGCAGTCTTATCTGTCACCTAGCAGCCACTCTGCCTTTGCCATAACGCCAAAGGCTCAGGCTTCCACATTCTGAAGGAAGGCAGTCTTATTCTTTACTCCTTTGTGCCTGATCTAGGCATCCAATGGATTCAGATATTAATGGACATTAATTCAGATGTTAATGGTCATCTTGTGCCTTTTGTTGACAGACCCCTGTCTGAATCCTGATAGCCCATATAATTTCTTTATAAAACAAAGGTTAAAACTGGTGACACAGTGGCCTTCTAGGCACCATCTAGGTGATCAACTGGACTCTTAAAATCTACAGGAAGGCCTAACGTTTTGGATCCTTGTGATAGCCTGTGGACCCAAAAGGCTATAGGAATATTTTGATTTAGACAAATCATTTCTATTCTTTTTTATCATAAGGAACATCTCATCACCATGTACATAAGATGGTTTATCAGAGCACTCTGCTAATTTTGGACCTGAGACAAAACTGCGTTGCAATCTGGCTCACAAGGCCAACTCCAGACACCACTGGCAGGGTGCCCACACAACTGGCATGAACAGGCAGAAAAGAGGAACATGCCCTGCAGCATGGACTAACTAGTTGTAACTGTTGGTTATCAACTCGGCTAAAACACAAAGCCACAGAGCCTAAAACTACAAAAGTAATGGGTGATGTCTTGATGCTGATATACTCTGGAACATGGGGCACCCAAAACTTAAAACTTTCATGATTCTTTCTCTGAGTTTTGTTTGAATTCTTGTTCTTCCATAATAACAGGAATAGCCAAAAGTGTGTTTATGGTTTTAACTCAGTATTGTTCACAGGTTAGAAACAATGGTAATACTGACCTATCTAAAGTTTATCTTTTTATAAACTCAAAAATTCTTTTAAGCTTTGAGAACATCTTGAACCATCAAATGGACTATATTAACAATTATTACTTAATGTTCCATTAAGAAAAATAAGAAAATCTACTTCATCCAGTTTATTTTTTATATTAAAGCTATTCCTGTCTCTTCCGGGTACACGATTAACATGGTGTTTGCTTCCTTATCTGCCTTGAGCAGAAGAGATAAATGGTCCCCAGCATTTCCCCTTGTGTCCATTACTACAACACAGGAGACTCCCCACTTAAAGGATGCCAGACCAGGACGAAGATTTCTTTAAAGCCTCTCTCTCTACCAATACCATATAGTTTTTTTTTTTTTTTAAATCACTATTGCTCTGTAATACAGCTTATTGAGAATAGTTTTCCCTATTTTGTTTTTTCTTTGTGTTATTCAAAATAAATTTGCAAATTTCTAACTCTATGAAGAACTGAGTTGGAATTTTGATGGGGATTGCATTAAATCTGGAGATTGCTTTCAGTAAGATAGCCATTTTTATTATATTAATCCTGCCAATCCATGATTATGGAAGATCTTTCCATCTTCTGAGATCTTCTTCAATTTCTTTTGTCATAGACTTGAAGTCCTTGTCATAGAGGTCCTTCACTTGCTTGGTTATACTCACACCAAAGTATTTTATATTATTTGTGACTATTATGAAGGGTGTCGTTCCCTAATTTCTTTCTCAGCATGCTTATTCTTTGAGTAGAGAAAGGCTACTGATTCGTTTGAGTTAATTTTATATCCAGCCATGTTGATGGAGTTGTTTATTAGCTTTAAGTGTTCTCTGCTGTAATTTTGGGGATAACTTAAGTATACTGTCATATCATCTGCAAATAGTGATATTTTGACTACTTCCTTTCTGATTTGTATCCCTTTGACTACCTTTTGTTGTCTAAGTAATAATTAACTATTTTCAGAGATCATAAAATAAAATAAAACAACATTTAAGTAAATAAAAATTTCAACCAATAAAACTCATAACATTTGAAATATAAATACAGAGAATATCCAATAAAATTGAAAAAAGGAAAAATTGTAAAAACTAAGAAGAATAGAATAAATATGAGAATTTAAAACAGAATGCTCATTGCAAATAAACTTTTAATATAGAAATATTTTAAACATCCATCTTACAAAAGTCTTATACAATAGAAATAGAAAAATGAATGTATTCAAAATATGGCAAAAGTGTTTTATATATTTAAATTAATTTAATTAAATTTTATTTATATATACAACCAATAATGGCATTTTCTAGTTTTAATTGGTTGAAAACTAAATTTTCCAAAGTATGATGGTACATAACTTTCAGCACTGAACATTTTATTGCTTAGTGATGGATGTGAGAGGCCCAGTTCACTGGGAATAATGTCACTCCTGAACAATAAAGTTCTAAAATGTTTGATTGCAACCAATAATCAAACTTACCTAACTGACAATCATAAACAACTACTCAAGAACAACATGTGGCATATTTTTACATCAAACATTGACCCATATAGACTAAATGCTCTGAAACCAATCACATTTCGAACAATAAAACTGATATACAGTATGTTTTTCTCATCACCATGGTTTAAACAAAATAAGAAACCTAATTCAATATAACCTTTACTACTTGAAAAATTATATAATCACATTAAACTCTCATTAAGCAGAGCAAACATACTAAATAATATTATAAAGTAATGAACTGAAACTAATAACAACAAATCAAGAAAGTCATTTGTGGAACTCTATATGCTACATTGGCCATAGCCTTTACCTATCTTGAAATCATAATAGCTGTGCTTCTCTTTCAAAAGACCCTTAAAAGATTTGGATAACCATTCTTCCCTAATAATAAGAAGGAACTAGACACAAGACTCGAGTGGTACCTACTACCCAACTAAGAAGCTCAGCATGTTAACTAAACAACACAAGAAGGAGAGGCTGACTAGTTTGGATGGAGCCTAATTTTAGAGGAGCAATCTCTGGCCATCAACTTCTAGGAAGAGAAATCTGTAATTTAGAGTTTCTGCATACACTGGCTCTAGCTACATGTCAATCATTTGTAAACACCCATGCTCACCAAGGAATGGTCTGCTATTGCCATGCATGTGAAGCATTGAGACCCTTGGCATAGATACACTCATTTCAACAATATACATCCACTCAGGGTTTCATCCATGCTCACAGTTCACCAAGCTAGAAATGGGTGCAATCATTTCTCCCAACTTATCCAAGCTGAATAGATATTTGTTTACACCACCCCAAGAATAGGCATGTATTTTATATTGATCAACATCATGAGACACTGGGCTTCTTTTTTTTTCAGTTAAAAAATTCCAAACCATTTGAGAAAAACAAAGAGAGGGTAAGATCATCAATATCAGAAATAAAAATAGGGCATTGACCAAAACATAAGAAACAGACAGTGAAGTAACTGTAGTGCTATGAAATTCGGTTCAACTCAAACTCCCAATTTTGATAGTAACTCAAAACTAGAAAAAAGCCAAGTAGTCATCAATGGGCACTTAAGTTGATCATAGTCCATCCACACAAGGAAATTTTGGTAAAGTGATAGCTGAACAGTAAGAAAACCAAGAAAGAAAGAAAGAAAGAAAGAAAGAAAGAGAGAGAGAGGGAGGGAGGGAGGGAGGGAGGGAGGGAGGGAGGGAGGGAGGGAGGAAGGAAGGAAGGAAGAAAGGAAAGAAAGAAAGAAAGAAAGAAAGAAAGAAAGAAAGAAAGAAAGAAAGAAAGAAAGAAAGAAAGAAAGCTTGCTGTTTCTCAGAAGTGCTGAGTTAAATGGAAAAGGCAGATAGAGAGAACTGGACATTACAAATGTATCTGTTTGGCGTTCTATAAAATCAAAGGAAGGAATAGCATCTGAAATCAGGTAAGAACTTTCTACAAATAAATTTTTTATCTGTTTTTGGCTTTATATGGAAAAATTTCAAGACTATCCAAACTGTTTTGGTGGAGATTTTCTGATCCATATCTCCACTGTTCACTGTAGCCACAATATGTCTTTCATTCATAGCTCTGTACATTCCTGCTGCAGGTTTGCCAAGAAATAGTATCAAGTTGAGTATTTCTGCCAAACTCATTTTTAAATAATAATATAATTTGATAATTTTTAATTCTTAATTATGACTTTTAAAATCAACACATTTTTTTCTTTTGAAATCGTCCCTTAAAAAGCACCCAAACCAAGTGTCTTTCTATAAAATCAAAATGATTAAATTGTTTTCATCATCTGTGTCTGGTTCACTTTGAATTATTATCATACCTGCCAACATCACCCTGCACTCAAACTTGGTTTCTACATAATTTCTTTATCTTGATACGTCTTCAGAGTTCCAAGACATTGTCATATTTCCCATTTCTGAAATCCAGTAGTTTCAAATGCTTCACCTACCTTCTCCCATCAGACTACTTCAACTACCACAGCACCTTCAAGTTTTTCACACACACGGACACAAAAGGAAGACATTTTTACTTGAACACAAGCAAATTCCCTCTTCCTACAAAGGCAGCAAGGGTGATTAAGAAAATAAAACTTACTCAAAACAGGCAATGCACAAATTACTTACTGTGAAAAGAAGTAAAACTCATGAGTGTATTGTTTTTAGTTGCCACTAGAAAGAAATAAGTCTCATACATATGAGCTCATTTTATAATTATTTTATTTAATTTTTGAGAGTTTAATATATGAGTGCTATGTTTACAACATTTCCATCTCCCACTCTCCTTGTTTAACCTGTCACATAGGTCCCCAAAAATCTCCACATATTTATGATCTCTTCTTTAATATGTATGTATATGTATATTTGTGTATATATATATATGTAAATATATACATCTATACATTTAATATTGCTCCTTTTTTCCCTGTATTTAGACTGATCACATGATATTAAATAACCTATCAAAGGCATAATCCCTTGAGGAGACTGACTTTTTCCTCTTGCAGTAGCCATTAACTGGGGTAGGGTTTTCTGAGTTCTACCACTTATATTGGCATATCAACTGATATTGTCGTTGTGAAGATCGTATTGATGTAACCATATCTCTGGAATTTAGTGGGTGAAACTCCCCTGACACATATAGAAGATACAATCTCTGAGAAGATGTCCTTGTTTTCTGGCCCTTACCATCTTGTTACCCCCTCTGTTTAGCTATTCTCTGGACTCCCATTTTAGAAGTTGGGTTGTAGATCTATCAGTTGTGACTAGGCATTCTACACTCAATTGTTCTTTTTGCCTTTGACCAGTTGTGTATTTCTGTAATGGTTTACATCTGATGCAAAAATAGGTTTCTTTGATGCAGGATGAGAGCATCCCTCATCTGTGGATAGAAGGATAAGTGTTTAGAATGCAGTTAGGAATTATACTGTCTTAAGAAAATGGTAATGGTAGGTTCTTTCCCACAGGGTATATATATAATCTTACTGTCCATAAATATGTGCTTAGGTTTATAGTACTAGATGTGTACTCTCTCCCGTTGAGCAGACCTCAAGTCAAATTAGATAGTTGTTGGTTATACCCTATAAGTGCCATTATTTTACCCTTAGGTAAATACTGTTATACTGGTAATTGTTGTAGCTTGCAGACATTAAACTCAGATAATTGGTTGCTTTTCTCCTTTGACAGCTTGTATAGCACTTTCAGATAAACTTCTCAGTTCCTCAGCGAGAAGACTTAATTCAGTTGCCTTTTGGCTCTTCCAAGCCCTTTGTCCAAACTGTGGGGTGTCTTCAATAATACCAATAATACAGGCTTACCTTCAACTCCTGGGAGGCAAGCGAGGGGAAAAACAATAGCCTGTAATATTTTAAATCTCTTCAATTTCCTGACTAACAACTTGGAAGTTGATTTTCTAGGATGCCACTCGACCTTTTGTTAGATAGTCTTGGCTCTTGGAGGAGGCATTATCATCCCAAGTGACATAAATTCACTATATACATATGTGTATATATGTATGCATATGTATGTACACATCTATGCATAGGCATATACATGTATGAAAGCATGTAATATACTTCTGTGTATAAGGTTTTTAAACCTCTTTAGTGTTATTTAACCCTCCTTCCTCTCCCATCCTTATACCAGCTACCGCCCTACCTTTTCAGTTATCCTCCCCGTACTTTTCTGCAATTTCTCCAACAGCAAGTTTTTCTGAGAATTCCACTCTCTAGAAGTTTCTCTCTTCACAAGCCATGGTTTCGTTTTATTCTCCTGGCTTCAAGGGCATTTCCAATTTATACCCACACATTTAGGAGTCAGACCTTGGAGCCACAAAGTAAAAAGAACACGGGAAATTTGACTTTCTGAATCCAGATTACCTCCCACGGGGAATTTAACTTTCTGAATCCAGATTACCTCCCACAGTGCAATAATGTAAATGTAAACTAGGAATTATGACATGACAATAAGAAAAGCTCCTGAGGAACCTTTCAGTGAATCTTTGTCAGTCTTAGGAAAAGCACACACCAAGAAATCATAGTTAGATTGAAACCTGACAGAGTATTGAGTTGTTTGTTTGGTTTTGCTTTCATTTTATTGTGGGAGTAAAATCATATTATGAATACGCCATTTCTTCTTTTGCCTAAGGATGAACCTAATTAATCTGATATCCAAAAGTCACAGGATTATGTAAGTGCCTGCATTATACCATGACATTGTATAAGGCTCAGAAGCAGCTTCCTGTGGCCGAATTTATTTTTCTAAGCCTTTTCCTCAGCAGGATGCTGCGTACCTGGACCTTTGAATGAAAGGATATTAATGAATCTGCGATGCAGATGAATATAATGAAAGTGATGAAGAATTTATTAGGAAGACAGTCACCATGGTGGTGCAGTATATGAGGCATAAAACTGCTGTAAGTAATGACAGAGTGTAGTTTAGGCAAGTAATGGGAAGCAGAGCTACAAAAAGAGAGCTTGGAGATATATTATTTAGTAATAAAGTTCTCATAAAATTTGAAATATGAGGTGAAAAGATTAACATGGTCATAGAAGTCATCTCTAATGTTCATAGCCAAGTTCTGCCTTTTAGGAAAAGTAAACTGAATTTATGTCTGTGACAACATGCAAGTAAAAGCCCTTATTTATGTGTTTCATGCAAATGACTGCAGATCTTTGGTTTGTAGTTACCAGAATAAGGTACAGTAGCATTTGAATTCATTACATTAGTAGTAAATCAGGGTTATATTTCTAACTGTCAAGGGACTATCATCTGTAGGTCATGTCACCAATCAATAGACTATGCAGGCTCTGCACTATGGTCCCCAAGTCTTTGCACTAAAGTTCATATTTTGCTTTTCTCCCTTTAATTGAACATGAATGTGTTGTTTACTCTGCATTAATACTTTAGTGGTATTTCTTAATAGCTTCCTGTGTTCCCTCCCCCTGTTCTCTTCCACAAAGATGGGTAAGGCTCCACTGAAGAGAATGAGTTTTGGTAGAGGTCAGGGTCTTCTGAAATCTTGACATCTCTTATCAGGTGAGCAACTTTTGCCAGATCATTAAAGGATTTTTGCTCATGTGTTTTAATTATAAAAGCAAACATAAAAGATCAATTTCATGAGATGAATATACTCAGTCATATATCAGAGATCCACTCCCTGGTAGGTAGCTAATCGGTTACTATTCTAAATATTACCATCATATTCTGGGTATTATCTAAATGAATTGAGGCCAAGCAATGGCTGTTCTCCCCCATTCTTATCTCAACTTTACTTTGGAAATTAAAGGTCTGCATGTTATCTTGAATTTAATGAGGTATGTAATTAAATTGACAACCATTAGGACATGACTCAAATGACTTATAATAATTCTTCCCGTTTATGGCTTCTCAGAAGTGGACATAAAATAAACCTATAGTCTGAAATGAAATTGAATTGTACAAGAAAATAAGATAAATATTTGCCAAACAATTTTATCCTGAACTTGGAATATTTCTTATTTAAAGTCAATCATATCGAAGATGGGAGCAATACTGCCGTATTAAATAGGGTATTCACAGAGGATTCAGCGAGAAAACACAACTAAACAATAACATAAAAAAATAAAACAAAAATAAAAGCCATGTAAGAATTGGGGTGAAAGCAATTCAGGTAAAGTAATAAATAATCTGATCTGAATATACTGGATGGAAAAGGTGTGCTTTTCTCACCATGGTCCAGACAATACGGTGTGTGTGTATATGTTGTGTGTGTGTGTGTGTGTGTGTGCATGTGTGCATGTGCGCACATGAGCACACTAACAATTTTATCAATGTTAGTGATAAATAGTCCTCCAAAAATCCATCTGCTTTGGTCACAATTTTGAATAAACACTTGGGAACCTCTTGAATCAGGTCGGTGGCTCCCTTAGCTCTCTGTTCTTGACATTTTGGAGGGTGTGCAAGAAAAATGAGAAAGAGTACAAGTATTGGAATCACATGGAGCAAAAGCCAGCAGGGAAATATGCTCACACTCCTCCTTCACACTGATTACGGTGGGTGTGAAATGGTGAGCTACAGAATTGCTTGTCCTGGAGAATTTCTAAATGTTACTAATGTTTCAGTTATTTATTAGTCATACAGGGGATTCGTTTACCATGTGGAAAATAGAACTCTTCATGGAGAAAAATTGTTATAGGGGAGGAAATGTCAAAAACATGAATTTTCTAGCCGTAAATGAAAGATTATTAATATCCTGTATATATAAATTTGTGCTGTGTGGCTATTTTCCTTCACCTGCTTTTCCCCAAATAAGCACACAAAATTCTTTTAATATTTCTAAACCTTAGGTAGGCAGACTTTCAACTAGCTCACCTAAGTTAACCTGAACTCCTAGTTCCTTCCAGCTACATTGCTAGCTATACCCTCTAGACCCATCGTCACGAATATCTCCTTTCATGTATCCTGGCAAAAGGTGTTCGTTCTTCCCAGAGTTCATTTCTTCCTCTCAGAAATCCCGCCTTCCACTTCCTGCCCAGCTAATTGGCCATTAGATTTATTATTGACAGGTACCTCATTCACACCAACACAAGATATTTTCTCTACTACTACTACTACATCTATCTACTTGTTTTTCATCCTATTAACAGACTAGATCTCCAGATTGTTTGAAACAAACAAAAACATAAGATTTAGCAAGAGACAGGCAGTAATTTTATTAGTCACACATGGGATAGAAGGAAGCTGCGTATCTTGGAGAACATCATTTATGAACAGAGTGAGCCAGTAGGAGGAGCAAAAGGTACCAGGGCTCTCCTTTTATGTAGCCTTTCTAGGTCAGGGTTACCTCACTCGGGATGATTTTTTTCTAGTGCCATCAATTTGCCTGCAAATTTTATGATGTTATTTTTTAACTGCTGAGTAATACTTCATTGTAAAGTATAAATGTACCACATATTCTCTATTCATTCTTCAGTTGAGGAACACATAGATTGTTTCATGTTTCTGGCTATTATGAATAGAGCAACAATGAACTTGGTTGATTGAACAACTGTCTTTGTGTTAGGATAAAGAGTCTTTTGGGTATATGTCCAGGAATAGCACAACTAGGTCTTAAGGTAGATTGATTCCAAGTTTTGTGAGGAAATGCCATATTAATTTCCAAAGTGGCTATCCAAGTTTACTCTACAACCAGGAATGCCAGAATGAGCTGTTCTCCTGTTTTGTTTTGTTTTTTTGGGGGGGTTGTTTTGTTTGTTTGTCTGTTTGTTTTGTTTTTTTCTTATCTCATTTCAAAGGGACAAGGTCATTTATTAAAGGTATAAGATAGCATTTCAGGGTCCTTTTGATTTGCATTTCTCTTATGGCTAATAATCATGAACATTCCTTTAGGTGTTTCTCAGACAGAATTTCACTTGACATTCCTTAATTGAGAATTCTCTGCATAGATCTTGTCTTAGTCAGTGTTTCTATTCCTACACAAAACATCATGATCAAGAAGCAAGTTGGGGAGGAAAGGGTTTACTCAGCTTACACTTCTACATTGCTGTTCATCACCAAAGGAAGTCAGAACTGGAACTCACACAGGGTAGAAACCTGGAGGCAAGATCTGATGCAGAAGCCATGGGGGTGGGGTGTGCTGCTTACTGTCTTGCTTCTCCTGCTTTGCTTTCTTATAGAACCAAGAACTACCAGCCTTGGATGGCACCACCCAATAGGCACTCCTACCCTTGATTACTAATTGAGAAATTGCTTTACAGCTGGATGTCACGGAGGTACTTCTTCATGGGGGCATTTCCTCATTGGAGGCTTCTTTCTCTGTGATAACTCCAGCCTGTGTCAAGTTCACATACAAAACCAGCCAGTACAGATCTGTACTCCAGTTTTCAAACTGCAGGTGTGGTTTGTTTCTTAGGATTTTGTGTCTTTTGGATCTTAACCCTCTGTCATATGTAGAGCTGGTGAAAATATTTTGACATTCTGTAGGCTGCTATTTTGTCTTCTTGACAGTGTCGTTTTCCCTACCAAAGATTTGCAGTTTCATTGGTTCCCAATTGTCAATTGTTAGTCTTAGAGACTGTGCTATTGGTGTTCTGTTCTGGAGTTTTTCTTCTGTGCTGTTAAATGTCACTCTTCTTTCCTCAGATATAAATACTTGTCTTGAAGACTTACTAATGAACAATCTTACCCCTTCTAGTTCTTTCTGAACTCTGGCTGTCTGGTTCAACCCAAGTGTTATGGCTCACACTCCCCTCCAAGATAACTGATTCAAATTTGCTTCTCTCACTGTTTCTCACTGAATTGCTCTCCTTGGAATTCTACAAACTGCACTGACAGGGCTGATTACATGAACTGAATGTAACTGAAAAGAACTGCACAAACTCAACTGAACCGAACTCAATCGAACTCCAGTGCACTGCGTGAACCCAGTTGAACTGCACCCACTGACCTCCATTTTCTCCTGAATCACTCTTCAGTTGTCTCTTGTTCCTGTCTGTTTTCCTTGGAGTTGGGTGTATTCTGTCTCTGACACATCAGTCTGTCAAATCTTTCTCTGACTCATAACTATGTCTCTCAATGAGATGTCACTTTCAAATATCAGTACTTCCTTTTACAAACTAACTACACCTTCATTGTTTGGGATTAAAGAGTGTGTGAGTATTCCAGCCGGAGGGATTAAAGATGTTTCATTCCAGCCAGATAAGACAGCTCTAGAAGGTCTTTAGATGTGATCTCTTTCCAGAAGAGCCATGCTGCTGGATTAAAAATTTTCCACATCGTGCCAATGTGTTCAAGGCTATTTCCCTTTTTCTATCAGGTTTGGTATCTCTGTTTCTTTGTTGAGGTGTTTGATTAACTTGGCCTTGAGTTTTATGCATGGTGATAGATATGCATCTATTTTCATTCTTCTACATGTTGACATCCAGTTAGATCAGAACCATATATTGAAGATTCTTCCTTTTTCCCATTGTATATTTTTGGTTTCTTTATCAAAAATGAGGCATTCTTGGGTTTGTGGATTTATCTCTGGGTCTTTGATTCCATTTTGTTGATCAATATGTCTGTTTTTATGCCAGTACCGTGAAGTTTTTATTATCCTGGTTCCACAGTGCAGCTTGAAATCAGGAAGGATGATTCCTCCAGAAGATCTTTTACTGTACAGGATCATTTAAGTTATCATGGGTTTTTTGTATTTCTCAAATGAATTTTGAGTATTGTTCTTTCAAGTTTAATAAATTGTGTTGGAATTCTGACAGTGATTACATTGAATCTTTAGATTGTTTTTGAACAATGGCCATTTTTATTATGCTACTCCTAGTGAACCAAGAACAAGGGAGATCCTTCCCTGTTCTGATATCTTCTCCAAGTGTGGACTTGAAGTCCTATAATACATGTCTTTCACTTGCTTGATTAGAGCTACACCAAGATATTTTATGTTACTTTTTGCCTATTGTGAAGACTTGGTTCCCTGCTTTCTCAGTACATTTATGCTTTGTATATAGGAGGGCTACTGATATTAGTTAATCTTATATCCTAACACTTTGCTGAAGGCATTTATCAGCTGGAGGAGTTCCATGGTAAATTTTTTTTCAAATCACTTATGTACATATACTATTATATCATCTGTGAGGAATGATACTTTGACTTCTTTCTTTTCAATTGGTATCATCATGATCTCTGATAATTGAATCATTGCTCTAGCTTAAACTTCAAGTTCTATACTGAATATATTTGGAAAGTTTATGACAGACTTGTCCTGTTTCTCATTTTAATGAGATCACTTTGATTCCCTCTTCACTTAATTGATTTGCTGTATATTGCCTTTACCATGTTTAGGTATGTCCCTCAATCTCTCCAAGGCTTTTATTAAGAAGGGGTGTTAAATTTTGTCAAAGGCTTTTCAGTATCTAACAAGATGACTAAGTGGGTATTTTTCTTTGAGTTTGATTATATGGTGGATTACATTTATAGATTATGTGTGTGTGTGTATGTGTGTGTGTGTGTGTGTGTGTACCTACATCCATTTGGCCATGGATGTTTGCATCTGCTACAATCAATGACTGGGAGCTGCTTCTCTGATGACATTGGGCTAGGCGCCTACCACTGGTATAGCAGAATATCACTAGGAGTCATTTAATTGCTGTTTCCCTTCTGTCCTGTGTTTCTGTGCTAGCCAGTCTCTGGTTCCTGGTTGTATAGGCAGTGTTGGGCATGAGCTCCTTTTTATGGTGTGGGCCTGAAATTATATCAGTCATTAGTTGGCCATGCCCACAAGTTAGGCTCCTCCACTGCCCCAATACACCTGCAGGCAGGATAGACTATAGGTTAAATGTTTTGTAGAAAGGTTGGTATTCCATTCTTACTACTTGAAGCTTTGCCTGGCTATAGAAGATGGCTAGTTCAGGCTCCTATATTGTGTGTTTTAAAGAGATTATCTTGGAGAGGAGCTTTTCTTGTTAGAAAAAGACATACAAGACAAGTTCAGAGTGATGAATGTCAGCATTTTAGGCAGCTGGAAGACTAAAGTTGTCAAAACAGGACATAATATGCCATTCTTTAGAGAGGGCTTTGGAAAGTGGGGATATGAATTGTTGAAATCAAGGAGAAGTGAACAAGTGCTGAATGCATTTTGGAGGAAGAATCAGAAGAAAATTTATGGAAATTAATGTAGCGCTGAACAAAAAGTCAAGCTGAACAAAAATGATATTTAACCATGGTGAATTAAATTATATCTATGTGCTCATATCAACAACATTTGCAGGAATGTTAGGTTGAGGTATATACATGAAATCACATACTATACAATTTTAATACATATTGAGTAATTTATTAGGTGCTGATATAGAATATTTTATAATATAGTAAGTGAATAAAACAAGATACAGGGTATTTAAGACTTACATTAAAAAGAGGAACAAGAAAAATTTGTACCTGCTTTGTCTTGCATAGAGACTAAAACGAAAAATAAAGGCTATGGTGGAAAATTACTTAGTGAACAGAGGTGTGCGGTAGAGAGAGTGCAGAACCTCACTGGATTGTGGTATATGTGGAGAGTGATCTACTCACAGCACTTTAACATTTTCTGCCATTTGAATTTTGTACAAAACATTTTAAACTAATTTAAACTTTGGTGTAAATGTTAGATTTTAATAAAGCCCCACCAGCATGACTGCTTAACCATGAGCCAAAAAGGGATAATAGTAATAGATGTGCCAAATGAACAGCCTACAAGGAATAAAGGCTACATAAAGAATTACAGGCAACTAAGGAATATGTAGAGTGGGAGAAATAGTGTTTCCCAGGGAAGAGCACAGCGATTGATACCCAGTACCAAACATTCTGCCCTGCAAACATATCCAAATAACACAATAGGAAAACATATCGAAATAACACAATAGGAACAGAGTATGTCTATACATATACATTTGGGCATTTAACAGCAATTAAAACAAAAATCCCCATGAACAAAGAGAAATACATAGGAAGTTTTAGAGGGATGAAAGGCAAGGGAAAATGTAATTATATTACAATCACAAACTAAAAACTTAGTAATGAAATCTCTCTCTCTCTCTCTTCTCTCTCTCTCTCTCTCTCTCTCTCTCTCTCTCTCTCTCTCTCTCTCTCTCTCTCTCTCTCTGTTTGTTTCAGTTCTTATTGCCCTGGTAAAAATGCTCTAACAAAAACTTACATCCATAGTAAGAAGAAAAAAGAAATTATTTTGTGCAATCCTTGTGGAAGCTTCCATCACAGGTGACTCTATATCATATCAAGTTAACAATTAAAACTAGCCAAACTAGCCATCAAACACTAACACGGGAATCCTCAAAGGCTCTGTGTAAAAATTGACATTTATATTCACTAGAGGGAGAAGGATTGATAAAACCTAATCAAAGGTTGGAACTGAGCAGAGTCTCATTAAGACTTACAAATGTGAGGTCCCCGTCTCCTTAACTATGGCTTCATTTTCTGAGGTTTCAATTACTGCTATGTTAACATCAGTTTGAAAATATTAAATAGAATGCTCCAAAAATAAATAATTCATAAGCTTTAAATTGCAACTAGCTGTGCGAAGCATGATGAAATCATGGGCTTTCCTACTCCCACTCAGGATGCAAATTTTCAGTTCACTGAGCTATGTGAACTCTATGTGCTACCTGCTTGTACCATAAATCACACAGTCGCTCTCTCAGTTATCAGATCAGCAATAATGACATTGTCCAACTTGAACTTCAATTACACTCATGTGATTTAATATGTTCCCGAAGTGCAAGAGTAATAATACTAACCATTCAGATATGCTAACAAAATGGATATAAAGTTTTTCCTTTAATTTAAAAGGTGACAGTAGAAGCTGTGGATGTGACTTCATGAATAAAGTCCATACTATGTGAGTGTGAGAGCTTGAATTATGATTCTTCCTTGCCACACATATTGAAGCCAAGCAACTACCTATAATCCCAGCATCCAGGAGGCCTTGGCAAGGATTAGGTAGAAGCGACACTAGTTAAAGAACAACTTAATTTTTTTTTCTGGGTAACCCAGTCCCAAAATAAAAGTGGAAAGAGATCAAGAAACAATGCATTCTATTAACTTTAGCCTTCAGATACATAAACATATCTATATGCACTCTCACACACAGAGAGACACACACACAAATACACACACACAGATACACACACACAAGGTACATATACATATGCAAGAAATGAAATAAATAAAAAAGGTGAAGCTACTCAAAGTAAAATATATGTATCGTAGATTTATACTGCTAAATTTTATGTTAAGCATAAATCTTATGAGACTGAAACTATAATAAAATAAAAAAGACCTGAGGCTAGTGTTGTGGTTTCACCTCAAACTGCAAAAATTTGTAGAAATGGTGGATGGGAAAGTATTTAGTTTGTAGGTTGAGCTCATGAACAAAATTTGTACTCTGATTATTGGCATCATCTTGGCCCAGAATTAGATGAGTCTCTTTGAAGCCTCTACAAAGGACAAATAGAAACAAATAACACCAAATTATGGACTGTAAACAATAGATGACTATACAGATTTTGAAATGGGTTTAAACAAAAAGATAATAACACTTTCTGTGTTTATTGCATAAACATGAAGTGTCCCTTGCCTCTAAAGAAAGAGGTGTGTATTAAAATCTTGATCCCTACATAATGTCAGTATTTTGCGAAGGATCTAGAAATTTTAAAAATTGGCAATCAGTTAAAAAAACTGTAGGTCAGTGGTATCATGTTCCTGTGGGGGCTGTATCTTACCCCGAGCTTCTCTTTGTTCCTCTTTTCCCAGTAATGAATACTAAGAACTATCTTATCCTACTACCATAATATACCTTCTTATGGGCCCAGCAAAAATAGAGCCAATGAGTATGGGATGAGACCACTGAAACTGAGAGCTAAAAGTCGAATTTCTCCCCTGTTAAAGAAATTTATCCAGTTATTTGAGATATTGAAGAATATGTGATCTCATTTCCCATAAAGGTCAAGTCAGAGAGGGGGGTGGATCATATGCAAAGTATGTCTTTAGTTCTGATGAAACTGGTCTCTACTAGAATCACAAGACAAGCAGAATCTACTTTCATAAAAGTTGTGAGAAAGTGCCACAAAACAGGAAAGGAATGACCAGTATTGTGACAAGGCACATGTGACAAGCACATGTGACAAGGCCAGGTTTAGTATATCAAGGAAGAATGCACACACTAGGGGAATGGGATAACATCTGAAATGTAAATGCAGAGAACATACAAAAGAAAAAAAGGATGCACATACATGCAAAAACAAGAACAAATGACTCATATTTTGATAAAGACAAAATGATATTATTTTGCTAAACTGTTATTACACTGATAAAGCTAACAATTATTTATTTGATCTACTAGCAGTAATTATATTAGTTTCTTTTTTTGTTGCTCTTACTAAATGCATGACAAGAAGAAAGTTAGGGAATGAATGATAAAATTTGACTTACAGTTTGAGGTTGAGTTTCATCATTACAAAGAAGGCATAAGAGCAGAGTTGTGAGGACTTAGTCACCTTCTGTTCAGCTCAGGAAGCAGTCAAAGATGAAAGATGGTGTTCTTTCTATTGTTATTCAGCTCAGAACTTCATCCTATGAAATTGTGTCACTTGCATTTATAGTTAGTCTTCCCTTCTTAGGTGGTCCTATTTTTTAAACACCCTTATAGAAGAATAGAGAAGCTTATACTCCATGTGATTTCAAATTCCATCAAGTTAATGCAGAAACCACTACAGTAATTACTGGAAGTTTTTCAATGCTAAATTCTTAAATTGAAACTTTGACATAGGGGTTGGAGCAATAGATCAGCAGCGAAGAACACATTCTGCTCTTGCAGAGGACCCAGGTTCAATTACCGAATACACATTTGGCCATTCTAGCCTATTTACTGCAGTTCTATGGATGTTGGTTTAGGTTTTGCAAATGCTTCAACACCCCTTCTAGTCCCCAAAGTTTGGGTGTGAGAAGATGGTAAATAGGACAAGCAGACGTAGACCTTTTTAGAAGTTGCTCTGTTGGGTGATTCCAACCTCTTGACAGAATCTCAGCAGTCCAGTTCAGTAGTTGTCAGGATATAAAATATGAATCAGCAGTGGTAGCAAGATCCAGCAGAAACAGCCAGCCAGGCCTCTGCCAGATTGCCACTAGATAGCAAGAGCAATAAAAACCAGTTGGGAGGCCAGAAGTTCCCTGCTATGCCTCTCTCAACCAAGCAAAGACTCAAGACCAATAAAGCATGGTACTTCTAGCTTCACAAGTGCCCAATCACTGTTGAGTTCTACTTCTATGCCCTCCAAACAAGGAATGTCCTCTCATGGGTCTTGCCTTAGAAAAACTTCACATGAGTCTGTTTCAGCAAAGCCTCAGGTGAATTTGCATCACATGACACAAACAGAAATGCCCACTTCACTCACAGGGGAGCCAATACCCTCTCCTCTATCCACCAGCAACTGCATGCACATGGCTCACATACACACACACACACACACACACACACACACACACAGGAATGCACATTGAAATGCATACACACAGGCACACAGACATGCATAGAAAACAAAGGAACAAATAAATACCACTAAGTAAGAAACATTTTTGATAGGTAAATACAGAAAGAAAATATGGAGTTTAAAAATGCCTTCTCTTTCAGGCATACACTAGCCATCACAGAAAACATCTATCATGGATAAGGGGCAATGAATCTAAGTAATGCATTATCTGTTGCTATAATTAAGAAATGAATTTCTACTAACATGACTTGAGAAATTGGAAAGGAAAGAAAATCATTGACTTATGAATATTTTTTTCACTAAAGGACAATCATCTGAGAAAACAGCCATTAATATTAAGTCATTTGAGACATTAGCAACTGTTTAACAAACTGTTCATTTCTGAGCACTGTGGCTTGGGTTTGTCATGTTTGCCAATTTAATTGGTATAATTAATCCTATTATTATTATCAATGTAAATTAGAACAGAGCCTCACTGATTCTTTCTCTAATCCTTTTCAAAAAATGTAAATCTATATTTGGCTATCATTTTTTGTGTGTGTCCAAATAGTCTCTAACATTTTATCTTGGCACATTTTTGTTTCATTTTGTTTTAAGGAAGGTATAGCTGTACTTGATTAATCTGCTCTAATCTCCCTTAGAGTGGTGGTGTAAATTCCTTGATACCCAGGCCAATGTTTTGGACTCCTGAATGAAAGATACACATGAGGCCTCATATTTATTATGCCTTGATCAGTCAATGACTCAACCACTCCCAAACTTTCACACTGCTAATGCCTTACCTCCCAAACTCCCAAGTTACTACTTTCTAAAATCGTCATTTTATCATGGCTGCTCAGTTAGGGTTGTGGAGTTCTGGAGCTGCTCTCCCCAGATCTCATTTAGTTGGTGCTCAGTCTTTCACAGCTCTCAAGCCAGTATCTTATTCCTTTCCTGGCAGGATGATTCTCACTACCTTTTTGGTGCCCTTGCCCAGGAATCCAAAAGTCCCTCCTCTATCTCTCTGCCCAGCCACTGGCTGCCAGCAACTTTATTTACCAATCAGAACCAACAGAGGGCAGGAACCCTCAATGCTTTAAATACAGGATTCTCAAACAATATTGGGAACCCAATTAACATATGCAAGTATTTAATCAAATCTACAACAAGAAGCCACAAAGGATGGGAGACCTTTGACTTTGATATTTAATTCTGGCTTCTCAGTTATTCTTCCTTACATGAGAATACTAGAAACATCTCTACTTAATTCTACATTGTTTTTATTGTTCTGTTTAAGTATTTGGATGCATTTATTTTAGTTTTATTTTTAATTTCATAATGTGTACTCTATTTACTTGTTTCCATCACTCTCTAAACTTTTTCACAGTGCCTCCTAAATTAATAACCTCTTTTTAAGATTTTATTGAAATATACATAGGGAGATAAATGTTAGGTAGGTAGGTAGGTAGATAGATAGATAGATAGATAGATAGATAGATAGATAGATAGACAGACAGATAGACAGTCAGATAGATATAGTGTATAACTTGCTGAGTCCATTTAGTATTATATATATTTTTTTAATTATACTTAAAATTAAATCCAAGGTGTACAAGGAACTCAAAAAGCTAGACACCAGAGAATCAAATAACCCTATTAAAAAATGGGGTACAGAGCTAAACAAAACGTTTTCAGTTGAGGAACACCGAATGGCCGAGAAACATCTGAGGAAGTGCTCCACATCCTTAGCCATCAGGGAAATGCAAATCAAAACAACCCTGAGATTCCACCTCACACCAGTCAGATTGGCCAAGATCCAAAACTCAGATGACAGCAGATGCTGGCGAGGCTGCGGAGAAAGAGGAACACTTCTCCACTGTTGGTGGGGTTGTAAGCTAATACAACCACTCTGGAAATCTGTCTGGCGATACCTCAGAAAATTGGATATAGTACTACCTGAAGACCCAGCTATTCCACTTCTGGGCATATACCCCAGAGACACTTTAATACACAACAAAGATATATGCACCACAATATTCATAGCGGCTCTATTTATAATAGCCAGAAGCTGGAAGGAACCCAGATGTCCTTCTGAAGATGAATGGATACAAAAATTGTAGTACATATATACAATGGAATACTACTCAGCCACCAGAAACAATGACTTAACCAAATTCTTAAGAAAATGGCTGCATCTAGAGAATATCATCCTGAGTGAGATAACCCAGTCACAAAAGAACAGACATAATATGCAGTCACTGATAGTGGGATGCTAACCCCAGAGGCTTGCACTCCCCCAGAAACAACTCACAGACTGTATGAAGTCCAAGAAATAAAGAAAACAAAAAAATATACATATATTTACAAAACAAGAACACTTTGACTATTTCTATGTTGCGTTTTGTTTTGCATGTACTTTACGCTTATTGTAACTATTAGGTTTTCAATGCATACTGGCAAGCCCTTGAAAAAAATCAAGTACTGACTAAAAAAAATATATTCACATGGTTTTATGTAAAAATTATTTTAATGTCTGAATAAACAGTACTGACAAAAATGTATAATTTTAAGCAAAAAATGTTTAAAATCTGTACATTTATCTTTGTTTTGTAAAATAAAGTAGTTTAAAAAAATTAAACAATATTTACTTACTTTTAAATTCAGCAATATAACCACTATGCCTTGTATTGTTCTGGTGGTTGTTTGCATTTCTTTAATCAACAACTAAAAAGGAGTTTACTGATGGCTGGTATAGTGATTTTTTTTAGTTAGTCTATGGCTTTGGGGTGAAGAATTGTTTCCTCAAGTTGCTTAACTTCATTTAAACTATATATGTAATATATGTGCTTGCCAAGGATCAGCCTTGGCTTGGAGAGAAAAGTCCTGAGGAAAGGATGTTTGTAAGCACTGGCAAAAGAAACCTCTCCAAGTTAATTGTAAGTACAAGCTGACAGTTTAGTGTTCTGCTTGAGCTTGCTCTCCAGATAGCTGTGTAGATAACTCAGCTCCTGCAGACTAAAGCCCAGTCTTTTATTTATATATGAATTCAATCATTACCCCAGGTTCCCTTTTGACTATACCACGAATTAACATTTTATGACTTAACCCCTTGATTCTCAGAAAAAGACTGCACATACACTTTTTAAAACAGAAAATTAATTCAAATACTGTCTACTTTTGTAAGCAGGGTAAGATATTGGGTGGGATCCAGCTCTGCTCCCACCACACCTGGACCTAAATTCCCTCAGTGCCAGGATGATTTTGAAATCTCAGAAATCTGCCTACTTTTGTATCTTTCTGAAAAACTGGATCATTAGTATAGATGACTTGTCCTTATAGGTCTGTGAAGCCCCTCATATAATTTATACTGCATACTTATATTTTGTATAGTTGAGAAACTATACATTCTTGAACTCATGTTTTCAGAGTTCTTTCCCACAGCCTTAAGGGTTGTCCTGAAGGCACAGCATTTACCATTTTGCTAAGGAACATATTCTAGCCTCCTAGTATCAGGACTTCTGCTGTTTCTAATTATCATGGAGGCATTAACCTTAACAGGGAGAGCATTCCCTAAAGGAAGAACACAAAAATATTGACATTATTATACAAACATACTTGATGCCTTGCAACTGCGAACACTTGTGAAATTCCACACCCTGCTGACTCAGTGGCAGGGTGGGAACTGTGTTCATTCTGCAATTATGCAGAACTTGGCATATGTTTATATGCATATATTAAATTTACTATTAAACTAAATATTCAATATATTGCTCTGTAGATTTTTCATCCCTCTTTGGTGCTGTTTATCACTCACCGTCTTTCTCTGTATTGTGCTCCCACATATATAATTAAATTACCAATTTTTTTCTATGTATTCCTTCATATCACCTGTATCTTTCTTGAAAAGAACTCTATTTTCCTAGGACTTATGGCTAAAAGTTGGAAGATTAGACCACAGAAAACTCAAAAATGCCTGTACAGCCAAGGATCTAATTAATCCAAATAAATTCTCCCCCACAGTGTGGGAGAGAATCTTTGCCAGCTATTCATCTAATGGAAGTATAGTATCTAGAGTTTAAAAATGAAAACTTTTAAAAAAAGAGAAGAAAAAGGAACTAATTTAAGAATGGCCTATTTAACTACATGGGAGTTCTTAAAAGAGGAAATACAGATAAGTAAAACTATCTTCTTAAAATACTTTAGTGTTGAAGAGGAGAGTGGGAATACAAATCAGTTGTTATGGTACCTGCCTAGCATCCACAAAGCCTTGGGTTAGAGCCCCAACAGCACATGGAAGTGAGCATCAAGGTACATATCTGTAATGCCAGCAGTTGGGAAGTGAGGGAGGGAACATCAAAATTGAAAGTCATATTTAGCTACATAATGAGTTTGAGGGCAGACCAAAATGTATTACACTTTGTCTCATGAGTAAATAGTACAACCTCACCAATAACAACTGAAAGTATTTTATTTACTATTTCTTATCATGCGTAGACAGCACTTTCCTTTTTCATTACATGTCTCATAAACTTACATTAAAAATTAAATTTATCATCAAAATGGCATGTTAAATATGAAGGGTTAGTGTCCCTCAGCATTTGCTTTTTTGACACAGTTCAGTGACTAAACTATACTCGGATTAATTCTACTGTGTCATTACTGTTTTTCTGTACAGCTAGTGATGTCAGCACTTAGCAGTGATCAGACAAGTTTCTATTAAATACATTAAGGTGGGAAGCTTCCCAACCTTCAAGAACATCTCACATTGATATTTCTACATGCTTCTTATATTCAGGGACATATTTTTAACTTGATCTTAGCTGTAACTTCTAGCCCCAGATAGCTAAATATTTATGGCCTTTCTGATTCTTCTTTAGACCTGTTCATGGAGATATGTGTATGAACTAAACTTTTGTATTGGAAAAGAATATTTATTTTGATAGGTTTTATAATTTAAAACCTTATCGTGTAGTTACTGAACCATTTACTATTAGCTTTCAATGATCATCTAAGTTATAGAATCTGTGTTATTGCCTGCCCTATTATTCTTTCACCCTTCAAAACTTGCAGTGAGTCTGATATTTTACTATAACATCTGCCTGTGGAGTAATCTTGTGGCAGGTTCAGACATGCTGTCAGAATACACACACAATAGGATGATTCCACAATACATGCTTTTCTTTAGGACCTTACATTCCATAGGAACAAGTAATGAGACAAAGTTTATTTTTTTCTCTCTTATCTGTCTATCTATCATTCTTCACCCTACTATCTATTGTATATTTAGGTATCAATGTTAGTGCTATACTTTGTCTACATTTATGTTTGTGTACACCCCAAGACTTTAGAAGCTATAAATTAATCTTCATTATTAGGTATTAAGAAGATGGAAACCAAATTTGACTATGAGTGTGAGAGGTGGGGTTTTTCAGGTACAATGAAAACTTTAAAAAGTCAATATTCTATATTTGATTATATATATATATATATATACATACATATGTATGTATGTATGCATCACAGCTAACCCTGTAATTGGCTGCTGCTGCTATAACAAGCAGAAGACAGACAAATTCATGAGCTGTCCGTGTTCCCAGACACACAAATCTGTATAGTATTTTCGTATCAAGAAGCACATAGCTAAATGTGATCCTTTTGCTTGGACCAGAAATTAGTCAAAATAAACCTTTTTTATTTAAAAGTTAAATGTCACACTGTTATCACAAGACAAAACAGATTAATGTTGTGAGTGAGCGAAACAGATGAGGAATCCTAATATTATGAACTTCAATATTTTCATAATGGACTAGAGGTAAATAGATCTTTTTCATTGTAAGAAACTTCTTAATTAATTTATAGAATATATATATTCTATAAAGAAAGAATTATGTCTTCAAAAGTGAATAATTCTACAGACATGCTTTAAAATATTGTCTGGAACAAAATAACTCCAGTTTTCTGGCTATAAAATATGAAAAAATAAAAGAGATCAATAGAGAATCATTCCCAACATTACCAGCTAGAAACATAGAACCTGTGTATCATGTGTACTCACTAGACATCTTTAGGATAAAAATCTAATTATATCCTGAAAATATTTGCTAGTAAGAGGAATACATTTAAGTTTCTTGATTATGCACAGTATTCTTGAATAAAAACCTACATGCTGGCCTCTCAGAGGCACTCGGTCTTCCCTTTGGTACCCTTCCTGCCTCAGCCTCTATGAGAAACATTGCTCTATTCGATCAAGAGAGGAGTATTAGTTTAAATCAGAATTATAAAGCTATGTTCTTATCATTTATCCTCTGATGTTCATAAAAAAGTAGAATATGAAAGAGAGTGTGTGTCTAATATCTCGGTAATTCCCTGTCCTGTTTTCTCTATGCCATAGGACCTGTTTGAAAAGAATCCTATAAAACCATTCCTCCCTCAGAAGTGGGAGTGGACAGAACTATCCTCCTTTCTTCCTTTTCTGGATATTTCAGGACAGAATCCACCAAACCAAGAGGCAGAACCCATTCTTTCAATGGTATCCTGTCCCAAAACTTTGAACCAACTTCTTAATTAAATGGCAAACATTTCTTGGTCCTACTTTGTCTTTCAAGAAAGAGACAGGGCCTGAGTTCAGGAGCTTGTATGCATGAGCATCTACTGTTAGTCAAGTTCTGTGCAATTCAAGCACATGATGGATGACTAAATATGCAATAGCTACAGAGAATACTGCTTCTCTGCCTCACATCTGCTCAGGTTATACATTCTGTCTCATGTTTTTTTAAACTAATAGAAAATGCTATAAATGTTATTTACATAATTTAGCATTAACAAAGAATAACAACATTCTTTGTATAACTGCACAGCTTTATGAACAAAAATATTATGCTCTGTTCAGATACAAATTACATCTCATATTTCTGTTCTATAGCCTTTCCTTTGCTTGTTTAAAATTTATATAATTTTAGTTGTTTCTTACATTGTTTTGTCATTGAAATGGATTTATTTTGTGTGCTCTGAGAAATGCACTTACCACTGTGAATCATTTATGTTTCCAATGCTGCCAGCTGAAGTTTATATTGTTCTTCTTCTCCACTAGTTGTTTTTTTACCATGAATGTTTAAATTTCTTTATTTAACTCTCTGAGATTATTTGGACTGTTTAAACTCTGTAAGTGGAAATGTTATTTGTTCACAATTTCCATATTCTTCACAAATCCAATTTCTTGAACATTCACACTTGCAATTACTTTTAAATTAGCTGCTTCCTGTTTAAAATCCGCAGCAATCACTTTCAGTGCTCAGCATACAACCCTGAGCATCCATTGCTCTCCACAAGCTTTTCATCCTCCATGAGTTGGTCCGTTTGCCTATCACCTTTGATATAACTGTAACTACACATAACCTTCAACTGTGGGTCATTGTTTTGATAAATACATCATTTTAAAAGGATGAGGAAGAAGGAGATTTTTGTCCAGTCATTGTTTGAACTTTATGTATTCTCCCAAGAGTGAGGGAAGCAAAGTAATCTCATACTTATTGTAGGTAGACAGATAATAAAACATATACTAAGGTTATTTATCTTGCAGTTCTGAATGCAATGTACAATTTTAATATTCTAGCTTTATCACAGGACTCAAATAATAGATTCCCCTAAACTATTAAAGTTTGGTCAACTATGATTTATATATATATATACATATATATAGCTGATGTGATAATTGTTCTAATTTTTTATATGAAGAAATTAGAATTCATTTTACAAAATTTGTTGTGGTTAAATTAGACACTAATTCAGAATTCTTAACTGTTACACCAATATTCTTTTGGTGTGACATGCCTATTTTTTATGTAGCACAGTTGAGAGCCAAAGGAATACACACTTCAGTATTCATTTTTCTAACTATTCATTTTTCACTAACCAAGTGGCCTGTTTTATCTTAATAGATATTTCTATTATGCCTTTTTATTCTTAAAATGACCCAAGATATCCAGTTGAAAATAGGTATCAGTTTTAAAGTCCCCACTTACAAAGGCAGTATGTATAGTTTGCAAACAATTTGAGTGGAAGCATCAAACACATCTAAGTATGCACAGTGTGCTTCCTTTCCCTGGGACACCCTTTTGTATTCCAGTCATGACCGAAACAACAATGGCACTGTGGTTGGCAACACTGCCATGTCCATGCCCACTTTAGCCTCTGCAATCTTTTTTAAAACATGTCATTAGGTGAGAGGTATAGCTTGAATATTAAAATCAAAAGGCATGCTTAAAGGAGGCAATCTTCAATGGGCTTTACGGAAGAGGAAATCCCCTTTGGAATTTCTCTACTACTTTCTTTGTGCCTATCTACACATTACCTTATATTTCATTTTTTTTTCTCAGAGCCTTTACACTCTCTCTTCTGTCTCAAGAGTAGGTTTAAGTGACAGGCCTCATGGAATTTCTTTTTTAAGATCTGAAGGAGGAATGTTTTCCAAAGGAATGCAGTATTTACTTGGAAATGGAAAGTCTCTGAAGGACAAATCTTCCATGCACAACGCCTCACTTTCCCTTCAGCACTGCTGTGAACAGTAAGCTTAGCCACTTGAGAAGGTG
This sequence comes from Micromys minutus, assembly GCF_963924665.1. Taxonomy (NCBI): domain Eukaryota; kingdom Metazoa; phylum Chordata; class Mammalia; order Rodentia; family Muridae; genus Micromys; species Micromys minutus. Next base: position 12,129,691 of record NC_137984.1, read on the forward strand.
AAAAATAACTCTGGGAAGATGCAAAGGATACCTTTGACATAAAGGAAATGAAGAAACTTCATGAAAGCTGTGTGTCATGGCCATTAAGCATGAAAAGAAATCTCAAATCTGTGGAAAGACTACAAACTTTAGCAATAGGGACTTTCCCTGGGTCAGCCCTGGGGCGCCAAACCACCTAGTAGAAAAAAAAAAATACTCTGAGAGCAAAGAACCCTTACTTTAGATAGAAAACAAAACCTTCCAAAAAGTGCACTATCTCTGGAAGAAAGCTTGATTGAAAATGTGACGATCTGATGAAGCCTCTGGATGCAGTATAAATATTTTAGCTTTCCTAAAATCCTGAGTTTACTCTAAGGTGAATCTGAGATAACAATGTGCCCCTTTCAGAACACCCAATCCTTCATTAATGATGCTAAGGAGATAGGAAAGTCTTTGTGGAGCACTGAGACAATTTGGGAGTAAAATATGAGCATAGCTCTCAGAAAACCATAATAAATAGCTGATTTCTATATCGTCGCTTTTGATTATATATCAAACGTAATGCTTGAGCAGGCAAAAAAAATATTCAAAACTTGGTTGCATATATTGCAGCTATAATAATGCTCCTGTAGAAGTGATTTGCCTTCAAAATACCCAAAGAACCAATATTTTTAGAATATAAATGCTAAACTGAAAAGCAATGGTCTTAGAGCTGTTCCTCTTGTTGAAAGACTCCAGTCCAGGTCAGTTTTACAAGTTCTGAACGGAAGAAAATCTACTCACACAACTATTGTGTGTCTTACCCTGACATGATACTCAGCGCTGTGGATCCATGTTTTCACTGCCTTCATTTAGAGCCTGTCTCGTACAAGGTCCCATCCATCTCTGCTGCTTGTTAATGCCTGTGGACGTCTGTATAAATCTTCTCAGAGTGTCTTAACAAAATAATAGAAGTTGAATGCATTAAACAACAGGAACTCATTTTCTTATTGTTCTAGAGACTGGAGATCCAAGACTAAAATATTAAGGAATAATAACATTGATTTCTGGGGCAGTTTGCTTTAAGCTTACAGTCACCTTTTCATGGGGGTGACAAATGGTTTTGCTTCAGTAGGCACAAAGATGGAAAGGAACCTCTCTCTCTCTCTCTCTCTCTCTCTCTCTCTCTCTCTCTCTCTCTCTCTCTCTCTCTCTCTCTCTCTCTCCCTCTCCCTCTCCCTCTCTCTTCCTCTCCCTCTCCCTCTCCCTCTCCCTCTCCCTCTCCCTCTCCCTCTCCCTCTCCCTCTCCCTCTCCCTCTCTCTCTCTCTCTCTCTCTCTCTCTCTCTCTCTCTCTCTCTCTCTCTGTCTCCCCCCTCTGTGTGTGTGTCTGTGTGTGTGCGCGGGCGTGCGTGCATGCGTGTGTGCGCTTTTCTTTCCATCTTTAACATTCTTCCTGCTCTCTTTATTCTGTTTTCAGGGTCCAACATTTTCTTCAAATACCAATGAAAAAGTATGATTTAGCTGAGGAGCTTCCGTAGAATGAAGGTCATTTCCTGCTTTGTCAATCTCTTTTTAAGTATTCCTGACCATGTCACTGGAATGTGAGACCCTTGTTGTGTTAGTAGTGGCCAGATATGCAGGAGAGACACGGTCACTGACCAAGAACTTTGTTCAATGTCCATTGGCAAGAATTAATGAAAGTACATTAATGTACCTACAGTGATAATTTTAATAATTAAATGACAGGGAAGAGAGGACATATATGAGTTCACAGTTTTTTTGCAACATGTTGTTCACCATCATGTAATTCACAGAAATATTTTTTTTGTGAATGTACAAGGATAATCTATCTGCATGTCTTGAAACATCCATTCGTTTCTTATAACTTTCATTCCTATTTTTTCCTCACCTGACTCTCCTTTGGGTGCATGAACGGGTGATTGCCACCCTATTTCTCTCTCTCATTGTACCATGCTCACGCCGATGCTGCTGAGCCTCTGGCCACCTCTTCAAGCCTCTGGTTTTACAGCAAAGTCCTTAGCATTTCAGCCCATTTTCCCATGCTTTCACCTCACATGAAACTCAGGACCCACAGCAATCCTATTGTCTCTTCATTTATCTCAATTAAAGCTACATTCAGCGCCAATTGTTTTATAGCTACTTTCATGAATAGTGCTTGGTGAACAGAAACTTTCTACATTTGATAGTGTTGATTAAAATCATATTAATCATGACAGCTTCATCCACATTTCCATATTCTTCCTCTGGATAATCACACCAGCCTCTTTGGTTGAACTCTTTCTTTCTGTAGTTAGGAAGAATATGAAAAGTTTCCCATGCTGTCTTCTGCTTGGCATCGACACACTTATCCAGTGCTGACTGTATCCCCCATTCCTATCTCTGCTTGCTCTTCACCATGTACAATTCTACATCCATTCACACTCACCATTTACACATCTTCGCACACTGGATACTGAAGAAATACTCAACTCTGAAAGCTGCTACTCACCTCTTCTCTCCATCATACCTTCCATTAAAATATGCTGTTTACGGAGCTGCAGAGATAGCAGAGCAGTCAAAGAGCTTCTTATTGGCCATTGGACCTGATATCCTAACACCCATGTCAGACTACTCACAATCCCGGCTCGGGGAGGTTTGACCATTTGTTGACCTCTGTCAACACATACACATACACACACACACCATTCCCAAGTGCACAATCATAGTAATCATAATGTCTACAGATCACATAATCCAGATTCTAAATTCAGCTGTATACTAAAATAACTTGGTTATTCTACCCAACACACATATTCTCAAGGCTCTTTTAGTTCCTGATGAATCACAGTAAATGAAGTATAAAATAATTACAGAGGTGATTCTGTACAAATACCATAAAACTATCTCATGGCTATGGCTATAAATATGATGGACATGATTTTATAATTCCTCTAGTTCACAAAGTTATAGAACGCTGCCCTCTGTTAGCTCCTTTATTTCACAGGATGAATTAAAGGTAACTCAGGTATCCAAACTTGATAATATAATTTGCATTTTAGATAGATAAAAACCAGGATAAACTTTCCAAAATACGAGGTCTCCCACATTTTCATCATATGGTCCTACTTAGGGAAGAAATGCTAAATGATTGTAATAGTATCTAACCTGAAAAATGAAGCGCAGGGGCTTGTGCCAGTGTGCCATGTGCTGGCACCTCTTCCACGTGTTCCTAAGATGTCTGTAAGTGCCTCTCTTTTTTTTTTAATTTTTTTAAACTTTATTTTAAAAAACAAAGATAAAAGAAAAAAATTTTAAACATTTTTGCATAAATGTATACAAATACAATTGTGTCCGTGCTTGGCTTTTTTTTTTTTTTTGTCTTTTTTTTTTTAAGGTTTGATACTCTGCATTAAGTTTTTACTATTTACAATGAGCAAAAGGTACATGTAAAACAGGGTGTAACCCGGAATTAGTGAACATGTTCTTGGTGTGTAAGGATTTAACATGACTTTTTTTTGTTTTGTTTTGTTTTCTTTTCTTTTTTTCTTGAACTTCACACAGTCTGTGAGTTGTTTCTGGGGCAGTCCGAGCCTCTGGGGTTAGCATCCCACTATCAATGAAGTGCCTCTCTTTAAAATACTGTGTAACCTATGTAATTTTTTAAAAAGAACTATCATTATTTTCTTTTAACAATATAAGATACTGGACTTTGAGTCAAGCCTCTTTTCTCACTTTATTTTCCCATGAGTTGGTAAGATATAGCCTATGCTGTAGCAGTGTGGGAGAAAAGGAACTCTTTCCATGGTTTTTCTCCCTTCTCAATTGTTTCTTAAGACAGGTATGCCTATCTTGGAAAATTCTTACTCATATTTAACTCCTAGCTCAATGAACTCCTCACTTTTGAAGCCAGATCAAAAGCCATTCACAGGGCTGCCTTCTTCCTCTCCTGTTTGCAGTTCTGTTTTTATGTCTATTAAGTACCATGCGCTTCCTAAGTTCCTGTGGGTCCATGTTTACCCTGCACTGTTTTGGAGTTCCTCGGAGCTTCAATGCCCTGGCTGTGTCTGGTGTCTGAACAAACATATTTGCATGCCACAGGAGCTTTGAAAACATTGCATTTGTGAAAACCCACTTTCCAGCTCTAATATTCTATAACTTCTTAATTTTATGTGATTCCATATTATTCTTCTTTCCTAAAAGACTTCCAATAGTATGGAGTCTGTCCTCCAAACACAAACTTCATGATTATCATAGGCTAGAGTTCCCATGTGGCTCATGCACAGTTTCCCCAGGTACCAGTCCTTTGCTTTTTAACCTTCTCTTCCAAATCTTTCAATAATGCCCCCTTTCTTACTCACCAAGTTCAAACTTTTCTCCTTGACTATTCTTAGCATCATTATACTTAATTAGCCTACTCATAACTGCCTATTGCCCCGCTGGCCTTGGTATTAATTATATCCTTACTCCAACTGTGTGTGTCTGCAAAACTTATATGATTCACAGTGTTTGGTGTTGACTTTCTCACAAGGAGTCAGAAGAGACGATGAGAACCAAGAACAAAGTTTGAGTGAACCCAGTAATGAAAGGCTTTTGTTCCATCGGAAAATTAGCTTGTGGGACAGAATAATTTTGGGAGCAGAGAACATATCTATGCCAGCTATTCACCACAGGCTCAAAACAGTAGTTTGCCTTTACCTGGCTTGGTGACAACCTTTCTTAAGGGCCTTGGCGTGTACCTGGAAGCCTGGTAAGCTTTGGTCACTGTTTGTTAATTGATGACCTATCTGTGGATTTAGTTAAGAACCACTGTCAAAAGTGTAGATTTTCAAGCATGATCCTGAAAACTTTCCTTTTCAGAGAAGAAAATTAAAGCAAACCAGATGACAAGGATTTCAAATGCTGCAATGTTCTGGTTGTCAGACTTAAATAGAGATTTCCTGTGCAGTGAGAGGCTAGCTGCTGCCAGTTTCACATTCTGTTCTTTCGGATCTGGTCGAAGCATGCTGTGCCAGAGCTGACAGGTCCACAGTGCTCCATGCTCTGTGGGCACAGGGAACATTTTGTTTTCCCTCGTGTTTCTAAGTTTCTCGGGGTAAGAGGCCCTATCCGCCGTGAAAACTGGTGGCATTAATTATCAAGAAAGATTCTTCCATTTCCTGTGTACTCACATCGGGGTCCTACAGTGCCTACAAAATAGATGATATATTGAAATGAAAAATTTATCACTAGTATGGCCAGAGGGATTGAGGGAGCTGGCCACTCTGACCACAGGACATGTCTCTAATTCAGAAACGTAACCGTGAACACAATGACGGTGACAGAGGACCTTACAGCACATAAGGGAGTCAGAAAGCATATTAATCCACCTTCAGCAAAGCTGCCAATTTAAAAGAGTGATTATCCTGCCTTTCCACTTGATCCCACCTGGCGTGCGTTTTATGCCACTCCAAATTCTAGCAGGCTTCATGGTTATGGCTTCCATTAAGTAGCGTTTAGCATCCACGAAAACTTTCTTCATGAAGTAATTACCTTTGAGACCATAGACATTTCAGATGGGAAAAGAGCAAAGGAAAGGAGCCACAAATAAAGAGACTTGGGGGGAAAAAATAGTGAAATATAAACGGTAAAAGCAGCTTGGTTCAAAAGGCACTTTAAAGGTGATTTGAAAACTACTGGACTAATATTAATTCTCTCTGTTTTAAATAAGGCATTCTGCTCTTATTTAAAGGAGTTGGGAAGACTTATCATTCAATGACCCCCTAAACGTCTCTGAACACAATATACTCATCCTCATTTCCAAACCACCTAGCTCAACCACCTATACGAGGACAGCAGTATAAAGACCCTGAAAGCCTCAGAACCCAACTTGTCCTCAGGACTTCAGAAGAATCTAGATATTTTAAATTATAAAAATACAGACTCTAATTAGTGCCTTGTTTAAGAAAAAACGGATGCATGGTCTTTGCTCAGTTTGCCCCAGGAATCCTGTACTTCTAAGGAGAATGTAATTAGCAAATTACTGGGATCTCGCTGAGTTTTCCTTCACTGACAATGTCCAGACAAGGTTTCTCTTCACCTGATCACCTTGTATTTCACTTAGGGAAATCTTCTTAGGGAAATTACTTTCTGATCTTCTTTTCCAACCCATGTAACTGGGCACAGCATGATCTCTGAATAAAAGACAAACCACTCTAGAAAAAGCAAAGAAAATTACTGGTCATTGCCAGCTCTGGTAGGAATCTAGCAGAGAGTTAGTAAGTGACATCATCAGGACTAAGTAGACCAGCTTCCAGATATGCTAGGACTCAGACAAGGTGGTCAATAGAAAGGAGTCAGCAAAAGGGAAAACATTAATCATGGGTAGTACTTAACTATTTTGTATTATTAAAATAATGATGTATTTATTCGTATTGTATGAAAATTCAAAATACTAAAATTCCTCAAAGTGACACAGCCTAGGAGAATCGCATTGAGCCCCAGGTCTTTCCAAATCACAGTCTGACACTTGTAATGTCCTGTTTGCAAAGTCTAATTAATGCAAAGGTGCTACTGACCCAGTCACACTTGTAAGACAATCAGACTTTGTGTTGTTGATCACTCATCCACTGAAATGAAGCTAATACAAATAGAGAATAGATTCTTTCTTCAAAGCTATTCTTAGGGGCTATGGAGATGGTTCAACAGGTTAAGAGATATAGTGTCAACTGTGACAGCCTCACTGCAATTCCAAGAGGTCATATAGGGGAAGGAGGAACTGATTTCTAAAACTTTTACTCTGACTCTCCTATTTTCTTGTAGTAATATACATATGTGCCAATGTGTACACACACACACACACACACACACACACACACACACACACACACACACACACATATACACACTGCACATTAATTAAATCAATGTTAAAAAAATTATTTTTGCAAAAGAACTAGAGACCCTCAGTTTCTGTGCAAAGTTTTGGTCTGTAAAATATGTATTAACCAGAACCACAACCAGAGTAATTGTTCCCAGGACAAATTTTAACCAATGTGTATATAGATAAATTGCTACAAAACATTTTGAAATTTATTCATGTACAGAAACTATATGACACCACCTTAAATCAAGAGGCACATCAGCAAGAGATGAAGTTATACTCAATAATTCTACAAATTGCTACATTATGTTAAATCCAGGTACCAAGAAGTAGTTTTCCTCAATAGACCTATTAGAGAGCTAAATGGTGTCTCTTATGATGACATTTCCTGCAGCTGAATCCTGTGATTAAAATAAAAGATATTTTTAAAAAATTAGTCAATCCTTTCACTTGATAATTTTCTTAAAACATTGCATTCAAAAATCTCCTGTCTTGGACCAAGGAGATGGATCATCAGGAAGAAAGGTATTTGTTCCCAAGCCTAATAACCTGAGTATGATCTCTCAGACCGAGAAGGTAGAAGAAAAGATCTCACTGCCGCCAGTTTTCCTCTGACCTCCACACAGGAATTGCCTCTTCTACATACATAAATGTCATCTTTTTAAGTCTCTTGTATTGGGCTGGGGTGAGGCTCAATGTTAGGGCACCTGAGGAACATGAGATTCAAACTCTAGTGCTGAAAGTTAACAAGCCTTCTTTATTTGTGAGCCACCATGTGGTTGCTGGGAATTGAACTCAGGACCTCTGGAAGAGCAGCCAGTGCTCTTAACCGATGAGCCATCTCTCCAGCAAGCCTTCTTTATTTGATCTTTACTGTTAACATTCCATCAGAATGTTAACATAACATCAGAAAAATAAAATAAGCGCAGGTGATTGATATACTGACATGCAGCCTAGAGTCACCTGGGAAGAGTGACCCTTTGACACATTCAGGTCACAGCTACTGTTGAGGAAAGTCACAGGAGAGATAAGTGTAGAAACTATGGGGAGGGGAGACATTGTTAACTTACTTGTCTGTTCTTTCTCATGCTCAGCCAACCATCTTAGGTGAACTAGGAGAACACACTCTGTATTGCAGTCTACTCAGAAGAGGTGTGCCTTTCCTACAAACACCATAATCCACGTTAACGATGGAGCGAAATATGAGTAGTTGCCTTATTGTTTGGTGGTGACAGTTGTGTATTCTCTCAGCTGCCTGCGGTGTGGAAAACACTGACTGTGGCGATTTGCGTGCAGTTGGGGAGGAAAAGCAAGCGCGCTAGTCTCATTAACACTGCTTAGGTAGCACAGCTAATAGGCTTCCGGGTTCCAATGAGAAGTTGACCAACAGCTTTAAATCTCAGATGTTCTTCAAAAACGAAAATGCCTTTGCCCTGGTTTCATGATCTGCATGGTAACAAGTGGAACTGGTCCTTATCAAAACAAAAATCAACCTATGGCAGAAAATCAAATCTAATTAAGAAAAGTAGAGCAAGCACATTATACTAAATGAATTTGCTTCACTCCAGGGCTTTAACTGCACAAACTCTAACCACAGTTTCCAGAGTGACCACTGATGCTCCTGAAGAACGTCCCCACAGTGCCCTATCCAATTAGTGGATACAATATGTCTACTCAAAAGTAAATGAAAATATTCAGTGAGCAAGATGTGGAAGAAAATAATGGAATGAGAACGGTTTCTCAGTTAGGGCTTTTGCAAAGCCTTATTTTCTTATAGCTTCTCTGGTTCCTCCTTACCTTGTATTTCCTAATAGGTATTTCAAAATTACCTAATAATATAAAATGGAAAATTCTCCAGGAAGAGTGATGAAAATAGTTTAAGGCAAAAAAAATTTTTCCCGTTCAAGATGAAGAGAAACTGGACTTATCACGAAATATAAGGAAATACAATGCTTTCAAAATGTTCCCATGTCTCACTGAATGGTCTATAAGTGACTTTTCTTCACATTTTAAACAGGGTAATTGAGTTAAATCTCAGTTGTAAACTCCAATAGATAGCACAAAATCGATTTCTGTTATTTATTTTGAGTACTTCTTGATGAAGATTTCAGCTGATTATGTACTAGATCTATGTGTTCCAAGATCTTTCTACATGAGCATCTGTACACTCAGTGATGCTGTAACTGCAGATACCACTGAACCCTGCATACATTATAATTTTCATGATAAGATTGCTAGCATAAATTTGGATCAGTGAGAGAGCAACAATAAAAAGCAAATATACCTGTAACAGCATATTTTAGTAAAGGGTATAAGATGACACAGTGCCTTCCTGATGAGACTGTGGTGCATTGTGCAGACTTTATAACAAAGGGGGATATGATGGGAAAGTTACTTAAACATAACATCACATGGCAATGCTGTGACAGTTGATATGAAACCAAACAGGCTACTTGCTGATATGAAAGGGGGCTATGTGAAGGGTAGATGCATTGCACAAACGGGTGGATGACGCCCAGATAGAATGAAATAAGAGAGAGTGAGGTGTCCTTATGCACTCAGATTTCCCATAATGCTTTCAAACCACTTGATTGCAGGAAGATATCTGGGGTGAAACTGCAAATATCAAGTGACTCCCGTAACTGGTGTATACGTCATTAGGAAGGAGAACTAGACCCTTACTGTAAAGCTGAAAAGATGGCCAAGGAAAAGTTCCAGTATGCTCATAAAGAAACCAACAACCAACAAAAAAATAACTTTATCTAAGCATAAATACCAAATGATATTCCTTTCAATGTATTTAGTATAACTCTGATGTCCTCAGCAACTTTTAAGGTGCCAATAACTTTACCACAATGAGTATTTTAATTGCTCACAAATTTTACATACTTTTGTAGCATAGTGTTATGGATAGCAAATTTCTTTCCTAAACTCAATACCAGTGTTTTTATGTTGCATAAACACAGAAATTGCTCTGAAATATCTGGTAAACCTGATAGGAAATCCAGATGTCAGCAATTTGCTGTGTAAGATTTAAAGTGGCCCACACAGTTAACCTTCATCAGGAACTATGCTTGTGAGCCAAACCACAGGGGCTCTCCCATCCATCTCATTCACTGGGATAATGTGAGTGGGAATCTGAGGTCAGTCAGACAGGGACCACTGTGCACAGATTTTACTGCTCTCAAGAAATAGCCTCCAGCAACTCTTATCATTGAAAAGAAAAACAACTCTTTAGGACCTAACAGGAATCCCATTTTTAGTTTTAGAGAAAGTGTTAGAAGGGTAAAATTTTGATTAAATGTAATGCATGGCTGAATGTCATGATATTAGCATGTAATTTCAGGACATTAAGGTTGAGGCATAAGGACTGCAACAAGTTCAAGGCCAGTCTTGTGTTCCTCCTGGATTCAGGGCCAACTAGCACGAAACAGTGATATTCTGAATAACTCAAAAGAAAGGAAGAAAGAAACAAACAAAGAAAGAAACAAAGAAACAAAGAAAGAAACCCCTGTAAGATCTCCTGGTAAAGCTCCTAGGACATCTAGTCAGGCCAAAGAACTTTGAGAAAATGGGGAATGTGAGGAATGTGAGAGTTGGGCTTTCCCAAGAAGAGTTCACTAATTGGTGATCCAATCCAAGTGGTGATTCCTGAAATAATATACATGTCGTCCATATTGTACAACTTAGCAGGTTGCATTCATGTATTAAGGACAGAAACAGACACACACACCGAAAGTGATAAAGTGTGTGTGTGTATGTGTGTGTGTGTGTGTGTGTGTGTGTGTGTGTGAAAGAGATGAGAGAGAGAGAGAGAGAGAGAGAGAGAGAGAGAGAGAGAGAGAGAGAGAGAGAAGCAACAATTGAATAAAAAGAGAAGAAATTTGAGAGAGAGCAAGGACGTGTGCATGGGAAGGATTGGAGGGCAGAAAATGAAGGAGGAGAAGGTAATTGCAATTTCAAAGAACAAATTATATTAAATAGAAGTTTATAGATGTTAAGTCTTGAATAACTTTTAGAAATGCAGTGCATCAGTAGAAAGTAGAGAATGAAGAAAGCCACACAACTGATGCCCTGCTCAGCCTCTCTGCTTTTAGAACAAGATGGCATGAATACAGTAATCACTAGATTTTCCAAAGTAACCAAAATAGTTCTTTTTTGGGAGTCTTACTGCCTCTGGACTCAATGACAAGCCTCTCATGCACATTTATTTCTCATCTGTTGCCTTCAGAGATGTACTTGGTATAGCTATTGTAGCTGTGTCTTAGATCAGGGGCCAGCAATGAAAGCATCCCACACAACCCTCCTCCTCCTACTTCCCATCTACTTCACCTTTGACCCCATGACTAGTTTTGCTAACAGCATATATGCAAATGTGGCATGAAAGATCTTGAACTCCAACTTGCGTCTTGAGCTAGCCTAATGGAATCCTGGAGCTGGTGATGGTGGTCAGGTATGACAACACCCAGCCCCTCTTGAACATCCACAGCCTCCTAGGTAACCCCAAATGATAGCAGCACATCCCTACCCACAGAGAGTCTCAAAAGCAAAGTGCTAGCTCATATCTATAGGTTCTTTTTCTTTTTTTATTGGTTATTTTATTTATTTACATTTTAAATATTATCCCCCTTCCTGGTTTCCCCTCTGCATATCCCCATACCATTCCCATCCCCCTGCTTCCCACTCCCACCTCACCACCCTAGCATTTCCCTACACTGGGGCACCAAGTCTTCACAGGACCAAGGGCCTCTCCTCCCATTCATCCCTATTTTTAAAGGTGTTAAAATATTGTATCCAATGCTTTCACATATGAAATAACTTTAGGTAAACCTGAAACTTTACAATGTTATTCTAACAAATGAATTATTCTATGTGTTTGGTATAATATTTTAGTGTGTTTTACTTAAGGAAGAGAATGCATGATACACTTACAGCTATTAACCCTAAACAGTAAGCCTTCTTGTCCAGTCTCCCTCCACAGAATTTCAATGACCAGCGATCAGTCACAGCTCTGCTCTTAAACAGGCAACACTAAGACAGAAGTGTTTCATAACATGGTGTAAATAAAAATTTTAAAGGCAGTTTAATAATTTAGGGAAAACTCAAACGTTTGCTATTTAAAAACATATATGTTTGGCAATATTACTAATCATTTTGACATGATGTTTATTTAAACTTTTAACCTGTGTATAATCAATATGAGAAAGAGTTTTCTTAAAGCGTTATTAATAAACATTGTGGATTTGAGTTTTAATTGTTAAGAATAAAGGTAATTCTACCTATCCAAATTTCTGCATACTACCAATATTTTTGTTGGTTTATCATGGATGTTTTTATCTCAAAGTTTTTCTTATCAATTATCTAAAATGGAAAGATTAGTTTTTAGCTTTTAGTTCATGACCACATTAAAAAAGGAAACTGATCATTAGCATTTGTGTGTATATTATGTATATATCTATGTATGGATAGATATATAGATAAACAGATAGATAGATACATCCATACATACATATATACACATACATACATACACACAGTACAATATATATAGGAGTTAAGTATCACATTTGTTCTCTACAACATTCTCAAGAAATCTGCTGTCACTGTCAGAGTAATATGTATATGTGTGTGTGTGTGTGTGTGTGTGTGTGTGTGTGTGTGTGTGTGCATGTGTGTGTGTGTGTTAGTAATCACCAACTTATGTTAGTAAAATTATATATAATATATTATACTAATAGATTCATGCTACATTGTTATTATATATTATAATTATTTATATATTATACACACACACATATATTTGTAATTTTTCCAACATAACTTTCTCAAAAAGCAGAGACCAGAATCATCTTCATGGAATTAAGATTTGTCCATCCATCCATCCATCCATCCGTCCATCCATCCATCCATCCATCCCTCCACACCAGTTCTCTCAGAATGAATTTGGTATGTGTTTGACTATAAACAGTTACAGGAGCAAACTATTCAGACTAAAGAAAATAAATGACGTTTGAAATAGACTGTGACTAGCAGAACAGAGGTTGCTTGAAAATCCCTGACTAGAAAAGGCATCCACGCCCCCTTTAATTTGCTGACAGTGAACACAAGTTTCGAACCAAATGTCTTTTTAATTTGAGATTGCCCGAAGTGTTTAAAAAAACATTGTCCCAAAAGGAAAGAGGAATTTTATGTCTAAAATGTTCAGCTTAATTGACATTTCTTTTGGGATGAAAAGGTGTAAACCAAAATATGAAACATCTAATTGGCCAAGTTTTCATTTATTTGTATGAAACAATCAGATGAAACTTATATTTTTCCCAGTTGAAGAAACCACTGATTTATTACTAGAGTCAAAATGCATCAGCCATTCCTTTATTATCTACTTTTATGTTAGTACACAACTAAGCTGCTCTTTATATCAAACTAAACAACTTTAAAATCTTTCATCAGGGTTACCTCGTTAGGGTAAAGAAAGGATAAAGAGGACACACATTGACCTACTAGGAAATGGTCTTTTTGCGATTTGCCCAAGGTAGACCCACTTTCAGGCAAGACTAGAATTGGAATTTGGATTCCGATATGGACCATTAAGTCACAGTTCCCCTTCCTCTCTCATGCCTCAGGAAATGAGTATGCCACCTGAGCTTTGAGGCTCTGCAATGAGCCCATATTTCAGTCCTTCGTGCCTTTCAACTCCCTCAGCCATCTCTTTGGTTTCACCAGTGAGACAAAGAGTCCAGTGTGGTTGAACAGGCAGTTAGCATTCTCTTGCAGGCAACTCATTCTGAGAATAAACAAGTTGTTTTACACAATTGTTTGCTCTGAGGTCTTTGCTCTAGAGGGAGCTCAACTAAGACGGCTGTGTCAGCAACAGTACAAACTGCAAGTGGTAACCAAAACTGTGTATGTAAAATCAAATTGAACCCCAAATGCAGAAATGTATCGCTTTTTGAGGACTAGAGAACAGTTCCAATAAAAAGAGAGGAAGGAAACATACAGCACATGCTCTTTCTGACCGACTATATTGTTGGTTTACTAGTTCTTCACAAAATTACAGAATTCTTATATTATTTGATCAACTGAAACCTCTTTCTGAATTACTAAATAGTTAAATTTACAGAGATTAACCAATATATTCTATTAAATCCCAAGCATGCTTTAGAGGGTCTCTGAGCTAAATGGAGCTATTTATTCCCACACTAAATGGAACTTTCTTATGTTTCCTACTGATGTCTCTATAGTTGTTCCAAGCCCTTGCTTTGAAGTTCTGAGAGTGAAAGCAAACATTTTCCCTTTTAGAAAGTATCAGAATTAGAATTTTACCGTTACTCACCATCGTCAGGAGCACGCTTTCCACCTAGTCACAACTGAAGTCTCTTAGGAGAGTACTGAGATGGATGAATGAACTCTTGTGGCAAACTGTGGGACAATTTTATTTTTATATGACTGAGATTCAGTGCATGGCCGCCAAGCACAGCCTTTGCCTGAGATGCAGCCACATCTATTGTTACAATCTACCAGTATCCACAGGTATCACCATGGCAGCAACAAACTCAGCAACAACTGAGTTTGAATGGTGATACCTTTAGGCATGTTTAGGGCTTGACTTGGATTTGTGGTAGCAGAAAGAAAGTGATGAAGAGAAACTTCCCTCCTGAGGATACACAGGTGGGTCGAGAAGGTATGCAACCAGGCAGTGATGGCCACGCCTCTCCTAGAAACCAGCACAGCAACCATACCTACACCAGATTCTAGAATGTCTTGGAATGTTTCTCAGGTCAGATGCTGAACACACTAAGAAAAAGGGTTGACCTAAGTATCCACTATTAATGCATGGTTCTTCACCAACGTTCTCTAAATGATGCCTTCAGCTGTTCTCAAACAGAAATATTAACATTGAACGGTAATCATCAATGTATCATGCAAGCCAAGCATCTTTTAGATTTTTTTTTCATTATCCAGAGCTCATTTAGCAGGTACATATTAAGTATGAGGAGAAAATATGGATGAGAAGTTTCAGACTTTATACAAGCATCTATTTCTAGGATTACTCTTTAATTTTGAATTAAATATAAAAGTTATTTGTGATCTATTTAAAGGAATAAATAGATGAAAAAACAGCCCACCAGTGCGACTCTTACATGTTGTGCAAAATTGGGCAAATCTTCTGGCTGGTATAAACAAGGCTGCTATGAACTTAGTGGAGCATGTGTCCTTGTTATATGTTAGAGGATCTACTGGGTATATATGCTCAGGAGTGGAGTAGCTGGGTCCTCAGGTAGTACTATGTCCGATTTTCTGAGGAACTGCCAGACTGATTCCGAGAGTGGCTGTACCAGCTTGCAACCCCACCAACAATGGAGGAGTGTTCCTTTTTCTCCACATATTTGCCAGCATTTTCTGTCTCCTGAGTTTTTGATCTTAGACATTCTGACTGGTGTGAGGAGAAATCTTAACCTGCAAGGAACCCAGATGTCCTTCAACAGAGGAATGGATACAGAAAATGTGGTACATTTACACAATAGAATACCACCAAACTATTAAAGACAATAACTTTATGAAACTGTTAAGCAAATGGATGAAACTAGAAAATATCATCCTGAGTGAGGTAACCCAGTCACAAAAGAACATACATGGTACGTTCTCACTGATAAGTGGATACTAGCCCAAAAAGCTCTGAATACCTAAGAAAAAAACTCACAGACATTATGAAGATCAAAAAGAAGGAAGGGAGAATGTGGATGCCCCAGTCCTTCCTAGAAGGGAGAACAAAATACTCACTTAGAGAGGTAGAGGGTGGGAGGGACTTTAGAGGAAGAAAGAAGGGGAGGAGAAAAGTGGGCAGGATCAGGTATGGGAGGAGACAGAGGGTCAGGCACTTAAACAGTGGTTTATAGCAGTGGACAATGGGGAACTGGGGGTAGCCACCCACAAGTCCCAGATCTCAGGAAAGCAAGAGGCTCCGATCCAATGGATAAGAGATTAGTTGAAATGCCCAGCAAAAGAGAGTGCCTGCAAAGACCATATCCAGAGGTTAGACAAGACCCAGGTTTAGGGATGGCACAACTCACTTATCTCCAAATTTTAACTCAGAATTACTCCTGCCTAAAAGAAATACAAAGTGTGGAGCAGAAACTGAAGGAAAAGCCATCCGGAGACTGCCCCACCTGGGGATCGACCCATATACAGACACCAAATCCAGACACTATTGCTGATGCCAAGAAGTGCTGGCTGACAGGAGCCTGACAGAGCAGTGCCCAGAGAAGCTCTGTCAGATCCTAACAAATACAGAGGCTGATGCTCAAAGGCAACCATTGGAGTGAGCACAGGAATCCCAATGGAGGACTTAGAGAAAGAGCTGAAGGTGTTGAGGGGGTCTGCAACCCCAAAGGAAGAACAACAATATCAACCAACTAGCCACACACACACATACACACACACACACACACACACACACACACACACACACACACACCAAGATCCCACGGAGTAAACCACCAACCAAAGAGTACACATGGAGGGACCCATGGCTCCAGCCACATATGTAGGAGAAGATGGCCTTGTCGGACAGCAATGGGAGGAGAATCCCTTGGTCCTGTGAAGGAAGGCTAGATGCCCCACAGTAGGGGAATGCCATGGGGGGGAGCACCTTTCTAGAAGCAGGGGGAGGGGATATGGGATATGGGGTTTCCAGAGGAGAAAGGAGGAAAGGGGATAGATTTGAAATGTAAATGAAAAGAACATACAATTAAAAACAATGATTGGTCTTAGCACTGCTAAATAGTCAGTGACCTCACATTTCAAGGAATGTTGAGAGACACTCTTGTTACAATGGATCTTTGTCATATGAAGCACAGAAGCACTTTTTTTCTCTGGAGTTAAGAAAGCATGGGTTTATTCACACAGTTAACTGAGAAACTGTTGTAAACAGAGAAGTGCAGATCATCACAAAATCATCTACCCTGTCAAGCAGCACAAAGTAAAAATGTTCTCAGCACGGAAAATATGAACAGGCAATTTGCGAAGGTACTGTATCCCATACACGGACGGTGACAAGCTTGCATGATTCAGTGACGGGGGCACAGGGAAAATTAGGCATTTAAGTGAATAAGTTACAGAGGATGGTAAAACTAAAGACACCCCAGGTACAGGTCAAAGACATAAAGGAGCCTTTTACACACTCTCCTTTCATGTACCAATACCTGCTTTCCGTGCTCTCAATATTGAATCCAGGGTAGCCTTACAGATGTAGACAGGTGACCACACACATGGATGTTCCATGTGTATATGTACACACATACCACACACATATATACACATATGTAAATATATAGACACTATGCTCAGCTTACAAACTTTATTTTATTTTATATATATATAATTATACTCAGCTTTACCCTGTTGAAATTCAGCACATGCAAACTAAAGAAAATATTGTTTAGACTGAAAATATATTTTAATAGAAAACTTTGACCAAATATTTGACAACTGAATAAGTTTTTAGTAATGTTAGTAGTAGCAACAGTGAGAATATTAAGAGAGAGATTTGACTGTCCTCTGCTTCCCCACTTTCCTTCACTCTCTCACTCAGAAATAATTTCTATTCATGCTGTACCTCACTCCCCAACACAATATCCAAACTCCCTCATCACCACATTTCCCTATGCAGATCTCTGGCTCACAATAGTTACTAATTATTTTTTTGAAAGTGGCAGAAGCAATGAATGAAGAAATAATAATTGTAGCATACAATTAATTATTTACATAAATAACATTTAATGAGATGTATGCTTAGTTTACGTTGGAATGCAACTGTAATATGAATTATTTTTGAAGCTATTTTTGAAGTTTTTTTCTTAAAATATTTTTGTAAGGCCAGTTCTTAATTAAGTTTTATAGTCAGAAAGTATGTTTGGTTGGTGTAAACAAATGTTCAGTTATACTTATCCAAAAACAATAAGGACTGTGCTTATGTCGTAATCTTTTTAAATCTACAGTACAGACTTTATCCCCTTCCTAGTTCACCTTCTGACTGTACCACATCCCATACATCTTTCCTAACCCCAGTCTCCACAAGGATGTCCCCAACATCCTACCCTTACCCCACCAGAACTCCCCAATCTCTGGGGTTAGGTGCATCTTCTCTGAGTCCAGAACCCTGTAGTCCTCTGCTGCATATGGGTTATGGACCTCAGAGTCTGAGAGATCTCAGGGGTCCAGGTTAGTTGAGACCACTGGTCTTACTGAATTACCCTCCTCAGCTTCTTCCAGCTTTTCCCTAATTCAGCCACAGGGGTCAGCAGGTTCTGTCCATTGGTTGGGTGTCAATATTTGTATTTAACTCTTTCCGCTGCTTGTTGGGCCTTTTGCAGGACAGTCATGGTAGATCCTTTTTTGTGAACACACCATAGTCTCAGTAATAGTTCCAGGCCTTGGGGCCTCCTCTTAAACTGGATCCCCAATCTGGGCCTGTCACTGGACCTCCTTTCCCTCAGGCTCTTCTCCATTTCCATCCCTGCAGTTCTTTCAGACAGGAACATTTAAGGGTCAGAGTTTTGACTGTGGGCTAGCAACCCCATTCCTTACTTGATGACCTGTGTTTTTGCTGGAGGTGAGCTCTGTAAGTTCCCTCTCCCTGGTGTAGAGAATTTTATCTAAGGTCCTTCCCTTTGAGTTCTGAGAATCTCTCACCTCCCAGGTCTGGTACATTCTACAGGGTCCCTCCACCTCCTACCTCCTGAGGTTGCCTGTTTCCACTTTTTCTGCTGACCCTCAGGACTTCAGTCCTGTTCCCCCACCCAGCCAAAACCTGCTAATCTTCCCCTCTTCCGCTCCCTGTCCCCTTCCCTACACAGGTCCCTCCCTCAATACCCTCTCCCTCATGATTGCTTCCTACCAGGGGAATTGGGAATGGGGCATCCTCACTTGGGCCCTTCAGCTTGTTAACCTTCTTGAGTTCTGTGGATTGCATCCTGGGAATTTTGTACTTTTTTGGCTAATATCCACTTATTGGTGAGTACATCCTATGCATGTCCTTTTGGGTCTGAGGTACCTCACTCAGGATGATATTTTCTAGTTCCATCCATTTGCCTGCAAACTTATGATGTCTTCATTCTTAATAGCTGAGTGCCATTTTGTTGTGTAAAAGAACCACATTTTCTGTATCCATTCTTCTGTCGTGGGACATCTGAGTTGCTTCCAGCTTCTGGCTGTCACAAATAAGGCTGCTATGAACATGGTGGAACATGTGCCCCTATGGCATGGTGGGGCATCAATTGGGTATATGCTCAAGAGTGGTACAGCTGTGTCTTCAGGCAAATATATTTCCAATTTTCTGAAGAACCTCCATATTGATTTCCAGATTGCTCATTTTTTAAAAACATGTGCTTTAAAATTAGTTACATTAATCTGAATTTTTCCCATCATGAATTTTTGGCTTGTACCTATGCAACAGTCTAGGCTTTTGGCTCCTTGAAAATCTTCTATTTTCTGTCTCAACTACGAAGTTCATAAAGTCTATCATGAGGGGTGATTAAGAAGGGACTTGAGGTCAGATGTTGAAAATGGAGGGAGTTCATACAGAGATAACGTTTCACAGTAAGCATTTATGACCTATGTTGTATATGATGATGTCAGAGGTTATAAATGAATGGATTCTATTAGCAGTATACCTCACTGGTAAGTTTGGTGACAATGGAAAAGAATTGGTGATAAAACAAAAAAAAAATAGTATTTTCACATTATAATTCCATCTTCCACGTGGAATTAAAATTTCATTATAAAGAATAATAAAGAAGATAGTCATTATCTAAACATAGCAGAAATAGCACTTTTCTGAAACTTGAAAACTAAGTTACCATTTTCAATGGTAGTAGGTTTTCTTCTACGATGCCAAGTTCTGTAGGAAAATACACATTTAGAAAAACAGAATAAAATCTGGGTGACATTTAGAATCAGTAATCCTTCATGTGGAAAAGACATGACATTTTTAAGGGACTGATTTAGATATACACATTTGGAATATGAGAAACTTAAAAATCACTTCAAGGAGGTAATTCTAGTTAGCAGAGTCTGAACAAAGATAGTTCCAAAGATGATGTAGTGATTTGAGAAAGAATGACTCTCTCATGTGCATGTTTGAATATTTGGTCTATAATTGGTGGAACTGCTTGGGAAGGGTTAAGAGGTATGGAATTCTTTGAGGAGGTGTATCACAGGAGCCACATTTGAGGGTAAAGACCTCTATGATTGCTCATAGCTCTTTCTGCCTCCCGTTTGTGGATTGGTATGATTGTTCCCAATAGATATTCCAGAGTCAGCAACATACCTGCCTGCCTGCTGCCATGTTAATGATAGTGACGGCTTTGGAAATGTAAGCCTCAAATAATCACATCCCTCTACAACTTGCCTATATGGTATGTTATTATAGTAAAAGAAAAGTAACTAATTCATATGTCATTTTAAATTTTATTTAATTCCTAAAGTTTTATTCATTTTTCAAATTTTTCTAATTTTAAGGAGCAGTGACATTTACATGTTTTCAACATAAACAGAAAATTGAGATTAATACTGTAGCTAAGCCAATGATCAGTTTTAGCATCCAACATTTATTGAGTTGTGAGCCTATACTGGTGCTTTGCTGTATAAACTGTGCTCTCGACTTACAGATGCTCCGCACCTAAAATTTAGGAGAAAAAATCACCTAACATGTTTAAAACCAGACAATAAGTAACCTTGCTAGAACAGGGGAATTCTGTTTCACTCCAAACAAGTTCTTAATGATGACAGATGGTCAAAAATGGGATTGGGTATTTGAAGGTTTGTGCAAGAAATCTATTTTATTTCTAGAATCATAGAATGTGAGAATGAAAAGTGCATAGCCTAGAAGTCAATTATACTTTGACCAGACAATGAGGATGTGGCCAGGCCGTGAAGGCAGTGGTTGCTGAAGGGTTGCTGCTTGCTTACTGACATCTACCTTCTGACCACGGCTAAAGATTTCCTGGTTCTTAGAAAAAAGCAAACAAAAACCTCAGTGGGGAAAACCAACAGGGAACTTATTGTCAGCTCATGCCAGCCAACAGTTGAACATGGGGTGATTGATAATCCTGGAGCAATACAGCCAAGCAGTTTGAATTATCAGCACTGTTTCTGAGCACAATCATAAAACATCTCCATGTTGAGAACCACATTGTGTGTCCTTCTGATGGAATAGTAACTTGGCTCCTAAGTCTAAATCATATAGGAGATTACCTTACCTTCCATCATTTGAAACGTATCTACAGAGGAGGAAATCTGTGATAACTTACCGAATTTTATAATTAGTGCATATATATATATATATATATATATATATATATATATATATATATATATATATATATATATATATATATATATATATGTTTAATATAATTATGATCTCCAATAAAAATGCAGTCACAAAACTTGCATAGTCAAGCCCCAAAATGCCATCTGAAAGGAGGAGCCTATTAATTCCACAGACTTACAGGCAGACAGGGTTAGATGGGAATTCAAAGGTCTATCTCAGTGTCATGTAGCAGTCAGCTTAAAAATTATTTAGATTATAATTACAAGTCCCCTTCTCTTTCTTCTCTCTAAACCCTTTCCATACACAACACCTTGCTCCATTTTCAAACCTAAGGCCTTCATTTTCATTAACTGTTAGACACCCAACACATGCATACAAAGACACCAAACACACACATACAAATATACCAAACACACATATACAAACACACCAAACACACATATACAAACACACCAAACACACACACACACACACACACACACACACACACACACACCATGCATGTACACACACTTCTAAATACATAAGGTCAATTCGTTTTAAAGAATAAAATCTATCCACATAGCATTTCTGTTAAATAATACTTAAAACAAAGCCTTAAACCTCATGGTAGCAAATCTTTTAAATATTTTACATTGAATCACAACTGACTGAATTATTTTCTTTTAATATAAATTTTATTTTTAGAGTGTATACATAAATATTACTACATTTTGATTGTTTATTGTGATTGATGATATAATTTCATTATACATTATAAAATGTAGTGTATAAATCATTAACTTGTACACATTGATGCCTAAAAGACTATACATAAGAGGTGCATGCCCATTTATGAATTGCAATAAATGTGACAGATTTCACAATCATCACAAAATTATTTGAAGTTCAGAAACTCATAATTTTAAGTAAGATTCACATTGTAAGATTCCTTATGATAAAGGTAAAAATCTTCAAAGAAATTCCAAGACTCCATATTGTATTTTTAGTACTGATAGGGAAAATGCCCTAATAACAAAGGTTTCACTTATACTAAAATTCTATCACTCTGACTTTAAAATTTAAACATGATCATTAACTGAAAAACCTTTTAGGGCTTTTCTCTCCATTGTTGCTTGTCTTGCTTCCCTTATATGCTTACACTTTATTAATAGAAACTTCTAGACTGGAGATGACTCTGTGGAACAGGGCAGGGAACACTGTTCATGTTTCATCGCGACATATGGAAGATTTCTAATCTAGATCCCTCTGGGAGGGTGGCTACCATGAGCTGATGTACAGCTCAATTCTTAGAATCTAAATCAAACTTTTGAGAGATTTATTTTCCCACTAAAGGGGCATTTCTTTACCTTGAGTGTCTTCAATCCTGAATTCTTAAAAAGGAGGATTTAATCACATTCTCAGCCAGCGCAGGCCAGTGGGAAACCAGAGGAAGCATCACTAAATCAAGGGCTTTACACACTGATGGAGCAGGAAGTGCAATGGGATTTGTCAATCCAGGCTGTATAGCTGGAGGAGCTGGCTCAGCCTTCTCCGGGACATAGAAATGGGAGATAACTCAGTCACCATGTTTTGATCAGATAATTGAAACGTGGGTCAAACCTTGACATCATCTCCTTAACTAGCTTGGAACGGTCTATACACAACTAGATTTTTGGTCTGGATACTGCTCAGACTGTATAAAAACTGGCCACTTAACTTTTAAAATCATATTGATAAAAACTGTTCAGACAAATAATTTGCAAATACCACCTTCAAAATTTTAGTTAGATATAAAGTAAAAAGTCCATCGGTTAACGCTGATAGGTTGTTGGGGGTCAGAATCCTCAGAGCAGTTGAATATGGGGCATGTAAGTGCTGTGCTGCTTTGTTAGTTTGTGTTTCAAAAATAATTGTATATTTGAGTCCTTACTCTGTGTCAGAATTTGACAGCATTTGGAAATAAGATTCTTGGTAAATGCATTATATTAATATTATATGAAAGCCTGGAACTGTAAAACAACCAGCAACAGGAAAAGAAACAACACAAGGGATACGCAATATGACACATGGAGAGAAGGGAGTGATGACACTATAGGTAAGAACCTTCACGGATGGCAAACATCAGTATCAGTTAGACAGGGACAAGGACTGAACTCTTCCCCTCCTTTCCCCTTTTCTCTGAACGTCCCCTTCGTTTCCTACACTTCCCTTCAAGACTTCACAAGAACAAGGCCTTCCCAATAACGTGATTGTTTTAGTCCTTCTGCACAGAGTTTGAAATAATGAATTCTCATCTTAGGGCACTGAGTTTGCAGAACTTGGCTGATTATTCTGAAACACGTCTTCCCTGGGATTACAATATGTGATTATTGGGATATCTTCATTTTAGCAGTGAATTTACTATAGAAAAACAGCCAAGAGATATGAAATTATAGGTGACCCACTGGAGCTAGAGCCAGGGTTTTTTTTCCATAAAAGTAAGAATAAGGAAAAGTTAATATTCATGGAATGACGCAGTATTGGTGCAGTGTTTATAGAGATACTTAATGCAGATTTTATATGAAAAAAAAACAGAATTCTCAGAATTCAAGCATCATAACTCCTGGTTTATTTAACCACAAAGATCTTCTTTTAACAAAATATATTTTCTGGTATTTATAATAGTACATTTAAACTTATTGCTCTTTAGTTTCTTGTCCACTTTGAAATGTTCCGGATGGTGTTCTTTTACAATAATATCAAACTGTTCATGAAAACAAAGACTGATCCCTTCAGACTTGAAATTTATGTGTGTGTGTATGTGTGTAAATCTCTCTCTCTCTCTCTCTCTCTCTCTCTCTCTCTCTCTCTCTCTCTCTCTCTCTCTCTCTCTCTCTCTCTCTCTCTCACTCTGTGTGTGTGTGTGTGTGTAAATGTTTATACCAACCTTTATGATGGTCTCCAAAGTTTAGATTACTGAAGCTTTTTGAGGTAAATTTTTAAATTGGGAATTATACTTGTAAAAGAGACTTTTACTAACCCAATGTAATTGTCATCTCTAAGGATTACTACTGAATAAGCTCACCAATTCTAGTAGCTCTTTCTGAACTCTCCAGCTAGTTCCACTCAGCTCTTCTGGCCAAACTCATCTTCAAGCTGACTGATACATTCAAGCTGGCTTTCCTTGGCTCCTGACTGAATTGCTCTGCTTGCTCTCAAACTATTAATTCTCACAATCTGTTCTAATCTGGACCCTTCTCATTCTTCAGCTCATCCTATCAGGATAAAACTGTCCCAGTAAAACTGTCCCCTTTCTCATGGTCTCTGTCTGTCTCTCTGTGTCTCTCTCTATCTCCGTCTCCCCATCTCCCACCCCACCCTCTCCCCCCTCTCTATTTCTGTGTGTGTGTGTGTGTGTGTGTGTGTGTGTGTGTGTGTGTGTGTGTGTGTCCTGCTTTCTTACATCCTCTCTTTACTCCCTTTTCTAATGAGAGCTGGACATATTCTATTTTTGATACTTTCTTTCAAATCTTTCTCCAATTCATTACTGTGCCCCTCAATTAGACATCACTTTTAGATATGGCTGATTCCTTCTGAAAACTAATGTTACTTTCATTTGGGCAGATTAAATGTGTGTAGCATTTCTGCATTCTAGGCTGATCACACATACAGTCCTGCAAAGTCTTTGAATGTGATCCCTTGCCAAAGCAGCCATGTTGCTGCATAAAATCCCTCTCCAGTAGGTCTTCTGCCTTTTTCTTCAAGATTACTTTATACACTCCAGGTCTCATGAAAGACCATAAGAATTTTTGTATCAGCTTGTTAATTTATGCAGAAAAATCAAATAGGAGTAGAATAGGGACTCGTTAGATATGTAAATATACTGGTTATGTAATATAAGCAGTACAGCCTTAATTCATATTTTAAAAACTCTACTTTTTCAAACATTAAAGTATTTGACTTATTTCAGTTAAAGTATCACTTTCATGAGCATGCCTTGCAATGTGTTTTTATAGTAATTATTATCCATCTGGACTTTTACAGATGCTCAGTTTTTGTTACCTCCTACTAAGTATAGCTTCTCCATGTGCTGTACTTAATAAAAAAAAGATTCCTGAGGTTCTGGATTGTTGTGCATTTAGTACTACTTAATCAGAATACACACAACCCAATTGATCTACCATTTTCTCTTTGGGTGAATTATATGTATGATCTTTCTGCATTTTTTATCATGTCAGTAAAGTTTCCAGACCCAAACCAGGCTAACTGCAACAGTTATTGCTTATTTATTGTATTAAAGTGTGCTATTGCAGTACTCTTAACTCTCAATATACTTTTGTCCTATTTCCTTCATGTCTTCCAACTTACGGTATCCATCTCTCAGGAATGACAGCATTTTCTATGAGTATGCAACACTTTAGCAGTTGCTCCTCTCACCATCTTCTTCAGAACTATCACTACCACACCACATTTTCTGATATTTCCTGATTCTATTTTAATTGTCACTTTTTGTCACTCTTATGAGAGATGAGAAAAGAAACAATTAAATGTTTAAACATTGTTTTGTTTTGAAATGCTGTTTAGATATTTTTACTAATGCCTCTTACTTCCTTACATAACTTTAGGTTGCTTTGAAGTACTCTACCCTGACTATCTAGATGAGTCATTTTACTACTGCTAAAGGAACTATTTACTGGCAACAAATTATCTTCTTTTTTGTGTAATGTTACCCAGGTCTTAAAACATTTTCAACTGAACATTTGCTAGTTCATTACACAAGAGTATTATTATATATAAAACCAATAAAAGTGAGCTTGATTTTATGCAAACATCACACTTTTTCTCTCATCTCCCAAAGTTCTGCATGCCACACTGGTCAGATATTTTTTTAAGTTCAGTAAATATATGGCATAATGAACCTATAAAGGATAAAGGTTTTTCTGGAGCTCACAGTTTGAAGGTTTCAGGACACATTCAATAAGCTCCATGAATTTGGTTGTCAGTGAATGAGCACATAGCAAGAAATTTATGTCCTAGCGAAACCACTTGCCTCATCAATAAGGAAACAAAAACAATAAGAAAAATCCAGCAGCCCATCATGTCCTTCATTTTCACACAGCAATGACCTGAAACTCTTACTGGACACTAACAGAGAAGAACTGGAGTCCCTCCAATGTCACCAACTGAAGACAGGCCTGTATGACTCAGGTGTTCTGGGTTGTCCCGATGTTTGAATTCTGATGCTATGTCATGAATGGAAATTCATACTGTAGTTTGATTGAATGATCAAACTAACTTCAAACAAGAGAAAGTTGTCTTTCTTTATTGATCTTCATTAACTGATTTGTGTATCCCACATAATCCTACAAATGTCTTACAGAGCTACATGTTGCTTTTAAGGTTTGTATACTGCAGAGTGGAAGAGGAGGAAGACAGCCCTGACAAGATTCACGCTCTGGGATGCTGAGATGCTGGCCCTGCCATTCCAGCTCATTGCTTGATTCTTTTTCAACTACATTGAAGCTGTTTCCTCTAAAGACTTGTTTTCAGGATACTTCCATAGTAGCTAATTCACCCATCCAGCCTTTCAGACTGTTACAGTCAGGACTTCAGCTAAGCTGTGAACTTCCTCAGCACATAGACACCAGAGAGCAAATGATGCCTGCTAGCCTTGCTTAACAAACCAGTTTTCCAGTTTCTCTGTGGACCCCAAGAAGGAAATTACTTATCCCAATTCAGCTGGAAGTAAGCAAAGAAAGATCACTATCCAAATTCCTTAGGTTGCAGTGATGGTTCTGGTTCTTTTTTGATTTATTTGTTGTTATTTAAGGGATAATTTGCAAATGTTGTCTCTTGGACAGGGAAGAAACTAGAGAACTTAGACTCAGAAATTTCTACCTTTTCTTTCCTCTGTTCTTCTTTCTTAGATGGATAGGTGTTGACAAAAACTGGGGAAATAGTAGTAATATAGGAATTAAAGAATTAGACAAATAGTGACAGGATATTAAATTTAAACTTAAAGTATTGTATACCCATAATCTTACATTGATATAAATCTTTTTATTTGATACAAAATTGAAGTTATAATTTCTTACGTTGCTAAAGAATTTATATATTGATACAGATTTAAGTTTTTTATTTAAAGTATTTGTCTTATTCAGGGTTTCTATTCCTGCACAAACATCATGACCAAGAAACAAATTGGGGAGAAAAGTGTTTATTCAGCTTACACTTCCACATTGCTGTTCATCCCCAAAGGAAGTCAGGACTGGAACTCAAGCAGGTCAGGAAGCAGCAGCTGATACAGAGGCCATGGAGGGATATTATTTACTGGCTTGCTTCTCCTGGCTTGCTCAGTCTGATTTCTTATAGAACCCAGGTCTACCAGCCCAGGGATGGCACCGCCCACAATGGGCTGGGCCTCCCCCACTTGATAGCTAGTTGTGAAATTGCCTTAAGGCTGGATCTCATGAAGGCATTTCCTCAACTGAGAATCCTTTCTCTGTGATAACTCCAGCTTGTGTCAAGTTGACACAAAACCAGCCAGTATAATATTATTGTTACTCTTAGAAAAACATTATACCTATAGTACTCATTTAAGAATACAAAGGCTTAGACTTAGTCATTATAATAGCTGCTATTACAAGCTGTTTAGAGTGACTAAGTAACGCAGTAGTTAGATAATGAAACTCATGATCATATTAGATTCTACTTTAGTTAATTACAGCATTTTCAAGATTATTCAAATAGTGAATATCTAAGAATAATCAATGTTGATAATTTAGTTAATATATTTATTTTATATTACATATTTTATGTTGTATACTGTATATATATATATATTATGTAGAGTCTTCAAAAGTATTGTAGGTCTATAAACATGAAATTTAATATTATTTCATTACTAAAGATCAACTGATTATGAGATATGTATGCTCCTGACAGTATCCCCATTCTACTTCAAGGAAGATACTGAACATCATTACTTCCAAGTGGAGATGCTTAGGTTGTGACAAGGTAGTCTGTGGGCAAGAATTACCCTAATTCTTCTGCAGACATAGATACTGTCTAAAAAAAACAAACAGATGTGAGATAGTCATATTCTAAGCTATGCCAAGACAGAGTAAACTAGTCTTTTATAATTCCTTCTTTGCTTAGGGGCTTTCAGATAGTGCTGGGCCAGAAGGCTGAGGATGTGTACTCCAAAGTTATAAGAAATCTGTGGACTGTCCAGGCATTCCGCTGTTTCTACAAATTGTATTGTTTTGGAAGTTCTGATGTTGTGCTTCCTACATATTTAGGTTTATTTAATTTTTTCTCATATCTCTAGCAGGGTTGAGGACTGGTTATAGTCTTGTAATTGAACTTAAGTTATTTAGCATTGAAGATATTTCAGATTTGAAAGGATATATTTCAAATGGTAATAAAAATTAAAATAAAAAGAATTCAGGCAGAGAATTATAAGCTCTTTAAGTTAGGATAGATGGTAGAGTTCTTTATATAAATTGATAAATATGATGGACTAGGTGTTAAGTGTATATCATACTTTACAATTTACATAATTGTCATAGTTGTGCTCAATTTATATCTGAAAGAGCCTTTTTAACTGGACAAAAGGGGAGAAATGTTGGGTGCTGTCCTGATGCTGTATGAACTCTGATATTAATTCTGCTTCCTCAAAAGGAGTTGCCCTGATGAGCAGTTGATCACAAACTTAGTTGATCTTATTTAAGCCTTCTCATCATTTTAAATGGCCAATAAAGGCTAGAGCCTGTGATTGGGTAGTGGAGGGGGGGAGAAATTTAGGATGAGATTTCTGCAGGAGTGGGGACAAGTAGAGGGAGAGAGGAGAAGGGAAGGAGATAAGATGAAAGAAAAAGGAGGAGGACGCCAAGATGGAACAGAACCAGAATTTCAGGAGATACTGCAAGTAGCAAGTACTCATAACTGGGTAATGAGTTTGTATCATGCTAGATTGGCCTAATATAGGCATATAGCTTAGAAATACAACAACTGGGCTGTGTGGTTTTATGGGTTTATTTGGGGTGGAAATTATTGCAATAATCAGGCATTTTGGAACATTCTAGATCAAAATTACAGTGTCTGTGCTGGCTTTCTTTGCTAATCCAAAGCACTTCATATAGAAAGTTTTAACTTCACACAAAACAAAATCTCTATTCTTTGATTAAAATATTCTAACATGGCTAGGAGAGTATCTACCATTGAATGATATTTATTCTCTCTCATTTTTCATTCATAAGTCAAAGAAAGCTAACAAACATTGTGTCATATTTAATGCACTAAAACATGTAAAGAACATAGAAAATAAATGAGCATAAAATCTACTCATTGTCAGCAATCTGATCTAGTCTTTGAGGAGAAGGATGATGTGTGGTGAACTTCTCTGCCATACATACTCATACATTCACAAACATGCTGACAAATAGGACAGCTATTAAAATAACTCCCACTCCTCCCCCTTTCCTTCTTTGTTTCCCCACCCCAATTTCCCTATACCTCCCCTTTCTTTTTCCCTCCCCTCCCTTTTCCACTCCCTCTTTATGTCTCCCTCCTCTACATTCACCCCACTTCCTTCTCCCACTCCCTCCCTCCATACTGCTCTTAGCTTTTACTTCCTTATTTGGAGTTTGCTACCTCAAGTTCTTGGGTCATAACTTACATAATATGAGAGATTTATGTTTTGGATTGTATATCGCAAAGGTCTGTATTCTCTATAACTGACTGAATAGTAGTTTCCACATGTATAGAATTCTAGGCTATATATCATTTACCTGAAGAATATGTAATGTATCGTTATATCATTCGAGGTGACAGAATTGGTACTGAGAGTTCTGCCACAGTTCTGATTCACAGTACTATACAGATTTTTATTTACTTCCTTCTGTGCAGAATTAGAATATGTGCTTTCTTTTGTGGTCATTTTAATGTCACAGAGCTCAGTTCCATGTACCTTATTACTTAGTACCCAGATAGGAACCTCATGTAGAAAAATGCATTTTCTTTGTCTTGACAGGACCTTTTGGACAATTTCTGCTTCTACCTTTTTCCTTTCTATTTCTTGTACACATCATTTGCATCCAGAATCTCATTACATTTTCCAGTTCTCTCTCCTTTTGCCATCTGTTTCCCTTCTAGTTTTTGATTGTAAAAAAACTCAATGTAGCATCGTCTCTTTGTTTCCATTTTCTTCTCTGATGTGTTTTAGAGTTTTTCTTCTTTAGCATATTTTATAGATTTCACAGAGAAGATAAAGGTCTAAGGTAGAAATACCTAGAAGCTTAGCTATCAGAGGGGATGCTGTACACACCAGTGGAGCTGCCAGCCAGCTAGCTATTCAGCAGATTTCAGTGATTCGTGTTCTGAACCTGTCACATATGTTATTCTATGTGCAGCTACCTTAAGTCATCCATGTTACTTAGTAAGTGCTATGATGCAACAAACTACAGTTGGGCAGAATGGTTCCTGTGGTCTGTCATAGGGGCACTCTCCATTTCCCCATTTCCTTCCAGAAAAGGTCACACATCATTCAGAAAAGGGTTACAGGAAGATTTCTAGGTTTCCATACCTTTAGTCTCACCACAGGATCAAAGGATTATTTTGAAACATTTGACTTGTTAATGCACACTTTTCATTTCTCTTCTTAAGAAAAGGCATCCGATTTTCTCTTTACTCATCATCCCTGTGTAAAATGTTTATCTGACACATATGAGAGAAGGGTGTGGAATGGAAGCTCCGATATATCTTCTGACAGTCTTCATGGGAAGATAGTTCTCAAATTGTCATTACATTCACCACAAGAAAATTGAAGATGATTTGTTTGGAGACATGTAACTATTTCTAGAAACAAGATGTTTGGACAACTTTAGAAAAAAGGTTTATTATCTGACAGAACTAAATACACTGTGATTACATAAAACATCAGTGTAATTTGCTCCATGATTTGAAGTTATTAATACACACAACCCCTGGATCCATAATATGATCATTCTCCGAAATTATACAAGACGTTTTTCCAGCCAAGTTTGTGAAAAGTGATGTTTGAAAATTAAGGTTAAGAACTGATTGGACAATAACAACATTTCTGTCTGATTGCTTCCATGTTTCTTCAGGTCTCGGAAATGCAAACCAATCTTGTATTTCCACACAGCACTGCATCTTCATTTAGTAGGGCTCACAACACTTGAACTCATCAGTTAGATATATATATATATCCCATAACACTTGAACTCATCAGTTAAATACACACACACACACACACACACACACACACACACACACATATATATATATATATATATTATAAGAAAAAATGCTGCTACTAGAAAGAATAACTCTTGTTGCTTTATTTGCCTCTGTATGTTAAATTATTTAAATGGCCACTTGATAAATAATGCATAAAAATGAGTCAGTAAATGAACAAAAAAACAGAAACCTAACATATGAGAATTTTGATTGAAATATGTAATAACATTTGGAAATTTTGAAACAATCCTGTGTTTTATAAAATTTTTATACACACGAGTTTATTTAATTTTATTATTCAAAGTGCTATGCATTTAGAGTTAACAAGAAATAATTTGAGTTCTCTGTGGATTATCCAGGGAGAGGATCCCAAAACAAAATAATAAGAAATAGTTATTTCATTCTATTTTAAGTATTTAAGACATATGATTTGATTATATTTCGCTGGGAAATTCTTATTAATACGATAATTATACCAGAATTCATCAAATGACCAGTGAAACATGAGCCTTCTATATGTGTTATCAAGTTCTTTCAAGTGAAGAATCAAACTGAAATACTACACGTCTTTCTTGCACATCCCAATTTTATACCTAGACAAAGATGATAGGATTTTCACAAACTATGAGATGTTTTGTAAAGGGAACTTTTTAAATATATCAAATGTAAGTGACTAAAATTAATGAAAGCTATGAAATTATTAACCTAAATATGTACATGAGGACCACTATACCACTTCTGGGCATATACCCAAAAGATACTATAACTTAACAAGGGCACATGTTCCACTATATTCATAGCAACGTTATTTGTAATACACAGATCTGGAAACAACCCACATCATCCTCAACAGATTATTGAACACAAAAAATGTGGTACATTTACACAATGGAATACTACTCACATATTAAAAAAATGACTTCATGAAACTCACAGGCAAAAAAATGGAGCTAGAAAATATCATCCTGAGTGAGGTAACCCAGTCACAAAAGAACACACATGGTACGCACTCTCTGTTAAGTGGATATTAGGCAAAAAAGTTCAGAATACTGACAAAACAACTAACAGATCTCATGAAGCTCAAGAAAAATGAAGACCAAATTGTGGATGCTTCAGTCCTACTAAGAGGGGGAAACAACACAATTATGTGAATGAATTTTTATGAACAGGAAAAGTTTTAATTAGGAGTGGCTAGAATTTTGAAGTGTCAGCATCTTATGCTAGCCAGCTCAGATTTTTTTATTAACTGTGAAGTATTTGCTATGCACCATTTTAATAAATTTCTTAAATGTATCTTCTATGTGATATTTGTTCCTTGCAGACTTGGGGTTTGGTCAAAAAAAAGCCAATAGAGCTATGCCACACCCTACCCTCCCTTACTTATAGTAACTCATGGTCCAAACATGATCTGCTAACTTCAGTGGCAGGACACATGGACAGAGCAATCTGTTTAAAATGATATTTCTGCTTTGAAAACTCACAAAAGTCTGTGTGAGGATGCTCAGTTGGAAAAGAAAAGCAAGGAGCAAAACAATGCCATTTCAAATTAAGGCAACCTTGGATTGATTGCCAATTGATTGTACACAGCACTGATGTGATATAATCTGTAATAAATTTTATATATATATATATATATATATATATATATATATATATATATATATGTCCCTTTGTATTTCACTAACCTTTCAATTATTATGTTATCAAACAATGAGGGCAAAACATCGGAGAAAATCTGTACTGAAATGCAAGAGGTTGGGTGTGAGGTATTTTAGTAAGATCTTTTCCTTTTGAGTGATGGGGTACCTGGTGTTTTTTTATGTCACCATATCACCTGCCCAGCATAATTCTAGCCTCCAGTTTCCTACTTTCCTTGAAGACTGCATTTCCACAATTTAACACACTGAAAAATTAATGGGGTCACATACAAAACCATAACGAATTTCACTCACCTTGCTCATTATCCATTCACCTTGGTCTAATCTAATGTACTGAGTACTCAGAAGGTGCTAGAGAAGTATTTGTTGTGTGAAACAAAATAATTCTTAAGAACTACTGTACAAATGCAGCATTTCTTTCTTTAACATATTTTTCAAAGACATAATGCAATAATTTAAAGAGCAATTAAAAATTTCTCCCAAACATCTGAATGAAGCAGCAACAAGTCCCTATGTGTTATCTCTATGGCAACTTGAGTGCGTACAGTGAAATTTCTGATACCAGTAATGAGATAGATGTAACTGTTTACCTATTATAAATGGAGAGATAAGACTTCAAGTTCAAGATTTCTGCTCACAGATACTAAATGCAAAGCCAATTTTCTAACAGACACTATAAAAACATCATATGTTAAGTTAAATTAAGTTTGCTAAATGTAAAAAGTTACACCAGTCACATTTTATAGACAAGCATGCTGTGACAGGCATTGTCTAACGTGCTGGGGGAACTTTGGCTCTTTCCTACCCATGGTTCTAAGTTAAGTGCTGCTTTATGCTCTTTGTCCTTTGTCAGATTCTGGGGGAAACCATTCAAGTTGAGGTACTTAGTTTGGTCAATACTAAAAGCAAATGCTAGAGACTTTAGGGTAAACTGGTCCTATGCTTATACAAACTGATAAGAAAAAAAATCAAATAGCATCAGAGAACAACTGGTAACTCCATTCAAACCACGCTGCCATCCAAAATAAACAACAGAGATCCAGAAGCAATTGTGAAGGATGTGTTTGTATTCACACATCGAACTTGATTCATTTAGAAAGAAAAATATAGAAATCTAACCATCATATGCCACCTATTCTAAGATGTATCTTAGTTATAAATATTTAAAAACTCACAAAAGTGGCATCTTAGAATGAACAAATTATTGCAAATGGTCTATAAATTATTTTTAAGAAAAAGGAAAAAGAAAATGTACTACAAAGGCTATGACTTCATGTTTTAAACTTTAACATGTAAAATCTCTTACAAAGATTTGTCTTGCCACAGGACTGGAATAGGTGGATACAAAGTATTCAGAGACAGAGGATATAAAAGAGTCAGCATAACTGCTGTAGATGAATACAACTTTAATATTATTGTACAAAATAGTTCAGTGCATTAGTGGAATACAGTATCACATATTGTCTGGAACATCACTAGTTGATATAGAGTATACTTATTCCATAAAAAACAGTAACATGTTAGTTGTTCTAAGATAGAAGGTTTTCATTAATTAAGTACATTCTTTGATAAATTTATGGAGTGGGTAATGCATTCTGATCACCGACAGCTTCGCCCTTGTTAGTGCACCCCCACCCCGTCCAACTCACTTCCTCCAATCAGATGTCTCTCCCATGTTTTTGTCTCTTGTTTTGTTTTGGAACCGACTGAATTCTACTAAGGCCATTTGTGTGACCATCACTGTGAAACTACCCAGTGGATCCTGATTGGTTCACCAATGGGTCGACACCCTAAAGATAATGACTCAACCTCTTCTTGAATCTTTAGGAAGCCCAGTGTTCAGCAGGGTGGGGTGGTCTCCGTGAGCTTCTCTCCCATCCAAGCCTGGTTCAATGTGTCCAACCATCCCTGCTATGTATTCTTGGTTGCATTTTCCCACTTTTCTTCTTATCTTTTAGCTTTCAGGGTCTTTGTTCTTAGCCTCATCTTCCTTGATATTCCATGTGCTTTACATAGAGTAGTATATATGTCCTGTTTAGCTATGAGCACTCAACTGCCTTTCACTGGAGTACCATAAGAGACCAAGAGAGTCTCTGCATTGATACCATTCACTGTAAAAAAAAAAAAAAATCTGATTAAGGCTGTAGGTCATTAATCTCTGGGTATAAACATAAACAAGGAATTGGATATTCACCAATTTACCTAAACAACAGAGGTACATTTTTCTCTAGGACTAGTGAATTCACTAGCCTTGGACTTTTGGCCTACTTTACAATATCAAACTTACAATATATCTTACAGACTAAGCTTTGAATCTAAGCAGATAGTTTCCCATACAACATAACCAGTGGCCATGTCTTTTTTGATGGATTAGTATTGTATCTCATTAGATGGAAGGCTGGATAGACCTGCATGGTGCCCTCTACCATTATGAAAGCTAGTCACATGGATGGGAGCATCCAATTCCATACAAATGGGTATCTGTGTATCTTATAAACAACCTGTGTGGTGTCTTCATCAATAGAGTCTTATTTGATTCTGGTATTGTTTATGGGGTCTCAGTAACATTTTTGACCAACAACCAATAACTAAGACGCTATCTTGAACATAGTTATGAAGATTTGTCCAGCAGAAACCAACCAAACAAATTGCACTTACTTTTTAAACATACTTTCCATTGACTGACAAAATAGTAACTCTGTACCTGTAACCTAAGACAGTTCCATTTCTTGTTTAGAATTCTGAGTTGACTGGTTACATCAGTTACTTTCTGACTCACAATGAAGGAGGGTTCCTCTCTGGTTACATCAGTTACATTCTGACCCACAATGAAGGTGGGTTCCTCTCTGGCTACATCAGTTACATTCTGACCCACCATGAAGGTGGGTTCCTCTCTGGCTACATCAGTTACATTCTGACCCACCATGAAGGTGGGTTCCTCTCTGGCTACATCAGTTACTTTCTGACCCACAATGAAGGAGGGTTCCTCTCTGGTTACATCAGTTACTTTCTGACCCACAATGAAGGAGGGTTCCTCTCTGGCTACATCAGTTACATTCTGACCAACAATGAAGGAGGGTTCCTCTCTCACCTTGACATCACCCAGTATTCTCTGTCTTTTAACTTATCTATTTTGTTGTCTTCTAAATTTATTATTTTACTTTTAAGGGGGCACTTTGCATCTATGTATATGTAGGCACTGAATGCATGTCTAATGCCTACAGAGGCCAGAAAGAAATGTGAGACCCCAGGAACTAGAATGGAGTTACAGGTGGTTGTGATATGCCGTTTAAGATGCAAATGAATCCAGGTCCTCTGAAAGAACAGCCACTGTTCTTAAGATCTGATTCATCATTCCAACTCCTCACCTGCTTTCTTTGTAACAGCTATCTCCATGGAGGTAAATTGGAATCTCAAAGAAGTTTTAACTTTTACTTTGGGAAAGAAAGAAATTTAATATCCCTCTACCCTCCAAATAAAGTTACTGGGAATAATAAGAGGTGAGAAAAACAACAGTGTCTTCAAACATGCAATTACTAATTTCCTCCTTAGAAATCCAGCTTCTTTTTTAATTTACAAAACTCAGTCCTACAGAAATAAATTAAACCTCTTGTTATACATGGAGACTTTAGAATAGAAGCAACTGGAATTCCTCTTTCACTGGTGTTGCCACAGCACAGTGAATGATCAGGGAGTGTGTTACTATAATTCCATAACTTTCCAAGGTTAGAGGCTATCAAGATAGACAATTTCGTTTAATGTAGCTGAGAGTACTTTTTTTTAAAAAAAAGAAAAGCTCCCATTGCATAATGCAAAGGGAATGATGTGACTCGTGGCTCAAACAACTCGGTCTGGAACAGAAGAAGAATGTCAGGCCTCCCACCACGGAACATTGATGCTCTTATGTTTATGAGGCAGGCCATAAATGCAGCTTTAATCAGCCACTGACCTGTGAAGCATGACCAGATACTTGTATTAATATATTATTAATTATTCAAGCCTTTACTGTGTATCTTCCATTTTGTTGTGGAGCGTAATGAAATCATTACAAAATTCAATTCTATCAATAAACAGCTAAACAGTAGTAAAGATTTTTTGCTAAACTAAGCAAGGAAATATGAAGGTCTAATGGGCCTGGGTCACAAAAGGCTGGGCTGCTTGTGGGCACTGTCCTAATCTGTGGCCACATGCAGCTCATCACTGTCCGTAACTCAAGTTCCAGAGGATAGACACCCTCACACAGACACACATATAAGCAAAACAAAAATGCACATAAGATAATAATTGTAGAAGCTCAGGCTTCACAGCCAGGGAATGACCGTATGAGTCATGTGTGGACACTGCCCTGTTAGGGACATTAATTTACAATGAAAATGTTAAAGAATAAGTGTGTCTTATATTTCGTTGCCAGGGTCTCTCTCCTGTCTTTGTCTCAGTGTATTCCTAAATATAGTCTTAACAGCTAGAAAGACCACTGTTTCCCTCTTCTTTGGAGAGGTTTTGATATTCATAATTCTGTGTCAGCAAATATCAACTTTTAATAATTTATAGGTGCTGCCTTTCATGCTGAAAAGCTAGATTTCAGTTTATTTTATTCTCTCATAGAGCATAGTTCCTTAAGATTTAGATTAGTTTACAGTGACTTATACAAACTTTGTTTCTATTTGGTTTTCTAGAAGCCACAACTTAAGTACTGAACCTGAAATTTCTGCCTGTTGTGTTTTTGCTTGGTATTTACTTCAGCTACACATTCAAATATGACTAACCAGGCTAGAAATGCATGTGAAGAGCTAAGCTAAAAATGGTCCCTTCCAGAGCAGCTTGTCTGGGTTTCTGCTCCAGTTAGATCATTGCAAAAGACTGTGGCTGCTCAAATTGAATTTTGGAGTTTTCAAATTCTTTGGAGGCACAGACTGTAAAAATTAGACTCCTAGAGAGATTCAGAGGCTTAATCCAGTGTCATCATGACAGGAAGCAAGGCATATCCAGGAAGACATGGGACTATAGAGTTCAACAGTTCTGCATCTAGATCAGTAGGCAGGAGAGAGGGGGATAGAGGGAGGGAGGGAGGGAGGGAGAGAGGGAAGGAGGGAGGGAGGGAGAGAGGTAGGGGGGAGAGAGGGAGAGAGAGAGGAAGAGGGAGAGAGAGAGGGAGAAGGAGAGAGGGAAGGAGGGAGGGAGGGAGAGAGGTAGGGGGAGAGAGGGAGAGAGAGAGGGAGAGGGAGAGAGAGAGGGAGAGGGAGAGAGAGAGGGAGAGGGAGAGAGGGAGGAGTATACTGGGACTGGCTTGAGTATCTGAAACCTCAAAGCCCACCCCCAGTGACACACTTTCTAAAACAAAGCCACATCTACTCCAATAAGGCCACACCTCCTGGAGTGCCACTTCTGGTGAACTGGCAAATGAAACTCAGAGTCTGTGTTCATATTCAAACTCCCAGAGCTGCCTTTAAACTATAATCGTTCTTTTTCTCCTTCCAAATGCAGGAATTACAGTATTTTTACTACATTAGGCTATAACTGATTTGTGAGCATATTTTTAGCTTTCAGATTAAAAGATTTCTTTTCGATATAGTTTCTCTTATTTTCACAAATCAAAGACTTCATGTACAAATTTCTATTCGGCTTCAACATGGTTTTTGTTATTGCATTTTTTGTTTGTTTGTTGTTCGTTTTTTGTTTTTTTGTTTTGTTTTGTTTTTCTCACAGAGCTGAAAGAAGGCTACTTGTCACCTTACAATTAAGTTCTTCTGAATCAATGACGGAAAATTAGCTAATCTGTGAATATAAATGTTCTATAAAAACATTTATTTATGTCATTGAAATTCAGACTAAGGGACAAAAACACAAAAATAAATAACTTCTTAAATTTCTCATTACTTTAAATATGAAGGAACTACACAGATACTATAATAAATGTTTCTAGATGTGTCCCAATTTTATTTTGGAGTAAAACATGTTCGCTAAATTAATAAATTTGAATCACAGCTAACTAAAAAGTAGAGAATTATTCATGCATTATTTCAATTAGAATAAACTGACTCAAAATTACATCCCATGCTTTGTACTAAAGATTCAGAGATAAATTATATGCTTTAAAACACTTACATTGACGTCGATACTGGAACTGTGCCTTTTAAAATAATATTTTACTTTGTCTGTGTTATTGATGATGCAATCTAGCTCTATAAACATTTATTGAGTACCATGTAAAAATACTATAGTGAAAAATAAAGGAGCAAAATGGAATAATTATGAGAAATCTGCTTTATTACCTACCTACCAACAGTGTATATCTAAAAAGAATAGACTCATCTGGGTATATTATTATCCCTGCCTCTCATCTTAATTTTGATTATTTATTAATCTTTAACAAAAAGATCAATATATTATGAATTCATTTATATACACTCAATATTGTGAGATAAAAGATCGGTTTGGAAATATTATTATATAAAGAAGTACTAGATGGAACGATGATATTTGGAGATTAACTATGTCTCTCTCATTTCCTGAACTACACTGAGCAAGTAGATATAATAGTATTTCTTTCCAAATGAAAGGAAATATTTTTTAATTTGTTGAATAATCTCAACAAAGCCAATGAAAAGAATTATTATTCCCCTTGTTTAGCCATGGGAAGTGTATGGTAATTGGTAGACTTCATATCAGTATTTTTGGAATTTCTCCAACTGCATTAGCAATTGGGCATCATAATTGTATGGTCCATTAGCTGAAATCTGCATCACAAAGCCATCATGTAAAATTTGTGCCAATTCTGATCTATTCATTGTAAGGTCAAAGATTTCCTACTCATTGTGAAATAAAACTAAATGTATTAAGTCAAAGTATTTTGGTTCATTAAATAAACAAGCTCAAGTTAGTCATTGTGCTACATACATAACATCATTCCACACACATTGCCTCTAGTGCTTTCAGACTATTTTAAAATGCAAAAGTGGTTCTGTTAAAGGTCTGGAAACCGTCAAAAAGTTAGAACAGCCTGTAACAATCATTGATCCTATTTTCTGTGATGTATGTGCTGGCCCACAGTGCTGATACATGTCTCAGTCTAACTGATAATAATCCTTAGTATGATTCTAAATAAGAAGTAGAGTCAAAGTCAGGGTTAAAGAACATCTTCAAGACAGAAGCATCCTGGTACCTTAACAGAAGACACATGGTCATATGTGCTTAAGCACATTTCTTATGCTGATGTGTTTAGGTGACCAGATATTTAGTAGATCAGTTCCACATTCATTCTTTTATTCAATCAAATTTTAATATTTTTCAGGACCTATTATGATTTCCATGTTGCTACACCAAGACAAAAAAACAAAAACAAAAAGCTCTATGACCTTAAGATTTTTGTGACCATGGGTCACTCCATAGGAACTCACTGATTGGTGCTTGAGTCCCTGGGAGCTGTGGTGGGTTTACTTAGTTGATCATTTTGTGCTTTCCATGGGGTTGCAAACCTTTCCATGGCTCCAGGTGCATATGCAGCAGAGGACATCATTTTCTAGCATCAGTGAGAAGAGAGGACTTTGATCCAGCCAATGGTCATTTCCCCAGTATAGGAGAATGCTAAGGTGCTGAGGTATGACAGGGAAGTTGGGAGAGGAAGCACCTTCATAGAGGCAATGGGAGGGAAAGGGGAGATGAGATTGATGAAAATGGAATAACACTAAACTAAAAATACAGAGAATATCCAATTTAAAAAAAGATTTCTGTGACCTCATTTATTCTAATACTTTTTCAACTAATTTAATGAAAATATATCAAATGCTACTGTCTATCTGAGACCTTATTTCCACATTTTCTTCCAGATAATATAGCAAGTAACTACTCATAATCCCTGCTCAAATCCAAAAGCTACATGTGTCTATATCTCAAATTTTATTGACTTGACCAAAATATTGAATTAACTTAAAATACAGGAATGTCAATCCAGCATTGTTTAAAATCACACATGGTTTCACAAATTACCTAAGTAAGTATCCAGTACATATTAGAAGATTTAAAACTAGAGGATGACTCCTTTCTAAAGACAATGGTAAGTTTTAGTATGTTTCATATCTTTGTATATTTCTTTCTCAGATACTCCCCCAATATATCACAAGCCCTATTAATCACCATGAAAATTCTAAATGTATAATCAAATTCTTACAGTAGCTAAGCTCATTCTTTTTGTGTTAGGATCACTTCTAAGTTTCTCTAGATGATGTTTTAATCAACCTAAGAGTTTTAGTTTTTCTCTTTCCCCATGGCACCATCAAACGCCATGACAAAAGCAATGTATGAGAGAAAAACCACTTAATTTACTCACAATTTTAAGTTATTCTTTATCTTTGAATACCAGAGAAAATCAAGATGACAGAAACTTGAAGTATCTGTCACATCCATAATAAAAATATGAAAACAATCAATGCATGCTAGCCCTCAGCTGACCCTCTCCATGTATACAGTCAAAGATACTATTTTCAGAGGTTCTGATAAAGGTTCTTTTTCAAGAAATATGGCTCTTCACAAATCATTAAAGTTAATAATGACAGACTCTGACAGATGGTGTCTTGGCTAGGTTTTCTATTGCTACAACAAAACAGCATGACCAAACAAAAGATGGGAAGGAAAGTGTTAATTTTTCTCACACTTCCAGATTAGAGTCCAACACTGCAGGAAGTCAGGACAGGAATTAAAGCAAAGGTAGGAGTTGATAAAGTGACCATAGGCAGGTGGTGTTTACTGACTTGCTTCATGTAGCCTGCTTTCTTATAGGACCCAGGACTACCAGCCCAGGAATGGCTCCACACAAGAAACTGGATCCTCCCCCATCGATCATTAACTGAGAAAATGCTTACCAGCTGAATCTTATGGAGGTATTTCCTCAACTGAGGCTTTTTCCTCTTTGAAAACTTATATTTGTCTCAAGTGGACACACAGAACAGTACAGATGGCAACCTTAATCTTGGCAATCCCATATATGTGTGCCCAGAAGGTTACCGCTTAGGTGTCAACTGGACAATTAATCCATCTGTTTTTAATGTGATAACTTACCTGCATTACATTTTGGCCACAGTCTTCCACCCTTTGTCCCAAAAGTCCATGACTATTTTGTAGTATAACTAACATTCAGTATAACTTTAAACATTGCCAGAGTAATTTATAGTTCCAAAACTTTAAAAGTCCTAAGAGTCATAACTGTCATACCCTATCAAAAATCAAATGTCACATTTCTAACACAGTAATAGCACAGTAAAAATTCTTACTCCAAAAGAAATAAATTGGTCACAAGAAGCAGTTTCACCAAGACAGAACAAAAATCAAGGAGGTTTCAA
Source organism: Micromys minutus (assembly GCF_963924665.1). Taxonomy (NCBI): domain Eukaryota; kingdom Metazoa; phylum Chordata; class Mammalia; order Rodentia; family Muridae; genus Micromys; species Micromys minutus. The sequence continues at coordinate 12,172,058 of NC_137984.1, forward strand.
AAACACAAAATCTTTCCACTTCTCACCTGATACCTGAAGCTTACACTGGAATTACATAGCACTCTAAGAGGTTTTGGTAGGCCTCTCCAGCAAGTTCTGCTTGGGATAGCTCTACTAAAAGTCTACAGCTAGTGTCAGGGTGCATCCATGACCCTAAAATCCCCAATGTCCTCTGATCTCCATTGTATCTAAGGTTTTACCTTCATAGCTTTGTACAGTGACGTCTCCTGACCCCTTGCAGAGACTCTGATTTCCCGTCATATTATCTGGCCTTGATTCTTCTCTGGTCCACTCAACCATGCATCCTCTCTGCCTTCAAAACCAGTAACAGGAAGAAATTGCTATGTTCTGTTGCTAGCTTGAGATGTAGCAATGGCCCACTGAAAAACAACTCTATCCGTTTGTGTAAGCTAACACTTGGGAAGCATTTTTCTAGGCAGCTGCTCTCAAGACATAGAAAGCCCTTTCAACTTAGATTTTCTTCCTTCAAATGAGCCTAATTGTCACAATATACAGCCATCATGTATGGTGTAAGACCTCAAACAGCTCTCATATTGGCTCAGCACGTCACAAGAGGCTTCTCTTCAGGCTTAGTGATGATCACTTTCACGTTTACAGAAGGTTTCTTCACCAGGCCTTAATGCTTTCCTTTCATAAATCCGTCTTCATAATCTAACCAATCCATTCTCTCTCAGATCAGCTTCACTAAAGGTCTCAGGAAACAGGGGAAATACAACCATGTTCTTTGCCAAAATAAGCTACTAGTGGCCTTTATCCAAGATCCTGATAGAACGCTTGTTCCAGTCTGAAATCTCAAGAGCTGGGCCTCCAATGTCAGTGTTTCTCTCTGCATTCTTGTCTGCCATGCTTTTCCAGACAACCTAGAATGTCTGGTGACACTACTCATATTTTTTAATGACTATTTTACCCTCAGTTTCCAAAATCTTCCTTCTTCCTGAAAACAGTTCAAAATCCCTAGAAAGTTTGTCACAGCAACAAATTCACTTCTTGGCATCAATTTCTGTCTTAGTATCTTGTCCTGTTGGTACAATAAAATGTCCCTAAAAACAAATGTAAGAAAGGAAGGGCTGATATTAAGCAGAGTCCCGTGTTAGAAGCCAGCATTGGAGAGAAGCCAATCAGCTTGAACATGGAACAAAGGTCACATTACAGCCACAGTCAAGAGCAAGGAGAAAAGAAGTGTGAGTGCATGACAACTAGGGCTCACCTTGTTCTCTCCATGTACAGGCTGGGATCTCCTGCTCGGGAAACGGTCCTACCCAGAGTCAAGAGGGATCTTCCCACAAAAATGAACATTATCGCTCACACATGCTTTCGTATCAGCATTTATTCTGAACCTCTCATCTGAATGTTACCTCCTTTCGGTAAATGGTGGTGAACATATTGAGAATTCCCATTTTTCTTCAATTCTACATAACGCCTTTGATCTGAATACATAATTGCACCATCACTATCCCTATGCCTTGAACAAAATAAATGATTTAAAAACTTTAATACTTCATGTACATGATTCCTATTGTGTTCTAAGTATCCACAGCACATCTTACAGTGTTCTGTGTTATTGTACTTTATATATTTGATTAAATATGAAGGCTTTTTTGTCTCAATTCCTTTAAGTACTATATCTTACTGGATTCATTCCGCCTTACTGCAATATATGTATGTATATATATATAATCTTTCTTATATTCTTCCTCATTAGAATCAGTTGCATTTGTAGAGTCTGATATTCATTTCAAGAGACTCTCAGCCTCTTAGCTCATCCTCCCTTTTAGTGGGTCAAGGCTTGGGATCAAATCTCTTGTGTTGGAAGCTTTAGAGATGATACTACTTAAGTCAAATCATTTTATGCAACCCTGGCTGGCTGGACAGAGAAATGAAGCAGTTTCCTGGAATGAACTGTTTAGATGGGACAAGCTCTATGGCATACAATCTACTTCCTAATCCTATTAGTCTCGGGGTAAAGAGATAAAAGGACCATTAGGGTGTTGTGGCTGTGTCCTGGCCTGGTTATTGCAAGCCAGACTCTGTGAGTGGTAACTTCTTTGTGATCTGCAGAAAAGCTGCTGGTGAGGAGATTTTCCAACAAGAATGCACTACCACAAAGACAAAGAGAAGTGAATCCTATTTCTATACTTCTTAAACAGGAATCAAAGAATTACTCTGAAAAAAAAAAAAAACATTAAAAAGAATTGGAAGTAAATTTTATGATCCTAAAAATTACATAGGTGAGAATGAGAGAGTAGTGGAGGTTTTAAAGATCAATATTTTAAGGAATAAAAGAGATAGGATTACTATTAATTATGTCATCATGATCCTTTAGTTCTATAGTCACATCTCTGAGTTTCTAAAGCAAGTAACTTCAAAGGATTTGAGTTTTATCCCAACAATACATTGACAAGTGACTGGCAATGAGCAGCCCTGAGGTCCCAGGATATATCCCTTTGTACACGTTTCCTATAACTCTCTTGAAACTAATTTCTTGTTTCAAATTGTGGAGTATGCTCCACCATGTCGTCTATTTTTTTTCCTATTTGAACTTCAACAAGAAGGTAAAAACTTTAAGTGTTTGTGATCAGAGAAAAATGTCTTACACAAATGAATGTGTGCTGTGTTCTATGCACGTAGATTGTCATTTTCACTGACGTCATATGGAGCCTTTTAACATCCCAGGTTTTATACTTTGAATACACACATACTTTAGGAATTTTAAATTTAGAATCAGAAGGTTATGGCTCTATGTGCAAAAGGGCACCTTTTCCCTCCTTTATCACTAAGATATTTCCAGTTACTTCTGCCTTCTCAGTATACTGGAATATTACAATAGTCAGAAGGGCTCTGTTACTTTCCTTCTTGAGAATTGACATGTGTATCATATGTAGGTGGGGGAGGAAATGCATATATCTGTAGGCATACAAGTACTCTCAGGGGGTACAGGTGCAAACTCAGTAGCAGCTGGAGTAACAGAGGGTTGAAAACTGAGGAGAGTACTGGGAACTGCACATGGTTATTCTTCAAAAACAGTGTATTCTCTTAATCACTATTAACTTCATTGACTTCAATCCCAGCAGACTGTTAACTATTAGGGTTAAAGATCTTTTCCCTACCCCAAGAAAAGTTCTTCTACTCTAATTAGGCATTGTCTTTCTTTTCTATATGTCAATATTAAAGCCCCTAAATTTAATAAAAAGTTTCAGTCCAGGTTTGCATGGCCAGGATTCAGCCTTTCTTTTTTACCTTGTACCTCCTCAAAAATTCTTAACTAGCTCCTAGAACTGAGGGGGGGGGGGATGTATAAAAAGAAAATCAAAGGCAAAGGCATGGTCTTTTTTATAAATTCAGGCATTGGAATTTGTTTCTAATATCCTGTCTTCCTTACAAGTTGGATCCAGGACACACAGCTCCTTGGCCTTCAGAATCAGCCTTTCCCACTTTTCGTCACTCTCCCATCAACAACCTCTGCTTCTGTCTTGGCCCCTTCGTGTTTCATTCTTTGTCAGATGTGGATTAATTCAGCTGCTCATGTAATCACATCCCATGGTTATTATTTATGCCATCCCTGAACTGACAAGCAGGAGCCAAGTAAGAGAACATCCCAGTTGTTATCTGAATGCGTACCCCGAAAATGGCAATAAAATTCTTAAAGGGCACATATTTCTTTTATATATCTCTCATTTTTAAATACTTTTGTATGCAATATTTCACACTGAGTATGAGTGCTTTTAGTTCTTTAGGTAAGATAAGGTGTAAGATATTAGAAAAGGAAAAATGAGTTGTCAGATGACCTTTTCTGATGTGATTGGACAATGACAAACAAGGACAGAATGTCATCCACGTTCAACTTCTTATTGTTGAATCACCAAATGCCCTGCCATATGCATGGATGGCTCATGGACATCTGAACCACTGAACTGGTCCCCAGTTAACATTCTACCTTCTGTATATTTTCTCATCACCCAAGATCATGTGCAGTCAGAGCAGAAAGTATGTGTTTAATTTCATGGGGAAAGTCTGGTGGGCCTTGTCTCACATACATTAAGTGGGGGAATATTAACACAGTTCCATAACATAGACCTCATTGTCTGTTTATTGGGCTGCTATTTCTTTGCATTGACCATGGGTCAGTGCCTTCATGTGAACAAGCAGCTCTGTTTTATGATGAAGAGGGGTGTGGCAATCCAGAAGGAAATGGTATGTTCCAATACTAGTCATAATGTGCAACTAATAAGAAATCCCTCAACCCATGAAGCAGGTAACAAAAATCCACAAATAATTATATAATCATATGTAGATAATGGAAATACATATATATATTCAGGAAATTAGAAATTAAAGTTAGAGAATAAAAGAAATCAAGTAAAACACCAGCTAAACTGACCTATAAGCAGAAGATGTGTTCTTAATATAATTCTATTTGTAGTTGGAGGAATTCTGAAATCCTAAACCCAGAGATTAATTCATGTCCATTAATGAATGGACACAGTGCTGAGTCTGGGTTCATCAAGTTCATATTGATTCATGTAGGACTTTGATAGATTACAGTCATGGTACTTAAAGGCATCTCTCTTGGATTCTAATACATAGTTCACATTCCCGTATTGAGTTCAAACCTTTTATACCTGTCTGTGATTTATTTGGACTCAGCTTCTTCTAACTTTATTTTCTTTTGGTGTCTATCACCCAACCATCACTTTGAACCCTATTTCTGATTAAAAATTGCATTCTAACGGGATAGATATATTTGAGCTGAAGATTTTGGAAGTTGGTGTTCTTTTGGTCCATGTTCTGGGTGTGTGGAGAAGAAGAATTTCATGGTTAGGAACATATAACATAGCAATGCTGATCCCTTGCTTGCTGGCCACAAAGCAGAGGCCAGAGAAAGGAGACATTTCAAAACTGCTCCAGAGGCCCTGAGTCAATCTTACTCCAACTTTCTCCACCAAATTTGACATCTATGTTGTCCCAGTGACGCCATCAACTTAGAGAAAAGTTTGCTTATATGCACTGTGCAAAGACAATCATGATGAAACCCATAATACACTAAATACCTATGTATTCAAAAATACTTTTAAAGGCTTTTTCACAAAGTAGCCACTGAGTTTCTATACTAAATGAATCTTAGTAGCATGGATAGTCTCTTCATAATTATAAAAGATTCAGCTCATTCCTGAGAAGTGATTCTGTACTGTTGGGATTTTAGTTATGACCCAAAGACACAAATGCTATTTCCAGTAGAATATTTGTAGCAAGTAATCTTTCTGGATAGGCTGTGTAATGTAATATTGGGTGTACATTTTATGAGTAAATACGTACCTTTATGGGAAACCCTTTGGATTTCACCATTGAATATGCAGATAACCATATGCTTGTCCCATGGCATTTATAATGTGAATCCTTCAATTAAAATTGCAACACTGTCCTCTGAGGGGCTTCCCCCAGCAGCTGACTGAGACAAATACAGTCACCCACAGCCAAATAGTGGAAACTGGAGCATTTTATGGAAGAATAGGAGGAAGTATTGGAGGCTTCAGAGGGGATATGAACTCCACAGGAAGACCAAGAGAGTTAACCTGGACCCTTGAGGCTCCCAGAGTCTTACCCAGCAACCAAACAACGTGCACGAGCTGGACAAGGCCTCTCCTCACATGTAAAGCAGATGGTTAGCTTGGTCTTCATGTGGGAGCGGGGCCTATTCCAAATGCTGCTGCCTATGAGTGGGATATGTTCTTTTAGCTGGGCAGCCTTGTCTAGCCTCAGTGGGAGAGGAAGCGGCTAACCTACAGAGAGTTGAAGTACTAGGGCTGGGGAATATCCAAGTAGGTGCCTACCAGCTAAGAGAAGAGGAGGGGGATGGGGAAAGAACTGTGGGAGGTAGGTGAACAGGAGTGGAGCAGTGAGCAGAATGTACACTAAGTAAGTAAATAAATAAAATTAAATTTAAAAACAACAACAAAAAGAATTTTTGCAAGGACATCCATCCATCAAAACTTCTTTCGTTTGTTTTTCCTCTCTCTTTTCTTCTGCTCCTCTATCCCCCCCTTTTTTTGTTCCCCACTCAACTGGGCTTTTCCTCATAGTCCTGTGTGGACACAATGGTGAAGCAGTGGTAGGTTTGTCAAATGAATTGAAAATTTTTCTCTTCTTCAACATGTACTGGAAAATAATACTATGGGTCTGTGGTATAAAGCTCCAGTGCATCAACAAGGTCCTCTTTCTTTATGAGATATTTTGAGTTAGTGGTGCACTCTTTTATCAGTTATTAATGAATCAATTCAGATATTCTATTCATGACTTGGTGTTAGTTCACTGTATGGTTCTAATAACATTAATTTTCTCAGATTCTGTCTCATTTTTATGTATTTGAAATTGTAACCGTGTATGATTTTTCTATCTCTGGGATATAAATTATAAAATCTCCATTTTGATTCTGATTTTGGCTTCTCTCCTTATTATAAGCTAACAAGGGCTCATCAACTTTATATTTTAAAAGAGCAACTCATAGCATCACATAGCCTTGTCTAGGCTACATTTTGCTTCTACTGTGAACTTTTGCATTTATATTTGATTTGTTAGTATTTTTTGTTCCTGTGTGGTACAAAGCCATGAGTAATAGTGTGATGATTTTATTTTTGGTTCACACAGGGGTGCAACACCATAAGCCATCTTCTTCTCTCTATTTGAATTATACTCACGAAAATTATGTTCTTATTCAGCCACTAAACATTTTTAACGTTTCATTGTTATTTCTTTAGCTCACTTTTTGCATAGAATTCTGTTATTTTAAATACCTGGGAATCCATGCCATATGCAGCCACCAAACCCAGGCACTATTGCTTACTGGCAGAAGCCTGATATGGATGCCTCCTCAGAGGCTCTGATACAGATAAGGATGCTTAACAGTTAACCATCAGACTGAAATCAGAGACCCTAATGAAAGAGCTAGAGAAAAAACTGAAGTAGCAGAAAGGGTCTGAAACCGCATGGGAAGAACAACATTATCAACAAGCCAAACCCTCCAGAGCTCCCAGGGAATAAAAAACCAACCAATGAGCACACATGGAGAGACCCATGGCTCCAGGTACATATGTAGCAGAGGATGGCATTGTCTGGTATCAGTGGGAGGAGAGGCCTTTGGTCCAGTGAAGGCTCATTTTCCCAGTGTAGGGGAATGCCAAGGTGGTCAGGTGGGAGAGGGTGGTTGGGAGAGGGAGTATCTTCATGGAAGCAAGGAAAAGGAGAATAGGAGTGGGGGGAAGGGGATAATATTTGAAATGTATATGCAAAGAATATCCAATAAGATGAAAATATATTTACGATTGTTTTTATTTTCTTTCTGTTATTAATTTCTAGTTTCATATCATTGTAGTGTGCTGTGATAAATTTGATAATATTTCGGTATTCTTGAATTGTTTTTGTTTTGTGTATGCAATTAATTTCCTAGGATGAATGATCTACTTTAGAATATTCTATACACACAAATGTGATGTTTATTCTGAGTCTCCCTCTCTCTCAGCTTGTTGTGTTTATACCATTAGTCGGCTTGATGTGCGGTGATGTACAAGCTGGGAATATCTGCAGGTTTTCTGCCTGGATGGACTGTCTATTATAGCAAACAGGGCACTGATGTTCCCTCGAATTATTGCTCCTTCTCTCCTCGAGTCTATTGTCATTTGCTGTATACATCTGTGTGCTCTAAATCTAAAAACATTACATATTTGTTTGGTAAGTTGCTCTTAATAATTTCCCCCTTTATAATTACATAAGAACCTTTTGTCTCATATCAGTTTTTACCTATAGCCTATGTTATCTGATACAACACCCTTACATCTACTCCCTTTACTTCAGCATTTGCCATTCCAATTCCTTCATCCCTAGCTCTTGTAAGTCCCTTAAGATAAAATGCGCCTCCTTTATACAGTACATAGTATGATCTATTTGGTATATTTTGTGTGAACTATTTACATGAAATTAATTATAGATAAATAGGCCCTGTTCTTGCCATTTTCTTGATTGTTTTGTGGGGTTTTTTTGCTCTCTTCCTTTGCAATTGATATTTTATAAAATGAAATTTTTGTATACAAGCTATTCGTTTTGCTTTCAGTGGTCTTATATAAAGTGTCTTAAGGTGATTATATCTGTATTAAGTTGACAGTAACTGAGCATCTGCTGTATATGAAACTTTGCCTGTAAGTTTTCCCCATACTACAGTTTTGGCTCTTGGTGTCAGAGTTTACCTATTTTATACTGTGCTTTTGTGAATATATGATTTAAGCATAGGCATTTTTATAATTTTTGTTATAACATTATGTTCGGGGGAAGCCTGATCTTAAGAGTACATTCAGAACAGTAGAAACTTTAATCCAGGCAGGAGGATTATCGCTAATATGATCTCTAGAATATTCAAATAATATTAACAAAACTCCTTAAAAGATACTCTTTTCTGTTTCTGTACAGGTTCCATACCTCATTCTCAATCACCTCAAGTCAACTAGCAGGGTGTCCTCTACACAATAAACCTTCAAAGGTAAATTCATGTCAAGTAAGGACCATAGCAAACACAAAGTCAAAGTGGACAAGTCTAAGCTTTTTTTCTCCTGTGAATAAAGAATGGAAAAATAATTTGGGGAACCAATTTATCTTCCTTTAAACTGAGCACCAGTGTGTTTCGTGTCTTTAATCCTGATAGTTTACGTTGTTTTACTGTGAACACTCAACAGCACAAAACAAAAACCCTAATGGGCACCGTATTGTTCATAGAGAAATCTGAAAGAAAGAAAATGTGAGGATTAATGTCCTTAATCTTCATTTCTGACAGGCACTGTTTACGTTTGGATTGTCTGGTCAACATTTGGGTCCGATTCCTAGTTTCCAAATCATGATGTGTAGTGTTCTAAGTCAGTTCCCTGGGAGAGCTTTAGGGGCAACTTTTCCACAGGTTTTCTCAATTAGAGATGCATCTCGCTCTTTGCTCACATCACCCACATCTGCTCATAAGAAATGAGTAATGGGATGCACATGTGCTGACTTGCGATCCATTTCAGCCTTTGCAGGTGCAAATGCAAGTTCTAAGCTGCAAAGTGGAGATGCAAATGTTGCAGGCTGTCCAGCTGCAGCTCTGGGCCTTAGTCGAATCTACGTAACTTTTTAGTACCACAGTCGCGTGATTTTTTTCATTAGCAAATGAGGCATTATTTACAGATAATAAAACGTGACTGATTTTCTCCGTGTCTGCTATTTGCTAAAGCAGTATTCTCATACAGTAATACTGACTTGATATTAGTGAGTTTTCAAGAGAATTTTGCACAAGATAGAAAATAAGATTCTTTAATTATTTAAATAATCAATTTAGAGAATATATTCGGATACTTCTACCATAGTCAGGATAGATTCTTGTAGCTATATTTCTAGCTGAAAAGCTAAGCAAATGCTTGATTTCAAGAAGTAATAGAGGCCCTTCTGGTACAATAATCCCCTATTTCTGATTTTCAGTTTAGGTAGACATTCAGAGAGCCCCTTTTCAACATATATGCATTTTTAATTTTATTTTAATTAAGATTTTAACATTATACACATTAACCGTGATTAGGTCATTGTATCCCTTTTCACTAGTTAGGGTGAGTGTATGCAAGCGTCCTATGTTGGTAAAGTTGCTAGTGGTCCTGAAGTTCTTGGATGCTGTATTGTGAGCTTCGTATGCATGAGGGCACATCTCATAATGACCTCTTGCAACCAGACTTCTTCCATAGAGTTGATTAAACACAGTAGTCTCTTTGTCTTCTGATGCCCAACTGTATTTCAGTTTTGTTTGTTTTCTTGAAAAGGAAAAGTACTTTTTCTCTACTCTGATAGAAAAGTATGCATAGCTGCCTGGTTGATGATCTAGGGAGACCTGGGTGACCAAACAGCACAACACCCACATTACAGAGCAACGCCCTTGTTTTCCTTTTACAAAGCACTAAGGAAAGTTGCCCAGTTCTTGGGATGTATCATGTCTGAAGTGGCAGAAATGAATATAGCCTTAGCTGAGAATTCATTTTGAAAAACTGGAGTTGTTGAGCAAGTCTTGTTTGGTAGATCATTGTGTGATCACAGGGGAGTTCCAAGGCCAAAGAAGAGGATTTAGAAGGTTATTTCTTTTTTTTAAGTTTTGTGTTTGAATATGTTCATCTCTTCTCATCAAGCAGAAAGAAGTACATGCTAACCCTTCTTTACACTGTCCTCTTCTTACACTGCCTCATGCCCTACCTCCCTTGTTCTGATTACCCAAATCCTGCCCATTTTGTTCAAAGTACAGTTCAAATCCTGCTCTCTTGTAAAACATTCTTTGACCATTTCATCTGGAAACAATCTTTTTCTTTCTTTCTTTTAACTTCCACAAGCCCTATTTTCCATTACACTCATTGACTATATATTATTTACTGTCCAGTAGATGTAATGTTTTCAGAAATGTTGAAACCATAGTAGAGATTTTTTTATTACTTTGTACACAAAAAGAAATTTTTATTTTTAAAGTAAAATAGGCCTATGACTTTTTACTATCCTTTATGGATTCCAAATCTAGTTTGTTAGATTACACACTACATCATTATAGCAAAATAGTTAGATTACACACTACATCATTATAGCAAAATAAAACTCTGAGGTCATGCTTACTGTAGGCCAGATATTGTTTTGAAGGCATTGAATTAAGTAAATGCCTAAATACTTTATACATGTTATGGTTTTAATGTTTAAAGAGATTTCATGTATGAATGTAGATTTCTGCATTTTTCTAAGATACATATGTATGGATGTATGTGTGTGTGTGTGTGTTTATATGTGTGTGTACTGTATATACATATGTATATTTAAGTGTAAATAAACTTACTTGAATTAAATACTTATTGAAACATTTAATATAAATATATACATGAACTGCTGCAAGTATAAATGTTACTGGACTTACATTGATGCTGTACTTTAACTCTTCTAGATATTAAAGACAAAACACAATGAATGCTTTAGTGTTTTTCATCTTTAAATAAGAAAGATAATTTAGTTAAAAAGAATCTATATACTTAGCAGATCACACAACTAAATCACATGTCTCTAAATTTTGGACACTCTTCTTTTTAATCCAGTAAACACAAAGCAGCTTAATTTTTCTTGGAAAAAAAAAAGGTGTGGGCCAGAAAACAAAACCAAAATCCATATTTGACAGTTATATCTAGATTCTAGTCCACAGCAATCACCAGTTTCTTTAAGAAGCAAGCTTCCTTGAAATTCAGTTTCTTCAGGAGATCAAGGCTTCCAACGTGATGGATAGCAGTATTTCATTTCATTTCCAAAGCGCTTTTTATGCTCTTGCTCATTTACTAGCTAACCTACTTAAGTGTTCATGAGGAAACACATGTGTTATGTGTATGATTTGATTTTAATGAAATCCTGGAAATTTTTCCACTTACCAGTAATTGGTAAAGATAAAAAAAAATGAAAATCTGTCATAGACTTAAATAATTATAAAGGTTTCAGCCTTGTATAGGTATAGGTTTTTCTTTAATTGCCATCATCGTAAACTTCAAACATACTAGAGTCTAAGCATGGAAATGAAAATCTGAATCAGTTCATCCAAATTTTTGCAGTTTTATGACATTCCTCTTACAGAATCAACCTTAGTGCTCAATGACATGACCATAATTGTGTCTCACTACCCACGAAGCACTTTGTCTGCCATGGTATAAACAGCAATAATTGATGGATATGGAATTCTAAAGTGTAAGTAAATAATCAGAATAATTCATGTCTTTGTCTTCCTAGAAAAGGTCACATATTTTCTACACAGTGGGTAGTGTGCTTTCTCTTCACGTGCCTTGGAATTATCTAGTAAGTGTGATTCACACTGTGTGACTCCATCAAATCCAGCCATGTTGACATTATTGTTATTCTATATTCCTCGGATTGTCGATCCAACATTTCCATTCACAGCAAACAGTTTTGATCGACATCTATCTTTAATAATTCATATTGTCGAAGGAAGAGACAAGAATATAGTTCCACTCCTGCATCACTAGCAACAACAACAAAAAGACCCACCTGCACTTCCTTTTTCAAGTAGAGTTGACCTAAGAGGAAACTCATTTTTAAATTTTTTTCCTCTGATATCTCATGTTTCCAATCTTCTGAAAGTTCTTGTTCTGTCTAATCAATCAAAAAAAATCTTCACAGCCTAAGTCTAAACATAATGACAGTAACAGAACCAATGTATTGGTGTAACTGTCCGTTCTGCTAGCTCTCTATCTGGACAGCCATCCATCATATTGAAATGCTGGTCCAGATAACTATGATCTGAAAGAGAATTCCAAGATGCCTCATATATGATTTTTAAAATTTATGTAAGTATTTATTTATGTGTATATGAATGTTTTGTCTGCAAACACACTTGTGAAATACGTTTACACAATGTCTGAACAGTTCAGAAACAATCACTGGGTCCCCTGGAACTAGAGTTATTGATGTTTTGGGGGTCATAATAAGAATTTTAGAAACAGAATTCAGGTCCTGAATGAGATCATAGCATTTTCTTCATCGCTGAGCCAGTCCCACGTATGTTGATTTAGAAGAGTAAAAGCTAACACACACAATATCTAACAACCATGATATCAACCATCGAGAGACAAACCCCATGCCTGAAACAGCTAAACATCGTGCTCAGTAGAAAACTTTACTTCCAATAAAAGAAAAGAACAAAACCGGAGTTGACAAACAAAACAGATCCCGGTAAAATGGTAAGACTTGAAAGCGGGAAAATGTATAATTCCCAAATTGACCTCCAGTTTCAGCCATAAAAGAGGATAGAGAACAGTTAAACTGACAAGCCCAGGATTTCCTACGGGGCTTAGGGCATCCGTTTGGTGCTGGGTGTTCCGTTTGCTGTACCGGCACCAGAACCACGGCAAAAAGGAGTGACACAGGATCTGTGAAGAACAAATACACCTCCAAATGCACACAGTCTCAACTGCCAGCACCACGTGCATCGAAGGACATCACTCCGTTGCTGTTTGTAGTCAAGAGCGGGAAATGCGGTGGTTGGGGGGGGGGGGGGGGGGGAGGCAGGACAACCCCGGCTTCACCCAGCACTGGGAAGAGGTCAGAAAACCTGACAACTAGAAAGAAAAGACTCAGCGGTCCATTTTAAACTCTTTATGATGATATGCATCATCACACAGGATTAGAAAACTAAATGCTACTGTCAAGAGGATCTTTGTACTTCACAAAACGAAGAGCTGGAATGAATATTATCAAGGTTTTTTAGGCCAAACCCATTCTGCACCGTGGACTTACACAGAAACATTTGTGTTGCATTTAGATTTGTTTTTCTATCCCAAAGCATCGTTTGACATTTTTATTCACTAATATTTAAGGCCTTTAAATGCTTCCCTGTTAGCTATTAACTGTTTCTACGTATGGCAAGATTTTCTCAATCTGAATTATAAATACTTCTGAAGAAAACAGCATTTTACATTGATTTAATTCCCTCTAAATATGCCGCAGACATATAGGCATTTCGTGCATGGAGTTTCCTCCATAGCAGGGGGTTCATTTGATCAGAAGCATTATATCTCATTTACCAACGAGAAATACAGGCCTACGGCTGAGCTGGCTGCCACTGACCTTAAACAAGATTAATTATGCTGTCAAATCAGATTCTAAAACATATGCTCTATAAGAAACTAGAAAAATTTTCAGACTTGACATCAAAGGACACTTTTTAAGTATTTATATATCATTTACCTTTTATAATAGTTTTCTTATTAACCAACTGCTAAGCCTATATCTTTCACAGTTATCCAGAAGTGATTTAATTGTTACTGTTACATACCTTTCTTGCTGTAAAACGGGGATGAATTAGTTAGTAATTGGGCATTGGGAAGGTGACACAATCATTAAATAAAAAGAGACAGAAAGCATCTCATAGAGAGAAAACTTAGAGGCTTGTTTCTGAGCTTAGCAAGGGACCTACTAACCACAGCATTAGCTAGTTCTCTCTCTCTCTCTCTCTCTCTCTCTCTCTCTCTCCTCTCTCTCTCTCTCTCTCTCTCTCTCTCTCTCTCTCTCTCTCAATCTCTCTAGAAAAGGCAAACATAGTCAGCTGCCTTTACTGGGTGCTTCTTTTTCTTGTTTTTCTTAAGTATAATTCAGAGTAAATGAGAGGAATTGGTATGATTTCCTACCCTGTAGTGCCATCGTGAGGCCAAAATAACAAATTGCTAAGGAAGTCAGATTTACAGACTAGCCCATGGCTATGATATTTCCTGTTCATTCAAACTATAATTACTCAGAGAGTGAGTTTATTTCAGAAATATAATTGCCTTCTTATTCAATTGTAATCTCACGTCCAGCAAATTATAATTTGTATGCCTACATATAAGACCTTGAATTTTTATCCAACTGTGAAATGTTTATCAATATCAAATTTCTATTTGACATTACATACTCAGACACCTGAAGTTTGACAGAAATAAAGTTTTGAGAGTGTTTTAACTTGACAATATTTTAGTTTCTATCCATTCATACTTCACTCCATGGTATCATATTGTAACAAACAACACAGTATGATATACTGCCTCCGGGACTTCTAAGAGCAGAGACACCACCACGGGTAACTGTGCCATTAGGGAATGAAACAGTGTTCCAGAGAAAAGCTGTCAATCAAAATGATTGATTGACAGCTAAGGGCTTTAGGTCCAGATAAACTCAAAGCATTAGAATCAACCAAGCAACTATATATTTGATTTGAAATTTTCACCAAAATCCACATCTAAAAAGTTTAAATGATTTATTTCAAATGTCAACCATATATATATATATGTGTGTGTGTGTGTGTGTGTGTGTGTGTGTATATGTGTATATATATACATCTATATGTATATATATATATGTTGTTCTCTCATCTATGAATTTATCAGTATGTATTCAGATTCTTTCTATCCTTAAGTCTTCCTTCACAAATAAATCAGTTAAGCTGAAAATGTTCATTATTTGTCTATTGTTTATTAGTTTATATTTTCTGTATAGAGTTTGCTCATTTTCTGAATAGAGTTTGTTAAAAAAAAAAAAAAAAACTCTAAAATGATACCTTTTCCTTATTTCCTAAATCTGATGTCTGCCCACTGGTTTCCAAATTCGGTGTGGTCATTTCTCACTTTACCCTCGTGACTTTCAGAACCTAAATATTCTAGCAGTTTTTGTCTGCACAATGAAAGCATCTGGCAAGGGATTAAAAAGTTACACTATGAATAGGTCTTGCTTACATGACTGTTCTTGAAAAGCCACAGAGGGAAAATAAATGAATAAAACTATTAAAAAAAATTTATCCGCCTTTTTTATTAGCCTTATCTGTATCCCTGAGCATTTACTTCCACATATGTTTTCAGGTATTTAAAACATAAACCATTGGTTGCAGATATAACCAAGGCAGCAAAAACTGCTCTTTCTCCTATCTCAGAGAGAGGTGAATTAGAGAAGCAGTAATGGTTACCACTGGCTCGGTGAGTGACATGTGATCCTCTTCTTGGCATGGCCTAAAACACAATCAGTAGGACCACAGAACCCATCGGAGGGATGCTGTGGGTATGTACTGCCATATGTGGTCTCTGTTACACAGTTCAATATGGATAAGTTCCTTCAATGTCTATTCCAGGGAAGTATAAACAAGAAGAGTATGAAATGACTCTTGCTGTTGGGAGTTAGGAAAATGAAGACAGTTTCTACCCTGGGGGAAAATCATGGGTCCCCATATGAAGCAACAACTTGTAAAAGAAGTTTCCAAGCCTTACAAAGAAAGCAACTTAGTCACCTTTAACCTCTTTCTGGCAAGGCAATACTACTTTGACATTGTATCATACTCCGTACTCAAGTATTTATTATAATTCTATCTCATGTGACAAGATTTCCACATCGTGTCTTACTTTTACTTCATTGCATTAGCTGTGGTTATACAGAAAAATAGAAGCACCAAAATATACATATATTCAATAACATATATGTACCAAATATCAATAATGTCTGTTTATAAATATCATGACTATGATTTTAACTATTTTATGTACATATAAATTATAAACTAAGTATGAATCAATTATCTATAAACCTCTTAGCTCTTGGAATTGTGAAGGTATAGATACATATTGATTTGCAAGCTGAAGACTCAGAGGAACCAGTGGAAGGCTTTTGTTTGATTCTGAAGATGTGGGAGCAGGAGGAAGAGGTGGTGTACGTCTCAGCCTGAATCTAAAGTTCAAAGATCAGTGGGGCCAGTGGACAAAAACATCAGATGTGAGTGATGATGATCTGTGTAAGGTCCAAAATCTCAACTCTCTCTCTCTCTCTCTCTCTCTCTCTCTCTCTCTCTCTCTCTCTCTCTCTCTCTCTCTCGTTAGATATTTTAATTATTTATATTTCAAATGTTATCCCATTCCTGGTTTGCCTTCTGGAAATGCCTTCTCTGAGGGTGCTCCCCAACCCACACACCCAAAGCTGTCTCTCGACCCTTGCATTTCCCGACACTGAGGCATCAAGCCTCAACAGGAACAAGGAACAAGGGCCTCTCCTCCCATTAATGTCCTACAGAGCTGTACTCTGCTACATATATGGCTAGAGCCATGGGTCCCTCTATCTTTACACTTTGGTTGATGATTCAGTACCTGCAAGCACTGGGGAGTGGGAAGTCTGGTTGGTTGATATTGTTGTTTTTCCTGTGGGTTGAAAGCACCTTCAGCTCTTCAACTCCTTTAGCCTTTTCTCTAACTTTTCTATTGGAAACCTTGTGCTCAGTCCAATCGTTGACTGCAAGCATCAACCCAGGCTCGCAGAGCCTCTCAGGAGACAGGTATATCAGAAACCTGTCAGGATTTACTTCTTGATATCTGCAATATTGTCTGGGTTTGCTGGCTGTATATGGGCTGGATCCATAGGTGGGGCAATTTCTGGATGGCCTTTCCTTCAGTTTCCACTCCACACTTTATCTCCATATTTCCTCCCTTGAGTATTTTGTGCCCCCTTCTGAGAAGGATTGAGGCATCCACACTCGGGTCTTCCTTCTTGAACTTCTTGTGATCTATGAATTGTATCTTGGGCATTCTGAGGTTCTGGGCTAATATCCTCTTATCAGTGAGTGCATACCATGTGTGATCTTTTGTGACTGAGTTACCTGACTCAGGATGATATGTTTCTAATTCCATCAATTTGCTGAAGAATTTCATGGAGTCATTGTTTTTAATAAATGAATAGTTTTCCATTTATAAATGTACCACATTTTCTGTATTCATTCCTCTGGTGAAGAATATCTGGGTTCTTTCCAGCTTCTGGCTATTATAAGTATGGCTGCTATGAACATAATGGAGAATGTATCCTTGTTATATGTTAGAGCATCTTTTGAGTATATTCCCAGGAGTGGTATAGCTGGTTCCTCAGGTACTACTATGTTCAGTTTTCTGAGGAACTGCCAGATTCATTTCCAGAGCAGTTGTACCAGCTCTCAATCTCACCAATAATGGAGGAGTATTCTTTCTCCATATTCTTGCCAGCATTGCTGTCACCTGAGGTTGTTAATCTTAACCATTCTGACTAGTGTGAGATGGTGTCTCAGGGTCATTTGATTTGCATTTCCCTGATGAGTAAAGATGTCGAACATTTTCTTTTAGGAGCTTCTCAGCTATTCAGTATTCCTCAGTTGAGAATTCTTTGTTTAGCTCCTATGTACTTCATTCCAATAGGGTTATTTGGTTTTCTGGAGTCTAACTTCTTGAGTTCTTTGTATATATTTGATATTAGCCCTCTATCACATGTGGGATTGGCAAAGATCTTTTCCAAGCTGTTGGTTGCCATTTTGTCTTATTGACAGTGCCTTTTGCCTTATAAAAGCTTTGCAATTTTATGAGGTCCTATTTGTTGATTGTTGATCTTAGAACATAAGTCATTGGTCTTCTATTCAGGAAATTGTCCCCTGTGGACCATGTGTTTGAAGTTCTTCCCCACTTTCTATTCTATTAGTTTTGGTGTATCTGGTTTTATAGTGAGGTCCTTGATCCTCTTTGACTTGAGGTATATATACAAGGAGATAAAAGTGAATCAATTTTCATTCTTCTACATGCTGACTTTCAGTTGAGCCAGCAACATTAGTTAAAACTGCTGTCATTTTTAATGGATGGGTTTAGCACCTTTGTCAAAGATAAAGTAACCATAGATGTATAGGGTCATTTCTAGTTCTTCAGTTCTATTCCATTGATCTACCTGCCTGTCTCTGTACCAATACCATGCAGTTTTTAATCTTGATTGCTCTGTAATACAGCTTGAGGTCAGAAATGGTGATTCCCTCAGAAGTTCTTTCATTGTTGAGAATAGTTTTCAATATCCTGGGCTTCTGCTGCTGTTGTTCCAAATAAACTTGCAAATTGCTCTTTCTAACTCTATGAAGAATTGAGTTGGAATTTAGTTTATCTTTTTTTTATAACATTCTAAGAAGGTCCATACTGTGTACCAAGACTATAATTATAGCATTTTGGTTTCTGAGCCAAGAATATTATGTTTCAGGCCTGTATGTCCTGTGCATAAAAACTGCCCTAAACAAATAAATGCAGAAGCCGTGCCATATTGGATAACTTTACAAGATCTTCTGGAGAAGAGTTTATCCATAAAATTAACCATGATATATTTGACATACTTTGAGGATGCAATAAGAGACAACACGTATGCAGTTATCTGATATAGTTGCAATATAAAACAAAGAGTTTCATTTATAACAGAAAATAATGCACATGGCATTATACAGATTGTGGAAATAAATAATTAAGACCTGGAAGTTGCCATCAGTAGGAAGCCAACACTAAGCCCTGGACTTTGGAGAAAATGGATGTGCCGTCCACCACAGGAGAAGCTCAGGAGCCAAAGTCATGTGGTATGAGACAGAATCATGATGCTTCTGAAAGAGCTGAGACTTCTGTAACCAGTAGGAAAATACAACCTATTCCTCTGCCTGTTCACTGTGTCCAGACTCAGGTCAATAACTTGCCTCATGCAGACTTACTCGCTATCTTTAATAAGAAAATCTGAGCTGAAAATACAGCTCCCAGTCAGTCAAATCAGAGCTGGTGGTACAGGGATCCACGGTTCTGACATGGAGTAATCCAGCACTACTTTTACTAATACTGATTTTGCCTTATAAAAGCTGAAGTATTCTTTCTTTTGGCTGCAAATGGAGTTGCCGTGGAAATAAACTTAACCTAAATTATTATTTTCATTTTATTCTCTGCTGCTGGCAAAGAAAGAACAGCTCTCACCTGGAACAGGGGCATCATTTCTAATGCTGTATGAGAAAGACTTCTCATTTTTAGTAAGTCAGGAATAGTCAAAAACTCAAAACTGAGGTCATTTTATTTAGGCAAATACACCTATGAATTATATCATAAAACTTTTCGCTCATTAAGCTATAATTTTAATTATGAACTCAACATATTTTATATTAAGAGAGTATATTCATGTTTAATGGATTATTTAACCTATTAACTAATTCATAAAATGCCTTATTACTTCTAATATCAAAATAATCATTGATTTTTTACTATTATCATGCAATGCAATATAAGACTCACATAAAGACGTGAGTGCAGATATTTTCTAAGTATAGCCAATTTACTGTAACATTTTGTTTCAGAACTTTTGCTTAACATCTGTTAATTTTGAACAATCTAAAAATTCTGTGGTTTGATGATAAGCAGTCTGAAAATACAACGTCAAAGCGAAGAGCCCTCTAGATTATCAGTTCGTTAAATGCAAACCGCACGAAGCCATGATTATTTCTCCATGTCTAAGTTAGGTCCATCTACACCGGAGAATAATAAAGGAAGCATAGAAGTGCTTAGGGTGTCAGCCAGGGCAGTTAGCATTTCAGTGGTAACAGACAACTTACATCCTCTGACGCAGCTCATGGCACTTACAATCCATTGTTTTGTCACTATCATCCATTTGTTCACAGGAGTATTTTCTTAAGTTCCTTTTAGTTTTACAATTGCACATCCTTCGAGTTCTTTGCTGTACAAAGTTAATGATAATAAAAAGTTAAGTAATCCATTTGGATCACCATGGCCTGGGACAAGTTTAGTATCATTAAAATTGCACATGAAGCTCTTGATGATTTTCCTGTCCCACATGCCTCTCTCGCTGTTCCTTCTTTGCCACTTTTACTGCTTCGTTATCGAATTTCACACAGATCTCAAGACATGCCATGTTAATTACTTTGTACATATAGCTCCTTCTTGCTGGATCAGCCTTACCGGCATTAGGTCTTCTGGATGAGTTTTCTTCATTTTTTGACACCTCTGGGAATTACTGTTTCTTTAAGAAGTCCCCTGTGTGCAGTTATGATCCATCCATAAGTCACTGTGCAGTAGGTTTACTCATTAACTCACGGCGCTTTCCAGCCAGTGTCTTAAAGGTGCAGGCTATGTATGTATCAATGCGCTTCAACACGATAGCTGCTGACAATGGGAAATGTATATTTCTAGCTCCCAAAGAAGTGCATTTGAGCTGAAAGCAGGATGCTAGCATGTCGTGCGAGCAAGACAGAAGAGTCTAGTCTTGTGACCTTTGTTCTGTTTTCCGTGATGAAACTGCTTTTTCAGGGCAGTCACTACATGGTAGCCTGAAAAAATACATTCCTGTACCAAAGATGTCCTTAGGTGTATAGGCTTGTGTCTGGCTCTTCGATTTGAATTCACTAGAAAAGGTGTCTATTTTTGTACCTCCAGCAGTTTAGGATTGTTTTACCTTTTCATTTTCAGTGTTTCCATGGGAAGTAAATTGTCCTTTCAAGATTTGTGATCCCAATAAATCTATATGCAGATGGCTAAACACAGCCAATATGGTGAGAAGTATGTGTTACAGGATATCATAGGCCACTTGCAGTTAGGAAGAGTAAACCACTGTGTGTGAACATTAGTTGGGGGTTAAGTGTGAAAAAACAGATTCTGGACAAAAGAGGCAAGATCACTCAGTGTCTGTGCCTTGTTCCTTCCCCAGCTCACACTTACTTGGTGTGCAATTGTTTTTACACTCTCAGAGCTTTAGGGACACTTCATGGAGATGCAGAAGGCTGGTGTATTTCTGTCAATGGATGTGCACCTCTGGTGCAAAACAAAGGCATCCAAGAGGGCAGTAGTTCTTCTTCCCTGGCCAGTAGAGCTTGAAGATGGTTCATATTTTTTCAGCTTTCTGGTTTGGAATACAACAGACACTATGGGAGTTCAGTACAGCCCAACCGTAGTCATAGTCTTTTGCCTGGTTGTTCTGTCTTGTCTTGTCTTACTTTGTGCTTAATCTTATTCTATAGTTTCCATAGTTCCAATCCATATATTTTCCCACTTTCCTTGAATCTTTTACTTGCCTGGCCCTTTTACTGCTGAAAAGTAAATGATGTTTACCCTTAACAATTTTTGAATACCCAAGTTACCGTAAATGTTTTCTACCCTTATTAGAGAGTAGCTGATATTTCTAATTGTGTTTATTGCAATTAGATGCTTCCTTTGCTTGGGAGTTACTGTTGTTGCCATAATCACTCTCCTTGGGCTCCACCAACCACAAGAATTGCCAAGAAGAGTGGGTGCAAAGAAGGTAGCTCCCAAAACCCTGCAAGGAATATCCATCTCTTCAGGTGAGCAGATTAGACCATAGAGGTGCACGGAATACAAAAGTGCACAGCAATGTGAGTTCGTCAAAGGTTGAAAGCCCCTTAATAGATGCATCAAAAGACTGAAATGTCTTAAATGTCACACAAGGATTCATTGCTCCCGTTTTAAGGATCTATGACATCAGAGATGAATCATATAACAGATAACTTAAGACAAGAAGCTTATTCAAGAGTTTTGATGAGAAGTTCCCAGAGACAAAAATTCTAGAAAGGAGAGAGAGAGAGAGGGAGAGAGAGAGAGCACAAATCACTCCAAAACAGTTGTAAGAAAAAGTTATACTACTCTACACACAAAAAAAGAACATCGGAGATGGAGAAAATGTTAGGAATTACTGCATTCAGAAAGTAATAACAAAATAAGCAATCATTACTTATTCAGTACAACACATTAAATAAGGTACCTAAAATCTTAGCCATACAATAAGGTGCCAAAAAAGAACAATAATAGAAAGAGGTCAAGTTACCCCATTTTCAGATAATATGACTCCACATATAATAAATTGAACAAAAATATACTCATTTTGACAATGTTAAAACATACAAAGTCAACATATAAATCAAAGAATATCCTATAAACCAGTGATAAACATATGCAAAGTTAATTCAAGAAATAATATCTTTTCAAAATTGCTTCAATAAAATTAAATAAAATCTCAAGTCAAAAACTCCTTCAAAGATGTTTGCACTTCAAGATATCAGATATAAAACAGTAGAAATCCTGTAGAAAAAAAAAAATATAGCATTGAAAGGTCTCTCAAGTTAACAACTTGCCAACCTCAAATTGCTAAAACACATATTGTCTGTTAGGTCCTCATCAAAATTCCAATGACATCTTTATAATATAAACAAACAAACGAACTAAAAACCATGGAATTTTAAAAGCCGTTCATTTAAAACTCTGAATATTAAAAACAACTGGAAGCAGAAAGAATTGCTGGACGTACCACAATATCTGACTTCGAGCTATACTGCAGAGCCATGGGGATAAACATGGCGTGCTATTGGCAACAAACAGAAGGGAAATCTCCCAGATGATATTTTTCCAAATATGTCAAAAGCATACACCAGAAGAGACATGGCCTCTTTACAATTAGTGATAGGAAAACTAGTTATTTATATGTAGAAGATTGAAACTAGATCCTTATCTCTCATCCCGTTAAAAAAAATTTAAATTTGATTAAAGAGCTTAATACATTACCTAAAACATTGGAGCTGTTAGGGTAGTTCATGAGAGAAACCCTATAGAACAGAACCACAGACAATGACATTCTGGGTGATGTTCTGATCTCTCAGGAACTAATAGCAAGAATTGGTAAATAAAAATTCCATTGTCTTTTTCAACTCTTCTGTGTGCATGGATGTTTTGCTTGCATGTATGTCTGTGCACATGAAGCATGTAAAGCCCTCAGAAGCAAGAACAAAAAGTCAAATCTGACTGGACTGGAGTTACAGATTGTTGTGAAAGGACATGTGTAGGTTCTAAGCATTGAACTTGTGTCTTCGAGGACAGGAGTAAGTGTTTGGGACCAGCAAGTCACGGTTCCAGCTCGGATTGATTCAATATTAAAAACCTTGAAAGATAGAAGAAATAATCAGCACAACACGAACAGCATACAGAGTCGGAAAGAAAAGTCTTGCTATTCATCTGGTAGGGTTAATAACACCCAGAGTTTGTAAAGAACTCGGGAGTTTAAATACTAAACTTTAGAACAACGAATACAATACAAAGTGTGCAATGGAACTCAGCAGTCACTTCCCAAATGAAGAACAAATAGCCAGCAAGAAAAATCCAACATCTTCAGCATCAATGAAACACAAATTAATAATAATAAAATCAAATTAAGAATGAATTCAGGTCACCAGACAAGCATGACAGTCTCTAAAATGAAAACTGCCTTTTGTCTCGACTATGGGATAACTTTAGAGTGAAGGTACAAAGCAGCTGTGGAAATCAGCTGGAGGTTCCTCAAAAAATATACAAATAAAACTACCGTATGACCAAGTATGCCACTATCTATTTGGTCAAAAAAGAAACCAAGTGAGTTTGTTTTGAAGAAATGTGTGTACTTCTCTTATCCTCTAGACTATTCACAATAGCCATGTCATGGAATTAGCGTAGCTGCCCTTGGCAAACTAATAGATAAAGAAAACATGGAATCAACCCAAAGGGGAGTTTTATTCGGCCATAAAAACCAAGTGAAATCATTTCATTTAAAGGAACAGGAATTTCTTGCAAGACCAAATATTCCGTGTGTTCTCTCATGTCAGAGTTAGAAGTGAGAGGATTAAGACAGTGAAGAAATGTCAGGAGGCTGAGGCAACTGCTTGACATTCACAGTACTGGCTGCTCTTCCAGAGGACCAGGTCCTGTCCGTATACTCCCAGAATACCCTATGCACTCTTCTGGTGCACACAGACGAGTTGGCAGAACACAGATACATGCTCCAACATTTTTGATAGAAAATATTAGAGATGTTCAAGGAAAAAAAGAAGAAAAGGTGATAAGGGTAAATATTATTATAACACACTATATACACTGTATAAATTTCATAAAATGCATATTAATTTGTCTAATTAATATTTCCTAGTATTTCATATATTGAATATATATCTAATGTTATTAACTGTATATTTCTTATATATGTAGCAAATATTTATGTATAGCTAGTCTGTGTCATATGTATATACCATATTAAGCCACTAGAGGTCAGCATAATACTTAGACTAAGTATGTTTGAGATTTTTTTTTTTTTTTCCCCTTTCTTTTTTTTTAAATCCTGTTTTCAGTCAAGCTGTAAAAGAAAAGTGTGCACATTGTTTTAAGTTTTAGCCTTCTGTTCACAGGTTGAAGGAATGCTGCCTGTTGGAGAACCTCAACTCTGTCTAGTCCTTTCCCACTAGTGATGCTATGCTTTGGCTTATGTTAGTTACCACAACACACATATACCTACTGATGATGCTTGGCTAGAAAGCTGTCTGCTTTCTCATGAGACAGGAAGACAGTAGATGGGCGTCAGGTGGTAGGTGGGGAGAAACTGGGAGAGGTAAAGGGGTTGGGAATTATAGTCAGGATATATTATGTGAGGAATAAAACCACTTTCAATAAAAGAGAAGAATACTTTCTGCACAAGGATTTGCTGCATAGCGTATCGGTCACTAGAGAAAAGGAAATTAGCTTATATTTAAGAAATTAATGGTGTCAATATAATGGTTTTTAAAGGAAAGCCTATTTTAAACAGTGTAGAGATAAATCAAAAGAATTTTTATATTTAACATTGACCAAACTCATGCTGTGTCCTAGAATTTTACAGAAACTTTCGTAAATTAGGATTTTTTTTTTTAATGCTCAAAAACCTGAGGGATAAGATACAACCACAACCTTGGCTCTGATGGTAGGCTCAGCAAGTAAATGGTGTGGGCAGTACAGGGCAAAGCTGATTTTAACTCAAAGGTCGCATTCTCTAGAGATCAACAGAGCCTGGTGGTTAAACAGAGAGGAGACAAAGACACTTCACACCAAGATGCTCCTAGTAGGTGGGAGAGGTGGGAAGAGAAACAGAAAAGACACCCAAGGTTAGACGGCCTCGACATGCATTACAAACAGACCTGACAGGAAAGGCTGAATTAACTCTGAGAACCTCAGCTTATTATAGTTCAGGTTAACAGATACATGCGCCATTGACCAAAATAAACCTAAATGGGAATAATAGTCCAGGAAGGTGAGAAATAATTCGATGGCTTATGTCCTAGTTACTAGTTGTGTTTTATTAGGATTTAAAATCAGAAGAAATGGGGACAATCCTACTTTGGTTCTAACAGCTAATGCATGGGATTTCCACAAACGCATGCTGATTTTAGGAATTATTTACCGATAGGCCACTAACTAGATGCTAGATACTGACTTGTATTATGGAGAGACAGACTGACAATCAAAATCCATCTTGAGGAGTAAGAAAATATTGTAGTTGACAGGACGCGATGAAGCTCCTTTTAAAAAGGAATGAAGCACAGTGAGGGGAAAGCTGGGGCTCTTGAAACAGGTAAATTATTAACCGATAGCATCCGTTCACAGCCGTGGTGACTCACGGCAGCTGGCGTCCTATGACAGCAGCACCTGTGCCACTTAATCAGTTGCCACGAAGGTCATTTCAAATGTTCTAGACATCACCGTGGAGCACTGAGGTCTTGTTTATCTCAGCACTTAGCACATTTCCCTTCTCTGCGTGAGTTAAGCACAAAAAGCATGAAATTTCTGCCATGTCAAGACTCCAGCATTCAGAGATCACGTTAGAATGATTTTGTAAAGGCTCCCCAGCCTTCAGATCACACACCCTGCCCACCACTTCCAGTTTCCTCATCGTTCTGCTCATCCCGTCAGCAAACATCACAGAAAATTCTAACATCTCAAGTTTGCTTCTCTACTTAATATAGGCTTAAATTTTTTAACCTAATATATATATATATATATATATTTTTATTCTCTGGGAGTTTCACATCTTAGGCCCTGATCATCATCACTTCCCAGTCCTTCCTGGACCACCTCCTTACCCTTGTGGCACCCCCTACCCCCCCAAAAAAATAGTAAAGCTAAAAGTAAGAATCACCAAAAAAAAAAAAAAAAAAAAAAAAAAAAAAAAAAAAACATTTGGGTTGTCTGTATACTCACTGGTGCATGGTAAACTCTCAGTGGCCTCCCCTTAAATAGAACCCCCTTCATCCTCTCTCACACCCACTCCAAAAAAAGCCATCAGTTGTGGAGATGAACTTTTCAGCATCCTCATTACACTGTTTATGACTTCTGTTCTGGAGGCTGGACAGGTGGCTCAGGAGTTAAGAGCACCAACTGGTCTTCCAGAGATCCTGAGTTCATTTCCCAGGAAGCACACAGAATCAGATGCCCTAGTCTGGTGTGTCTGAGGACAGTGGCAGTGACTTTGGGCTGCAGCATAGATTCCAGACATTTTCACGGCCCTCTGTGGTACCATGGGCTACACACATAAGTGCTGTGGGCAGTGCTAGGCTAGTGGCTTCTGTCACCCAATTTGAAATTTTAAAATATCATCTGGGGAACAACTGATGTTAAAAGCACCATATTTTCCTCAGTTGAAACTTTTCTGTTTAGCTTTTATACCTGATGAAATGTTCAACATCCTTAATCATCAGGGAAATACAAATCAAAAAAAAAAAAAAAAAAAAAAAAAAACCCTGAGATTCAACCACACATCAGTCAGAATGACTAAGATCCAAAACTCAGGTGACACCAGATATTGTCAACGATATGAAGAAGAGAAACACTACTCCATTCGTAGTGGGTTGCAAGCTGGTGCAACCACTCTAGAAATCAGTTTTGTGGTTCCTCTGAAAATTAGACATATTACTACCTGAGAACCCAGCTGTAGGACTCCTGGGCATATACCAAATTATCCTCCAAAATATAACAAGGACACATGTTCCACTATGTTCATAGCAGCCTTATTTTTAGTAGCCAGAAGCTGGAAAAAAAAACCCAAATGTCCTTCAACAGAGAAATAGATACAGAAAATGTGGTACATTTATACAATGAAAAACTATTTAGCTATTAAAAACAATGACTTCATGAGTTCTTAGGCAAATGGATGGAACTAGAAGCTATCATGCTTTCTGAGGCAACCCAATCAAAAAAGAACACACATGGTATACACTCCTTGATAAATGGATATCAGCCTAAAGGCTTGGAATACCCAAGATACAATTCACAGACCACATGAAGCTCAAAAAAAAAAAGGGGGGGGGGGAGACCAAAGTGTGGATGCTTCAGTCCTTCTTACAAGGGGGAACAAAATACTC
This sequence comes from Micromys minutus, assembly GCF_963924665.1. NCBI lineage: Eukaryota > Metazoa > Chordata > Mammalia > Rodentia > Muridae > Micromys > Micromys minutus. Next base: position 12,199,626 of record NC_137984.1, read on the forward strand.
AAGGAAGAACTATAGAGACAAGGTGTGGAGCAGAGAGAAAAGAAAAGTCCATCCAAATACTACCCACCTGGGGACCAGCCCCATATATAGACACCACACCCAGACTCTATTGCAGATGCCAAAAGTGCTTGGTGACAGGAGTCTGGTATAGCTGTCTCCTGAGAGGCTGTGCCAGAACCTGAAAAATACAGAGGTGGATGCTCGCAGACAACCACTGGACTGATAATGGGGTTCCCAATGGAGAAGTTAGAGAAAGGACTGAAAGAGCTGAAGGGATTTGCAATGCACAAGAACAACAATATCAACCAACCAGACCCCCCAGATCTCCCAGGGACTAAACCACCAACCAAAGAGCACAGATCGAGGGACCCATGGCTCCAGCTGCATATATACCAAAGTATGACCTTGTCGTTCATCAACAGGAGGAGAGGCCATTGGTACTGTGAAGGCTTGATGCGCCAGAGTAGGAGAGGGAAGGATGGAGTGAATGGGTAAGTGGGAGAGCACCCTCATAGAAACAGAGGGAGGGGGATTGAGGTTGGGGGTTTCTGGATGGTAAACTGGGAAGGGGGATAACATATTTGCAGCCATTTCGTAGGACCTTGACTTTGTAATGTAAGGCGTTTTGAAGCTGTTCACTTGGTTATCTTTATAACTTCACTAGGGTGGTGGTAAAGACTTAGAACAATGTTCAGTACCATAAGCACTACAGCTGAATGAAATGAACTGTGCCCCCAGTGCCACCACAGTGCACTCCACTCAAGGAACTGAATTAGAAATAAACTATCCTCGGCAATCTGTGGTACCAGGGAGGGGCTGTAGCCTTCCTTCCATTTGCTTCAATCTTCTTCACAGTTATATTTGTCATACTTCCCACACATATTACAGCCAATAGTTACCATTGTAATATATCAATCTTTATGTCATCATTATTAGCACCAAAAAACCCTTGGTAATCTTCCTGGATATGAAAGTAAGACCCTCTTGCAAAAAAGCATGTGTGTACTTCAGACACAAATATAAGAGAAATGGAGTCTGTACTGACCTCGAAATCTCTTCCCTAGGAGCTATCTTTCTTAGTATCATAAGGTGCTAGGCAAGATAGAAGGGGAAAAAGGCAATCTATAGGCCTACACACATGCAAAGCCATAATCCACAACAAAGATCAACAAGGCAAAATATACACAGGATGCCACAGTGGCACAAACATTTGAGAGGTAACCAACAGCTGTCGAACTGAACCTACAGCCCAGTCAATAGGAGGAAGTTCATGTCTGCTACTGTAAACACAACCAATTACCAGCCTGTGAGGTTATATGCTCTAGAGGTCAGTCTATTACTCTGACTTAGGCATATTAGATATCTATCCTTACACCCAAGAATAAGGGCAGCTCTTACACCTCCTCAAAATGCTTCTCTTTTTTGCAGCAGCAGCAGACAGAGGCTATCACAGAAATCAGCAAGTGATCAAAATAGAGAGATCAACTATCCATGGCTTACCTGGCCCCGACTTGAACTTCTACAGCGTAATTCTGACATATAAGGCTCAGGAACTTTGTAGAAGAGGAAGATGAAAGACTTGAAGAGCCAGATGGCCAGGAAGTCTACCATAAGTCTTTTGTGTATGACAGGCTGAAACCTTGAATTTTTAACAATAAAGCTGCCTAAACAAGACCTGAACAATGACAACACTACATGGCTTTCAAACATGAGTGGGGAAAATCACATAAGGCCCCACCTCTTGATGAAGAGCTATAAACCATTAATGACTGTAGAGAGGAAGAGACACAGCATCTCCAGAGACAAGGCACCAAAGGTTATTCAATCCCAACTGGACAATCATAAATGTATAATATAGATATACATACATGTACATCATATACACATGCTTTACATACAGCTACATATACATCATATATATACATGTATATATGTGCATACAGATACACACGTATATACATATACACATACATATACATATAAGTATACACATACATGAACAATACAGAATAGCCTGAGCTGGTTTTCTGTGTGTGTGTTTGTGTGTGTGTGTTTGTGTGTGTGTGTGTGTGTGTGTGTGTGTGTGTGTGTGTGTGTGTGTGTGAAACAGTAATAATCCATGAAGAAAAGATGAAAAGGTCATGTGTTGGGGTTGTACTGGCAAAGACATGGGAGATGATGGGGGTAAAGCAGGGATACATAAAATTCTCAAAGAATGTTAAGTGAGGTAACCAGCCATTCATCAAAAAGTAAATTTAGCAATGACAGTGACAAATTATCTTTCTGTTTCTAAAGTTACCTTCAGTAAGTAACTTGGACAGTGTTTATTTTCCTTATCAGGACATTTTATTTTACACTGGATGTTAGAATATTTTCAAATCAAACCATGGGGCAGTCGTTTATGAGCATGAATTCATCTCCACTTAAACACCAGAACAGAGTCAGTCTCCTGTTGCTTCCCAGCGCTCTAGCAGCAGAGGATTCCAGCTATCAGCTCCCACTTACATATATTTACCCAGCATCATAAGAAAAGCAATTGCTTCTTAACTATCATCTTCTCTTGCTAAAAGAACCTTTTAATGTGTGTATTCAAACTACCTCCAGCAGCTTGTGGAGAGGGGACCAGCAAATCCATTCTAATCTTTCTACATTTTCTATATTACAAGTACTGAAGAACCAAGATGGCAGCAGAGCCTCTGTTGTCTTTGTCATGGACAATGAATTCTCCTTCCTTTCTTCCTGTGCCAGCCAAGCAGAACTCCCCACTCTACACACACACACACACACACACACACACACACACACACACACATACCTTTCACATGCTTAGAAATAACTTTCTAGCAGGAGCTCCCAGGGAATCTTCCCATAAGTCACTCTTCTTTCCATCCTTGTTGCTGGGAACACATTTGAAGAAATGTCACATCTCACACTCTAAGAACATCCATATATTTTAGCCTGGTTCTCTTGAACTTCAGGTTGACATGTAACAGCTCCTCTCCTGCTAGAATTCAATAAACAGGCTCGTTCCTGGCTTTCTTCTAACCCTAGGCTATCAGAATATCCACCGCATGACTTCAGGGGGCAGATATAGATGATGTGGGCTCACTTTACTTTAAAAACTAGACTCATAAAAGATGTTAAAAGCCAACCGCACATCAGATAGAGGCCTAATATCCAAGGTATACAAAGAACTCAAAAAGCGAGATACCAGAAAATCAAACAACCCTATTAAAAAATGGGGTACAAACTCAAACAAAAAATTCTCAATTGAGGAATGTGGAATGGCTGAGAAACATCTAAGGAAGTGCTCGACATCCTTAGCCATAAGGGAGATGCAAATCAAAACAACGCTGAAATTCTACCTCACACCAGTCAGATTGGCCAAGATCCAAAACTCAGATGACAATAGATGCTGGCGAGGATGTGGAGAAAGAGGAACACTTCTCCACTGTTGGTGGGGTTGTAAACTGATACAACCACTCTGGAAATCAGTCTGGCGGTTCCTCAGAAAAATGGACATAGTACTACCTGAAGACCCAGTTATTCCACTTCTGGGCATTTACGCCAGAGATGCTCCAACATACAACAAAGACACATGCACCACAATGTTCATTGCAGCTCTATTTATAATAGCCAGAAGCTGGAAAGAACCCAGATGCCCTTCAGTAGATGAATGGATACAAAAATTGTGGTACATTTGCACAATGGAGTACTACTCAGCTATCAGAAACAATGGCCTAATGAAATTCTCAAGAAAATGGATGCATCTAGAGAATATCACCCTGAGTGAGATAACCCAGTCACAAAAGAACAGACATAATATGCAGTCACTGATAATGGGATACTAACCCCAGAAAGCTCTGAACACCCCAGAAACAACCCACAGACTGTGTGAAGATCAAGAAAAAAAGGAAAAAAATAAGAATATATTTTAATTAAAATAGAACTTTATCACATCCCCCTTTCCTTCCTACAGCTCCTCCCAGTTTCTCTCCTATCTCCTCAAATTAATAATCTCTTTTCCTATATTATTGTTACATATATACATATGTGTATGTATATGTACACACAAATACTTAATTACAACCTTATAAAAATGTATTTGTATACTTTTATGCAAAAATGCTTAAAAATCTGTACATTTATCTTTGTTTTTTAAAATAAAGTTAAAAAAATAAAAATAAATAAAGTTCACATGCTGAGCATGACTGTGGAGACTGGCCTATTCTCATTTATTGGTTCACGAGGTATTCACTCTGCACTGCCTCCCACTGTGCTGTGCCACATGCTGATCCCAAAGCAAAAACGACACCTGATGTTGAACTAGAACCTTCAGATGAATGATCAATCATCTCAAGACTTTAGCCAGCACTAGGGTTCAGTGGTTGTTTGTGAACCCGAGGGGTGGTATTTAGCATTCTGAATGCTAATTTCCACATATTTCCTTTGTTAATAACAAAAAAATACCAGTCTGTCCATCTGGTACCTGTACAGAATCAATTAAAATACTAGTCAAACTCAAGTCAACCTGAACTTTTAATTCAAATAGATCACTGACCTAGTAATGGTTCTAGTATTATAATGAACATGGAACTTTTTTTTTCAGTATTATAAGTGGACAAAATTTCCAAAATATCACTAAGAAGTATATAAATAAAATGTTTTTCTGGTTAACATATGGTTTTATTTACAATAGTCTTTCATTACAGAATAATTGCATTCAATATTCATTTTGAAGCTGGTATGAAGCCATGACAAAGAGGGCTAAGTATTTGGCAGCACAAAGCCACACAATTTATCAATATTTGGTAAAGCAGAAACAGCATTTATAAAGACCAGATGGTCTTTGCAACATAAAATGTTAAGTAATAGATATCATTTGTGTGTGAATTATAGAGTGAGAAATTAGAGTGTAATCAAGTCTTTCTGATTTTAGGAGAGACAATTTTCTAACCCCCTTTCTGGTCATGAAGTGTAAGATTAAGTAATTGTCATTTACCTTTTGAGGGTGTACAAAAATACACCATATTAAAGCATTTGGGGTCTCACGTTTGTAGATTATAAAGTTGAGGTTAGGAAAATTCACATGATAGAATTGTACGACTACAGGTGTGTCAACTCTAAGTCTGTGAACTTCCACTTAAAAAGAATATTACCTCACACTAACACAGTCTTGGTGAGTTTATATAATTATCTACCCTGCTGTGTCTGAAAGAACTTTGTTTGGTGTCATAAAACCCCTGCCTCCACTTCTGCATGGTTCCCTGAGCTAAGACACCCCATTTAAGACTAAGTGTTCCAAAGTCTCTCACTCTCTGCCCATTGTCCAGAAGCGAGTCTCTGTGCTTTTCCATCTACTACAGAAAAAAAGAAGCTTCCCTGGTGATGGCTGAGCAAGACACTGATTTGTGAGTCTAACGGAATATCATTAGGAGTCATTTTGTTGCTATGTTCCTTTAAGAGACCAGTAGAATTTGGTTTATCAGTAGAGCCCTGGCCTATCTAATCTCAAATCATTAGTCACTTAGTAGTGTTAATTACTTTAATCTCATGGAGCAGGCCTTAAATCTAATGGCAAGTGATTTGTTTCTCCCATAAAGTGTGCGCCAAGGTCATATCAGTGGGAGTATTCTATAGGAATGTCGACACTTGTTAGTTGACAGTGCTTATAGCTAGGAGATATTGGTGATTCTTTTCTTTTATGGTAGCATGCAGAGAGCCTTCCAGCAGGTGACATTACTCAGGATAGTAAACAGGACTCTAGTTGAGAACCAGTTCAATTTCCTATTGTTCAGTGACATAAGCAGGCACAGGTAAAGATTCTGGCAAAGGGGAACATTAACATTTCTTAGTAGATGCTTAAGCTGATACGGTCACTATAGAAAATCAGTGTGGAGATTCCACAAAAAGCTGAAACTTAATATAGCTTAAAATTCTACCTTATGCATATACCATCCTTATACATATTCCCAAAGAATTCCACATTTTAAAAATTCGATATTTTATTTATTTACATCTCAAATTGTATCCCCTTTCCCAGTTTTCCCTCCACAGCTCCCCATCCCATCTCCCTCCCCTGCTTCTAAAAGAGTGTTCCCCCACCCATCCATCTCGCTGCCCTGGCATTCCCCTACACTGGGGCATTGAACCTTTACAAGACTAAGGGTCTCTCCTCCCACTGATGCCAGAAAAGACCATACTGTGCTACATATGCAACTGGAGCCATGCAAACCCCTTCAGCTCCTTTAGTCTTTTCCCTACTCCTCCATTGTGGTCCCCGTAGTCAGTCCAATGGTTGGCTGCCATCATCCACATCTGTATTTGTCAGGCTCTGGCAGAGCCTCTCAGGAGACAGCTATATCAAGTTCCTGTCACCATGCACTTCTTGGCATCAGCAATAGTGTCTGGGTTTGTTGTCTGTATATGGAATGGATCTGGGGAGAGTCTCTGGATGACTTGTCCTTAGTCTCTGCTCTATACTTTATCCCTATATTTACTTTAAAAACAGCAATTCTGGATTAAAAACTTGGATATTGTCATGTGCCCCACTTCCCGCCGGCAGAAATAGGTGTGCAACAACAGGATTCTTCTGCGAACAACCTTTATTGTACAATACTCTGAGCAGGGGACCCACATGAAAGAAAAATGCACTGCTTATATATGCCCAGGAGACTTGTGTCGCTACCTGATTGGTGCACTCTCCAGTAGCTCATTAGTATGCCCCGAGAGCTGGCTGTGACGTCTGTGGCACATGCGCACTATGTCTCTTGGGCTGGGCAACAGCTCTGTTTGCTGAGTCATTGGCAGGAAGCCGGCGCCATGTTTGGGTGCGGCACAAACGGCTCTCAACATCTCCCTCTTCTCTTAAATAAAACATAAAACATGGCCAATCAACTATCAGGCTCTTGTTAGACCTTTAGGGTTCAAGACCATGTTCAGCAATAATTTTGGGTAAGGCACCTTTCTGCGTGCAATGGGAACGAGCCCTGCAGGGTTCAAAGGCTGCCTATGTGTAGGATACCCATTCCTGGTGCAATGCCTCAAAGGCTCAGGGTGCAAGGGCTGTCCAGACACAGACCCAACATTTTTCCTAAAGCATATCTTATAATTTTGGGTAAGGCACCTTCCTGCATGCAATGGGAACGAGCCCTGCAGGGTTCAAAGGCTGCCTATGTGTAGGATACCCATTCCTGGTGCAATGCCTCAAAGGCTCAGGGTGCAGGGGCTATCCAGACACAGACCCATCATTTTTTCTTAAGCATACTAAGCCAAACAGAGGGAGAGGTGCCCATTTTGAGTGCAGCAAGAGCTTGTGCTATGACCACTTTGTCACATTATTGTTGAGTACGGAGTTTGCAAACCATCTAGAGCAGAAACACAGTCTCTCCACACAAAAGCATGCCAAAAATTACTTGATAAGGCCATAGTTTTATAATCCCCTAACCCTGCTATCTCCGTGTCTAAGGGCAAGTACAGTACATCAGAGGTGTCAAACAAAGGAGGAAATAGTTTTGCATTAAGGCAAATGGGCATCGGTTTTGGAAACACCGACAGAATCTCCCAACTCGGTTCTGCTTGAATCATCATGCAGGACAGGCTCATCAGAAACAGGTGGAACAGCATCTTGTTCTGGTAGCACTCGACGTGTTAGACATTCTGGGATCCAAATCAGGCTTTCTTCTCCCTGTGGAAACACACAAATAGCTCCCCTGGATTGTATTAAAATAGGATCTGGGCCTTTCCAATTTCCAGTGAGGACATCTTTCCATTTTACTAACTCTTTAGGTGGAACAGGCCATTGTCCATGGCGCTCGGCAGCTGAATGGCCATGAGCATCCAAATTTTAAAATTTTAAGGTAAGAAGTATAGTAGAAATGGCCATTTTGGGTGTAGGGGGCACCTCTTAAATTCCCCCCTTTTTGTTTGTTTAAATAAACCTTTAGGGTGCGATGAGCACGATCAATGATGCTTTGACCCTGAGGATTATAAGGCAATCCTGTCAGGAGTGAAACTCCCATGTGATGGCAAAATTGCTTGAATTTTGCTGAGGTATAGGCAGGACCATTATCTGTTTTTAACACTTTAGGTATGCCCCATGCACTCCACGCTTCAAGACAATGAGTAATAACATGAGAAGCCTTTTCTCCTGATAAAGGAGAAGCAAAAATGACTCTTGAACAGGTATCAATGGACACATATAAAAGATACTGAGATAATCGTTTAGAATAATTTGCAGCTTTAGTAAAAATTTCATACTGAATACTGGTCACACATAATCCTGAGAACCTCCATTGGCAGCCCAACTGGGAAACCTGCCACAATATATCTATCTGTTCTTGAACCAGATCAATTCTCTAAGGTATTATTATAAACAGTTCCTATATTAGGAGAAAAAGTAAAGAGGCCCTTAATTGCCCAACGTACAACCTGAGGTTGACAGCCAGTCTAAGGATGCAGGGCTGAATCTCTTTTTCCTGTACAGAAAGGTTACCACTTAGGTTGGGCTGGAATAAACAAATTACCCTTTGGCTGGGAAATAGGCCAGCGACCGGCAATCCAGGTGGCATCAGCCTATCCAGGTTTTTTGTATAATTAGCAGTGACTCTATAAGTTTGGACTGACTCTGCCAACTCTTTAACTTGCATATGTTCTAGGCGGTGATCATCCTCGAACACGGGAAACATTTGCCTGATGGTATGGCGTGTCTCTGGCCATCTCGCACTTCCTCTCTGGATGAGGCGGAAAAGCAGAGACTGCTTTAAAAGCTTTCAGTTTCAATATAGTTCTCTGCCTCGGCTGGAAACACTGTGCCTCAAATTCCCCTGCCTCCTCTTCTAGATCTTCCTCCTTAGATTCAAATAATTTAGCCTCTAACTCCGCTTCTGCCAGCTCTAAAGCTTTTTGCTCTTTTAGCGGATACAAAGTATCCTCTCCAGGAAATTTGTACTTCGTTTCCTGGGGCACAATCAGTCTCCTCTCCCGACAATCTTTCTCGGGGCTCTCCAGGTGGTCCTTCCGCCTTTCAGTTTTCTTTCATTTTCATTTTGAATTTCGCTCCGTTTCTGACTTGTTTTGAATATGCCTCTCGGAGCCTACCTGTTTTACTCTTTGTTCCTTGCACACTCCCTATTTCATTCTGCTCCATTTCTGACCCGCCCTCTTGGTGCTACATGATAACTTTCTGTCTACCTAACTTCCACAACAGTATTGTTACAACAGTTACCACAGATGCAAGCAATAACCCTTCTACTGCCAGAGAAAATCCAAGAAGAGACATGCCTCCGTTTTTGGCACGCTCTTTTGGCGCCCTGTAAAATCCAAAGAGGGACATGTCTCTCGGGGCTTACCTATTTACCTTTTCGCAGTTCTGAATCCACTTCATCTAACTGAAGGGTTCCCTTGGCGCCAGCCGTGTAAGGCTTCCCGGGATTTACGGCACCATTTGTCACGCACCCCACTTCCCGCCGGCAGGAATAGGCGTGCAACAACAGGATTCTTCTGCGAACAACCTTTATTGTACAATACTCTGAGCAGGGGACCCACTTGGAAGAAAAATGCACTGCTTATATACGCCCAGGAGACTCATGTCGCTACCTGATTGGTGCACTCTCCAGTAGCTCATTAGTATGCCCCGAGAGCGGACTGTGACGTCTGTGGCACATGCGCACTATGTCTCTTGGGCTGGGCAACAGCTCTGTTTGCTGAGTCATTGGCAGGAAGCCGGCGCCATGTTTGGGTGGCTCTCAACAGGAGATGAGTGAGTGGTCCCATTCTCCAACCGAGGGCCTTGCCTAACCTCTGGTTATGGTCCCTACAGGTTCTCCCTCCACTTTTGGGAGCATTTCAGCTAATCTCATCTCTGTTAGGTCCTGGGAGTCTCTAGCTTTGTGTGTGTGTGTGTGTGTTGGCTACTCCCAGATCCCCATTCCTCATTACTACATACCTCTGCTTAATTTTCTGACCCTCTGTATACCATCCCTGTCTCCTCCCGTATGTGATTCTGCCCCCCCCCCTTTTTTCCCCTCCTTATCCTAATTTGCTCCCAAGTCCCTCAGGCCTCCACTTCTTACAGTGATACTTATTCATCCACGTTCATTGATGTTCTCTTCATGATAGGCAAAGTATTGGAAATGCCTAGATATTTATTAGCTCATGAATAAAAAATGAAATATGGTGCATTTATACAATGGAATATTTTTCAGCTGTTTAAAAAGTAAAATTATAAATTTTTTAGGTAAATGGATGGAGACATATAATCATCTTGAGTTAGGTAACCCAGACCCTAAAACATAAATACTGCATATTTTTTTCTTATATGCAGACGCTAACTTCTAGCCTTTCAAAATGTGTTTCTCTCTGAATGACCAGAGGCTAAGTATGTAGTAGGGGATCAGAGAGAGGAGGAGGTAATAGTCTAAAAAAGGGGAAATAAAATATAGTGTTATAGAGAGATAACGGGGGAACAGAAATAGGAAAATTGCAATAAAAGAAGGAAGGGAATGCTGGGTAAAGGAAAAAATGTGAAGGACAGCTACCAGTAAAGACCTTAGGTAAAGCCATATGAAAACAAACTACTGTAAAAGATTGATAAAATGTGTACATATATGAAATCAATTTAAATGGAGTCACCATATAATGAAAGAGAGAATGCCCCACTTAAGAATTTTATGCCGCTGTATAAGGCTTCCAGTACCAGGAATGGGTTATATTTTGCTGAATCATTAGCCAAAGAGTCCAGTGGATGCTTGCAAACATCAGTTATCACCAAGGCTCTTGGTTCTTCGTCACAGCCTGATGCAAAGCCTTACTGATAAACACATTTAAGTTTCTTAAAATCAATCATATTTTAAATTTTAAATTATACTTACATATTGATCTGTATTCTGAAACTATGCTAGGAAATTGCTGTTCAATTTTCTCTGTGAATTAGCATCGAATTAGAAATGCTGACAAGTAGTAATATCCGAACATTGAGAGTGATTACAATGGGTACATTGTAACAATGAATGCCCTGTCTGACAATACATACATTGTCAGAGAATGAGACTAGAGTTTCCAAAAACATTTGTTAACAAAATAAACCCGGAGACATATTGTCACATGATTGCTGGGGATGTAATGGAGTAAATTAGAAGACCAAAGGCAACAGCTGTGTTTCCCTGCTGGTATAAACAGTTATTAATAAAATTAACAAAGCCACTCTGTGGGTACATGACTTTAGTCTCAGCACTCAGAAGGCAGAAGTAGGTGGATCTCTGAGTGTGATGCCAGCCTGTTCTATTAAGCAAGTTCCAGGACAATCAGAAAGAGAAAAATATTTCTCAAATCCCTCCCCCCATAAGGAAAACCTTAATAGGTATTATTAAATTTCCATTTCAAATTAAGTAACAGAGAAAATAATGTGTTTAAAATTGAAACTCACATTGGCCCAGTTTGTTTGTTTGTTTGTTTGTTTAGATAAGCTTCTCTTTGTGAATCAAAGTCCAATTCTTGAAAACATAAAGGGAGAGGAAATTTCCATAAACAATAGAATCTCAGAATGCTTTAAATAATGCTAACAAGAGACATATGATGAGAAAGATTACAGAAGACAGGAAAGCAGAAAGACAGAGATATTAACACAGATTTGTAGGATTGCTAGGTTAGAGACAAAAACAGTTTTAAAGGCCCCACTATATTTAGACTAAAGTAAAACCTAACCCAGAGTCATAGACAAATTCTCCTGATTAATTTATTGGTTCACAGGATGATCTGTTCACAGAACAGGAAAAAAAAAAAGGTTTTCTAATTATCTGTGGGGAAGAAAACACTCAATCTTCCCCTTTGTCCTCAATCATAGGTTTACAAGACAAATTAAAATGTATACATTCAATGTAGATGCATTTGTGAGAATGTCTGTCAATATATCGAAAGTACATGGAACTTCGATTGCCTAAGTGCCATTAAGCTTAGTTTTTGTATATAGTTTTAATACTGGGGTAAATCCAAGCAAAGATTTCTCTGGAAGTCTCCCTTTCTTTCACATAAAACAACCCCTCTATGTGGACTCTGGCATTACTAGCTGACTGGCTCTAAGTGCTAGCTAGTTCCTCTTTAAGGAAAATGTAGCCCTGGGACAGGAAGATCTCATCAAATCTAGGTCACCACTGAACAGGCTCTGCATGTTAAGCAAAAGCCACCTACACTCCTGTTGAGACTTGGAATCATTTCTTCTGAATCTATTCTCTACGAATGAACTTAGAAAAATTCTAATTCATCTAATGCTACTTCTTAAAGAACTCTTAACAAAACACCCTTCCTTTCTTATTAAGGGAAACAACACAATTTGGGTTTACTTTTAGCCCATATTTCTCTATGCTCCCTGATTACTTCAGTTTCTCTTCTTCAAGACTCAGATCAACGATTACCTCCTATGGTGTCTTTTAACCACCACTGGTAACTATAGAGTATAGTTCCACTCAGTGACTTTTAGAGCTCTTACACTTCCTCATATTACTACATATTTGCATTTTCATAAAAGGAAAGTGAGATGTTTGAACTTTCTATATTTCCTTATGACACAAGACATAGTAAGACATTCATTAATTCATTAACTTAAGTAATAGATCAATATTGTAATTCCGGATGAGTAAACTAAGGCAGTGAAGGCAGGGGATAGCAGTTTTGAGACCAGCTTGAGCTACATGCAAGAGGTTATCTCAGAAAGGAAGTAATAAATATAGATAAATAATTAGAAAGGGAGCTATAAATTTTTTGTTACTTATACCTAAGCAGCTGGATGTCCTTCATGCATGAAGAGATTATTATTAAATATTTCCATACATTTTTACTCCATGGTCATCATCCTTTCCTGTACCTCCTAACCAATGCAGCAATGCTTTGTGTCTTTCAACGCTTTCCTGCTTTATTTTAAAACACTTTAAACTATGCATTCCTTTGGGTTGCCCCTAGAACTAAATACATCACATTCTTTGGTATATAATGTGGAAAAATGTAAGCAATAGCTGAGCTGGATGCTTCTTTCTGGATGGCTTTATTCATAGTCCTAGAAGGCACTATGCAGCTTCTGGAGGACACATCAATTTTCTTACCCAACTATGAATACTATGAGCTGTACCAACCTTCTAGGCACAACTCATCCAATGTGCATTAGTGGCACTAAGGGTAGGGAAGAAACCAAGCACTTTGATTGGATTTAAGACTTACTCCACAAAAGGAAATACATACATTTCCAAAAAGCACTGCATGACGGGTCTTAGGCCCTGGTAGAAGGAAACTACTAAATACTTTCATTTAGCTAAATTGATATAATGTCAAAGTGTCTTCTAAGTATTTATGTTTATACTCATAGAAAACATTTGGTAACATACACACACACACGTGTGTGTGTGTGTGTGTGTGTGTGTGTGTGTGTGTATTATACACACATAGAGAGAGAGATTGTGTATATCTACATATAAACTGTGAAACTAATATAACAATATTTTTAAATACATATTTAGTCAAGCTTGTTGCGCTTTCATGAAATCTTAAGCATTGTGACTCTAGTCACATTAATCTCTTTTTTGCTGTGTATTTAGTTCTTCCTAATCTGAGTGGACAATCATCTTCCTCCTCCTCCCACACAGGTTTTCCAAGTTGAAAAGCAATTACTCAACAAAATGCATATTAGTAAATCTTCCTAGATACTCTGCAGCCTCTCCACTCCAGGGATAGCTCCTATATGGAAAAGTGTCAAGAAAGCCCCCGTGTCTGATTCTAGCGTAAATTACTTTTACTACAACATAACAGTTTCGGCTCCTTCTGCTTCATACACTCTAAGCATATGTGAAGTCAAACAAAATTCATGAAATTGAGAATTTGAACTGCTTGAAGTATCACTAGTTTTAACCATTCCAAGTCACAAATAACAGAAAAGATGCCAATAATGATGTGATTTGAGGGTCCCAAACCCCACAATATAGAGTTAGACTTCAGGCCAACAGTCACTTCCCACATCAATGTACTATTTACCTCTGGACGACACCACAGCATTCCCTTTCTTAACATATATATTTGTGTCTATAAGTATATTTTCATACATTACACCACCTTCATCTTTGATATTCTTCTTAGAAGTTTCTTATTAACTTTCTTTTAAATAATTTCTATAAAAATGGTTTTAGAAACATTTCAGTTATTCAAATGCAGCTCTGACTATTCTTACCTCATAATTTGATATTTAGAGTTTTCTCCCCATAGTTGGTACTCATGTTTAGAAAGAAACCAGAGAACATACATGTGTCTTGTATAAATCTCCTTTTCAGCATAACAGACTAGAGAAGAAGTAGGATTCTAGTTTCAGAGTGAGTATAGACCTTATGTCTCAAATTCTATGTGCCTCTGTATGTAGGCAAAGTGAAGAACCAGTGTAAGGTGTTCATCTTGTTTTATTAAAGTAAAACCAAAAGAATGGTGGACAGTGCACAAAGATGCTGGATGAGGAACAAGCTGCTGTTGCTGATAACAAATGGGTATGATCAGAATGCTGTAGACTGTCTAATGTGTATCATAGGAAAGTTCAGGTGGTTCAGCTAAAGGCTACCAGTCAGTGAAATATGTCAAACTATTAGGGAGAAGAAACTATGGTTATTTCAACAGATGAAAAAATAAGTCATTGGTAAATCTTTATAGACTCTCATGTTTACAAATCTAAAGATAACTCAACAGTATTCAGAAAATAAGGTATCCTGTTCAACATGATAAATGACATTTGCAGAAAATGCAGTTACTTAATTGTAAAGTGCTGAATTCTGTCCTAAGATTACACAGTCAACAAAGATGCTCACATGCTATTACTCTTCAGTATCACTCTGAACATTCCAAGTGAACAGCTAACACTGTACACCACAAAAACCAATCACAAATTGATCAGGAACCGAAATATAAAAGAGGAAACTCTTGAAGCACATATAAAGGAAACTGCTTTAAATATTGGTTTAGCAACAGATTCTTAGACACACCAAAAACAAAATTAAGAAAAGAAATAGCTGAAAGTAAACATGAAGTTCAATAAATTAAAATCATGTGTTCACCAAAGATATATATATATATATATATATATATATATATATATATATATGCATAAGACTCAGACTCAGGATGCTGAGCAGAACCTTTGAATGTGTGTGAGTTGAGCAGCTATGAGCAGCAAGAAGTGTTCTAAATATATATATGATCCCTAGACTAGTTTTTCCAGGGTGATTTTTAGTTCATTAGAGGTAGTCATTAAAATTGACTCCATTTAATGGCACAGAAAGGATTTGTTCACAGACTGTTTTACCTGTTTTTCTCAGGCTTCAACTTTAAATGGAAGATATGCCCTAGGCGTTTAATTGTGGGGCATAGCTGCTTTCTGTGTCTCAGAGTGAAAGCACACTTCAGTCTCCCTAAGGGAATCCCTGAAACATGTGCCCCTTGAAGGGGAATCGGTCCTGCTTTCTGTATTCTTCCTCTTCTTCCTGCCATCAACGTTGAGCTCCTTTGTGCCTTCTTAATTCATGAGATAGTTTGTCTCATTCTAGGGACTCAGACTTTGTTGTTTAGGAAGTAAATGAGAAAAACTAATTTTACAATAAAAATCAAACAACCATCATGTTGGTTCTCATAAGGTATGAATTACCAATTCCATATCACATGAGAGTGCTTCCCTGGGGCATGGGTTACAATGGCTAGGCTGAAATGAAATGCAACAAATACATACATTTTCACTGTGCTGATGTCTTTACAGAAAATTCTTACTAAGAATGGCAAATCGGGAGCTTGTGATGGTCTTTACATCTTCAAATTAAATCTATCTCAGAAATTTTACATTTAACTTATTGAACCTAAATAAATAAAGCAACTCATCTGCAATATAAAATGGATGCTCATATTGTTCTGATAGAATAGCCGAAACCTGTTTCTAAAGCAAACAAACAGCAGAGTGAACGGCTTCAACCTACCAGTGCTATAGTCTCTGGTAGAAAGAAAAGCATCACTGGCTATTTTTCCACAGATGCAGATGCCTAGAGATCTTCTACGTCTTAACGGCGTGAAGAGAGGACTTCAGAGTGGATGTCTTAACTGTGAATCACAGCAAAGACTGTTTACTTCTGTTTCCTGTAGAAGCCAGGCTGACCTCCAGTTCCTGATCCTCCTCCTTAGTCATGCAATTGTATGCATTTGCTGCTGTGCACAGAAGCACTGAATGCTGGGAGTTTGATGAACTTTGGTTACTTAGTACTGACGAAGAGGTCCAGCTCTATATGGAGAATGAGCACCTGGATCACCAGCTGTGGGCCAGCACGACCAACCTGACGTGCAAAGTCATGCTTCTATACCATGATACAAGAGGGAGAGAGAGAGAGAGAGAGAGAGAGAGAGAGAGAGAGAGAGAGAGAGAGAGAGAGAGAGAGAGAGAGAGCAGTTTCTAATATCAATAGATGCTATCTTTATAGCAGTTTATAAATTATCCTATACCAGCTTTTATTTATTTTCTTAAATGCATTAATCTATGATCACCTCAGTGTGACAAAGCATGGATTCAGACTAGATTCCTTTTGTTCCTATCTCTTTTTTTATGTTTCTGGTGCTGGGATCTAACACAAAGCTTTTCACACAGTAGAAACGTATTGCCATTGGACTGCTGTTTCAACTACTTGGCATAGTGGGTATAGAAGCAGATCCCAGTAAATGAATAAGGTGCATCCCTCCACACTGATATAATGTGATATAGTGATGGGCAGAGAGGCAGCTCCTCCTAGGAGTTAAATGGTAATTAATAGCTGTAAGAGGAGTGACTTGAATAATAATGGAACGTCTGTAATGCATCACAGTGGCTCCCGAGGACAGACATTATTGATAGAGCTAAAATTGGTGTGGAGAAAAATCAAGGTTGAATTGGATTACTTGAGCAATCTGAAATTACAGACTCCTGAAATGCCTACCACATGCAAATACAGTTATTTTGCAACTATCAAAGTTAGTGACACTGATTAGAAGGAAAGATTTCTCATCCTCCGTGTCATGGCATACTAAGAAGCAGGAAGATAGCATCTATAACCCTGCAGTGCTGTTCAAATAACCTCAGCTGTATGACCTTGGCTCATAGCAAAAATTCAAAACCCTAAACCTGAAGGCATACTACATAACCCACAAGTAAAATGTCATAAAAATGATGAAGGATCCTAGATACAAAAACATAAAGAAATAAATCAATTCACTACAGTAAGTGATCCTGAACTTGTGTTGGGAAACAATTCACAGTGTATTAATATAAATTAGCCACTAATATTATACCAATGTGAATCTTTTGGTGCATGGATTAAACACATTAAAGCTAATTCACAGCCTTGTACACTCCTCCCCTATTTCTCACATGAGCCACCAAAATGTCATCAGTTTGAAGGAATTGATATTAAGCTCCGAGTTAACAATAATGCTTCAGTGTGGGATGAAAGAAAGAAATAAAACAACGTCCCACCGGTATCATTACACCAAAAGTAAATCCAGATTAGAATTCTGTAATCCATGTTCCTTTCTGTTGTATGAATTTACATCTGCCTGAAGGCTGTGTTGTAGATCTGTGCGTGTGTGTGTGTGTGTGTGTGTGTGTGTGTGTGTGTGTGTGTGTGTGTGTGTGTGTGTGCCCCTAGCAAAGGACTTTGCTCTGTAATCACTGAAGAGCACATGAAGCATTAGATGGGGGAGGGTTGAGGGAGAATGTACAGAAATCTCAAAATTAGAATTTTACATGGGATTAAGTCACAAACTCCAACAGACCCAGATAAAAACAATATTAAAAATATCCTGGTTCATCAAGCAATATCTAAATGTCATTTTCATCATTTATTGGAAACTCATTTTATAAGATTGTTTCAACTTCTATTTTTCTGTTTTCAGCAGATTATATGCATGCATTACTTCTTGCACAGAAAGGTGTGTAAGTTAAGGTGCCAAGTGTATGTTAGTTTGCTTCGGTTGTACTAACTGGGTACATGGAAAGTCCAAGACAAGTAAAGTCAACTGTTCCCTCGTTCTCTCAAAGTTAGAAGAAACGAACAGTCCCAGTACAGAGTATGAAAGCCAAACAAAGTCTCAAGTGACCCAAGGTCTATTCGGAACTGGCTGCGAGGGCCAACGCCATTTCCAGCCTTTCGTAATAGAAAATATATTCTCATTCTGTTGCCTTGCCCCATTTTGACTTCAATAATTTACCATGGTTTTAAAAATGCCAACAGTCAGGGAAATTGAGTAAAGGCTTATGAGCCTCCTGTGGTTATTGTCTTCTGATCCTATTACATTTCCTCAGGAATTAAAACCACTTGGCTTGGGAATATTATACATTTAATATGAAAGATAAGAATTAGGAATGATCACTTCTCACACTCATAATGCATGGGCTGGAAAACAGTAAAACCAGACAAGCAACTCATGATTTTTACAAGTAAGATGCAAACTTTCATGAAGCTAGAAACCAGTAACACCATAGACCAGCCTCCCTGGGAAAACCCTAAGAGTGCACTTTTTCAAGTTTATAATCAATTTCTACTTAAAACATGGAGACACCAAGAGATTTTAATTTTAAGATACAGTGTATATTATGTTGATGTTTTCTAATTGTTCAATTGTTGACTGTTTAATGGATTAAACCTGCTCACTGATCCCTACTTTCCATGTGAAGTGGCTTCATCCTTTATCACTGAACCTATCCCTTAGCTGACCCTGCTTCCCTCTGGTCTCATCTTGCCTCAGCCCATCTCTTCCTAGTTTATCTATTTATTTTCTGGCATTCTGAATTATAGACATATAAGTTGGATTTATCTCTGCATCACAGTTCATTTGTCAGATGTCTATGTTAAAACCTAGAAAGTACCATTTATGGTTTTATATGTAGAGAAAACTCTATTTCCAATTTCTTGATATTTATTCAACACGATTCGTAACCCAGCTGCTGTTTCTTTCTATGCATGCTTTACATGTCCATGTCCTATGATATAATCTCCAGTGCTGCTATCCGTGATATCTAATAACTTGCTATGAAGTAAGGTATTTGAATTTTAAAGGGCTCTTCTAAGACAATATTTATATATAATATATTCTTTATTAGCAGCATATTTCTCTGTTTTTACACTTATGGTTACTTAAGCACATTCAGCAACCTACAGGCTATTTCGTGGGCTGCTCTTAAAAAGATTATTATACTTAGTCAATATTTAGCTCTTGCCAAGAAACTGTAGCTATTTAACATGACCATGACACAGAAATGTCCTGACAAGTAATAGCATTTCTACAGTTTTGTTTTTTTACATGCAAAATGAGAACAATTCCAATACTGGATTTATAAATTTGATGATATAAAAAATGTAGATAACTATGCCAAACATTTTTAGATCACATAGCAATAAGTAATTCTTCATCAAGGTAGTAATTACAGCATCAGTGATAAACAGATTACCAACAGTTACCTCTAATAACAATATACAAGTATGTCAATATGCCTCTGAACTTGTCTTTCTGAGTAGAAAAGTCCTTTCACCCCCACACTTCTTCTGCATAAATATGTTTAAAAACAGCTCAGTTACTCTCTTCTCAGAGAACTTACAATACACACCATGTATTCATGTCGTCAGCGAACTTGCAAATCTACAGCAACTCTTGTCTCCATGTCAGACTACAAGTGCTTTGTTAAAGAAAGTCAAGTTGTCACCCCTACAACTCAAAATAGTGACAATCACTCGGGAGATGCTCCAGTGACTTTGTGAAATAATTGTGTTTGTGGATAAAGAAGAAAGGTTGTTATGGCATTCCTTAACATGTTTTTTATATACCAAGTCATAGAGATCGAGTAAGCATAATGAAGTTTTTCCTTTCCTTCAGTGGTAGAGAGATTGGTTAATACAAGGCCAGGATTCTGATGTGTGCACTGTCTTTCCATGAATTTTTTTTTATCTCTAGGCATCCCTAACAAGTGAAAATAAACCAGTGAAAAATTTCCCCTTGTTTTCATGTTTAAATGATGATGAGACAAATTCTCTTCAGCTATTCTGAGTTCTCATATTTGAAGTTCATATTAGAGATAAGGCAAGTAGTTAATATGTGTAAAGTTCTAAGTTACAGACTTACTACAAACAGGATAGGAGAGGATAAGACAGAATAAGACAGGATAGGACAGGATAAGACCGGATAGGATATGGTAAGACAGAACAGGACAGGATGGGGCTGGACATGATGGGTTAGGACAAAGCAGAGCAGGACAGATCAAAATAATATAACAAAAAAAAATTGTCATCTTTGCGTGTCATTTTTCACATTCAGCCAAAGTGTGAGCCTTAGCATAATCTCAAACTGAGGAAGAGAGTAAAGTGCTAAGTAACATATTATTGAGTGCAGCATTTTTTTTATCATTAACATTGAACACACCATTCACAGATTTTTTTAGCCCATATGAAGAAGGGTGGGGTCTGGGCTGAAAGGGATGTTATCTCCATGTTGACATTTCAAGATTTAGTCACAAGAGGGCGAAATTGGATTTCACACGGAATGGAGACCCACCCAACATGTAAACCAGCTTTGTGTGAGTGAACAAGGGTGGAGACAGAAACAGCAGTGAGTCTGCATTAGAAAGAAAAAGGTGGCAGTGCAGATCTTTGAAGATTAAATGCTTGTTTAACTTTACTTTGTATCTTTCTTTCCAGAGCCTCAGAGAATCCATATAAAATCAGCCATCAAGTGTGAACACGTCCTGGAGAAGATTAGAATAACGAAATAGGTTAGAAAACACTGCTACGTGCCTGCACGTAAGCCTGCTATGCTCATTTCTATTCGGATGACTTTGAAAAGTTAGCTTTAATGGTGTGTATTTATGGGTGCAGTGAAGCAGTGTGATGTTTCAGTTTATGTATACAATCATAACTACCGAATTAGGGTATTAAAATATTGATCACTAAAAGTTTTTAAATAAAACGTTTCAGAAAGATTTTACTAAGAAGTCATCCTTTGTCTAATATGAAATCGATTGGTTTATAAAGTCACCATGAAGGTGTTCTGGTTTCCATGTGCTTGCTGTGGTATAACTAATTCAAAAAGCAAATTTGCGAATGAAAGGGTCCTCCTCACAGGTTACATCCCAATCACAGAGGTAAATCAAGGCAGAATTTTTGTAAGAAGCTGAAGCAAAATCCCTTTAGATCACTGCGTGAAGGCTCACTTGAGACTGCATCCTTAACCTTTCTTGTGCAGCAGAACCACCTCCCCAGGGAATAGCATCACCCCCCAGAGCAAAGTGCTCCTGTAATAAGAAGCAATCAACAGGACCCATCACAGATGTACCCAAAGGCCAGTCTGACTCCAGGCTATGTCAAATCTTAAAGGCAGCTAAAACACGGGTAAACAGTTTGGCTTTGGCATGTCATTAGGTGCCCAAATTGTCAGCTTTTTGTGACCTGACATAAAATTAGAATAAGGGAAAGACTAGTATGGCACTTAAAAATGATCCAAAGTCTTCCCTCTTTACTAGAATAAGAGTCTGTTGGCCACCTGTGGCAGATGTGTTACACTGACTCTGAATACAATGGACAGGCAAACACTGTGAAAGAGGCCCCAAGCCACAAAAGCACATCTGCTAAACAGATAAGTGGGGCTGGAGAAACCCTGGTTGGTACCTTTGCCAACAGGTCTCCTTTAGTTTTACAAACACCACCCCTAACAAACTCTAAAGGCAAACCAGATCCTTCCCCTGCCCTACTTAAGTACTCGGATCTCTTGGCTCACATAAGTTTCAGTCACTCCTTAGATCCCTGGGAACAGAGGTGAGGCCTGCACACAGGCTCCACATTTTACAAGCATTAAGTCTACTGATGTGTCTGGGCTCGTTAAATGCTGCCTGCTCTGGGATCCTTTCTTCTTTGGGAAAATGAATGTTTGTCCACTGATCCAAAGTCAAATCCACTTCTTTTAACTGGATCCCTCTCCACAACCTCTCTCTCTCTCTCTCTCTCTCTCTCTCTCTCTCTCTCTCTCTCTCTCTCTCTCTCTCTCTCTCTCTCTCTGTATATATATATATATATATATATATATCACAGAGAAACACACACAGTGTGGGGGGAGGGAAGAAGGGAGGGAAGAAGGAGGGAGGAAGGGAGGGGGAGGGGAGAAGGAGGGAGGGGGAAAGGCTTCTTTCCTAGAGAGTGCTCTTTCCCCTGCTGAGTCACTGCTTTCCTCTGTACTAGATGTTCTCATTAGCATGCAAAAATGCCCACCTGCAAACAAACAAGTAAAAAACCTGTTTTTGTTTCCACTTCTGATTTTAATTATGACTCCACTCCTGTGGTCCTTTACATGTTAGTGTGGCCGTGCTCAAGGGCATCTATTTTAAAACTGTAGTTGGGGAGATAAGCTAAGATTTCAGATGAAACATTGTGTGGTAGTTAATGTCTTCGAAGCAGCCAAAGTCACTGAAGAACTACATGTATGGGACACCCCAACCAAACCAAATGGTACTCTCAGCTTTAATGATTATTGTCTCCCTAGTTCTCACAGTAAATGCACAGATCTGTCTATGAGGGCTCTAGGTGGTGAGGGTAAGTGACACTCAACCCTAACAGTGTCCTTTATACTGCCCCATCCGAGGCTCTGGGAACCCCACAGATGGGAGGAAAAGACAGAATGTAAGAGTGAGGAGAAACTGAGAAACTGGGTGGGTAGCCTTGGGGTGGCTGCCATTGACCTGTCTTAAAGAACCTTGGATGAAATAAACAGGCCCTTAGTGGGCTCGCTAAACTGCTTGTCACTGGTAGATTCTATGGAGTAGTGACCACTGTCTTCAGCTCGGCACCCACAGTGACAGTTCCAAACCCGTGTTTACACAAACAGCCCAAGTTAAATTCAATAAGTCACAAAGCAAAACAAAACATTCATATGAGAAAAAGACTTTAACAAATGAAGGATGATAGGGATGGAAGGGAGGTGAGGAGTTTTTTTTAAGTAACTGGAATGCATATATATATATATATATATATATATATATATATATATATATATATATATATATGTATATAATTTATTAGTTTGCTTATTATGAAATAAAAGTTTTCATTAAGATATACCTTTCCTTAATAAGCTGATTTTTTTAAAAGGCAAAAAGTGTTTTGACTCATGACTTCATAATGATTTGTAAAGCTTATTTGAGAATCGTCTTTTACAACCAATTCCATTTCTAAGCATATGTGAGAGGGACCAGTAAAGAACCTGCCAACATAACAACTCCACAGGATTGCTAAAGGTGTTCTCATAGACATGAGAGAGGACAACAAGGGCAGCTGGTTTTATTGCTATGAAGAGACACCATGACCAAGGCAACTCTTATGAGGACAGCATTTAACTGGGGCTGGCTCACAGTTCAGAGGTTCAGTTCATTATCATTATGGCAGGAAGCACTGTGGTCTTAGAGAAGAAGCTGAGAGGTCTGAGTCTTGATTAGGCAGCCAAAAGAATGTCTTCTAGGGAGCAAAGAGGAAGGTCTCAAAGCCAACCCATACAGTGACACACTTCCTCCAACAAGTATACACCTACTCCAACAAGACCATACCTCCTAATGGTGCCATTTCCTGGTCCCAGCATATTCAAAGCACCACAGAGAGTGGTTGCTGAGAGGGAACCCTGGGAACCAGACAGAGTGTAGGATAAAGGGGGTGGTGAGAAGGACTAGGATGGTACAAATATAAAAGGGACTTGTTATTTCAAGGGAGCCTTGAGGCCAACATGAGTTTTCATAGTGCTATAAGTGCCACATGGAAAGCTACATGTCCCTTTTGCCAGAAATAAGGGAAATGATCCCTTTAGGCAGACAGGACCTATTTCCCAAGATCCTGGAGAATGCTAGTTTTAGTAAACCACCAGACATCTTCCTACAGTACAGGTTGAGTTCATTTCTAGATCCTTGGGCAGTCATTAAACCTAATGCTAAGCGCTTCTCTTAAGCAAATACTCATTTCGCATTCATACACAGATTCCAACTTCAGCTTCAGACTGTATTATATAGGTGTTATCTGGTTACTCCTTTCCAGGAAAAAAGGGGTGGGGGATACAGAAGACAGAAGGTGGGAGCCAAGGAAAAAAACATTCATTTGGCTCATTACCATCATTACCCTTTTAATGCATATTTCTGTCATGTCAGATTGTATGTGTTGATGTTAATATAGAAGTGATAGTGTTCTTATAACTTGCACCAGAGTTCTTGGGCAAATAGGGCATTTCCATCTCCTTTGGTTTATATTATTGGATAAAACTATTCTATAAGTTCATATTATTGAAATATTTTACAATATATTATTTCTTCGATATAACTATAATGGATTCTGTCCCTTAACCTTACTATACTTAAATTATCCTGAATATATTTTATATAATATCTTTTTTAACCTTCTCAAAAGAGTAGAATTCTTATTCTAAAATTAGAGGTAGTCTGGAATGCAAATCACAACCAAAACCTGACCACACTAGAGAGCAAATCACAGCCCAGGCCTAGCCACACTGTAGAGCAAATCACAACCAAATCCTTGCCTTATTCCCAGTGATAAAGTGTGAATAAGTAAAGCACCTTTGCTGTGAGTATCTTCCTAGGACCCTGTCAGTTAGTTATAATTACAGACAACAAATGACAGCCTGGCTGGCACCAAGCCCTTAATTCCTTTCCCCCATTAATTTATTTATTTGTTCACATTGCATCCTGGTCCCTGCACTCCTCCCAACCCCTCCTCAAATAGTCTCTCCCCCCATTTCTGGGTATTCCCCCCACCCTGGCACATCTAGTCTATGCAGGGCTAAGCACATCCTTGCCTGTTGAGGCCAGACAAGGCAGCCCAGCCAAGGGAATGGATTCCACATGGAGGCAACAGAATCAGGGTAAGCCACTGCTCCAATTGTGGGGGACCCCCTTGAAGACCAACCTGCACATCTGCAACATATATGCAGGAGGCCTAGGTCCAGCCTGAGTATACTCTTAGGTTGGTTATTCAGTCTCTGAGATTTCCCATGGGTCCAGGTTAGTTGACTCTGTTAGTCCTCTGTGGAGTTCCTATTTCCCTTGGAGCCCTCAGTTATTATGGAAAAGTCCCCAAGTTCCTTTTGCTTGGCTGTGGATCTCTGTATCTGTTTCAGTCAACTGCTGGGTAGAGCCACTCAGTTATGCTAGCCTCCTGTCTGCAAGCCTAACAGCATCATTAATAATGCCAGAGATGGTGCTTGTCCATGGAGTGAGACTCAAACTGGGTGCGATATTGGTTGGCAGTTCTCTTGGTCTCTGCTTCATCTTTGTCCCTGCGTTTCTTATAGACAGGAGGAATTTAGGTTGAAGGTTTTGGGGATGGGTTAAGGTATTTTTTCTCTCCTGAGGGTCATAGTGGCCACAGGAGGTGGCCTCTTCAGGTTCCATCCCCACTGCTATGAGTGTCATCAAAAGTCACCCCCATAGTCTCCTGTGGAGAGCAGGAGATCTGGCTGTCAATGGGGTGACAGATGTTGGGACCAAGTCCCTCTCAATTATAAATCTGAGACACTAATCTCTGCTAAATTGTTAATGGCTGCTAATGAAATACTCGGTTACCCTTTTGATAAAACATTTACATATAAATGAATCTTTCTAGATGGACTCCTTTTACCCCAAGGAGATGCTCTGAATGCTAGCAAGGCTCTAGCTCCACTTTCTCATTGTCCCTTGCTGATATCAATAGGCTGTTTGATCTCTAATTTAGGGACATCATAAAGGAAGCAAAGACCCTTGACCACTAAATCAAAAGCTGGAGTTTGGCTTCTAAAGAACGAAGTACTCTGAAAACTGAGAGTAAGAGCAAATGAAGAGAACTCTTTCACTCTGCTTAACAAATGAAACTGCCTGGCGTGCTGGTGTGAACAGAACTCCCAGTGTACCTTCTGCTGAGCTTCTCTCGGGCTTGATTAACTGACCAGAGCTTCTCTAAAGTCAATGCTGCACGTCCAGAACCAAGAAGGAGTCTTTAGCTATTGCATTGCCTTCCTCTGAATCTAACCTAATGTCTTTGTGACAATCAGGCAAATCTTGTGAAATTTAAAGTCATCCACTTACTTTCTTCTATCAACAAAAAGACTAAAAGACCATCAGATGCCATTTGAGGTCTAGAGCAGATGTTTCTCTTCTTAGCTTTAACCAAGGGGTCCTAATTACTTTAGTGTTGCTGTGATAAACACAGTAACCAAAATCAACTTGAAGCGGAAAAGACTGTGTCTGTTCACACCTACAGCTAAAAGTCCATCACTGAGAACAGAGATGGCAGGAGCTCAAGGCAAGAATCCTAAGGCAGGAACTGAAGGAAAGACCCTGGAGGATGCTGCTCACTGGCTTACTCTGTCTTGCTCAGCTTGCTTTCTTATTTGTCCTGGGGCCATTTGTCTAAAATGACACTAGTTATAATGAGCTAGGCCCTTACACATCATTCAGCAAGTAGAAGAATTCCCGCAGACAGGGAACAGACCATTCTGATGGAGACAATGCTTCATATAAAGGCCCTGCTTCTCAGTGGACTCTGTCATGTTGATAAAGCATAAGCATTATACATACCCATCTAGTTACTGCTTCTATTGATGTATTTGAAAAGTGCATTTATTCATGCCTTTCATTGTTTTGTTACTAAACAACTTCATTAAGTTACAACCATGCTGAAATGGAGTGTTGGGTATCCTAAATCTGTGTTTCTACTCTATAGTGTATTTGGTCCCAAAGTAAGTTTCTCCTACTCCTTTGAGATGAGAATGGTTTGATGTTGTTCCTGTTTCTTACTTGGTTTGCAAAGACTTTACCGAGTGCTTATTCTAGAGAACACAGATGTTAACATTGTATGTTAAAATAAAATATTAGTGTTTTTTTTTCCTTGAAAAATAAAGTATTAGTGTTTATATTTCTCTGAACCTCTCACCATACTGTTGTATAGAAGCATTAAATTAGTGCCTACTTTTGTCATATCTCTGGCAGCATCTGCACACTGATTCCATTTCATTAAATGAATGAATGAATGAATACATAATTAAATGAATAATAAATAAATAAATAAATAAATAAATAAATAAATAAATAAATAAATGTCTGGCCCTATAGAGATAGTTTTTTTTTCTTGCCTCTCACAGGTAAGGATCAGAATATAGGTCCCAGAAGCCAGAAGAAGAAGGGCAGTGTATTATACCAGACCCCAGATAAAGAAGAGCACTATATTATACCTGACCCCAGCTCTTCTAAGCAAGATGGGAAAATCCACGTAAGCTCCTTTACAGGACAGTATCCAACACAGAATAACAAGATCCCACTGCCTCAGAAAAGGGTAGAGGTTGAAGACCAAACCAGAAGTTTCTAGAATTCCATGTGTATAACACAAAAAGCTCCTCCACTCACATACAGGAACAGAGAAATGGTGAAAAGGAAAAAGAGAGGGGGGAGGGACACACAGAACCCCAAAATCGAGCAGTATGAAATAGAGTTACAAAGCCTTGCAAAAATCATCTCTGATGTTCCAATCTCTTCAAACACACCCTTCCCTCCATTGAGTCCAGCAAAGCTATAATTTTAATTATCAATTATACAATTATAGAGAAAGCTGTAGGTTGTCCTAAAACTGTTCATTTTAATGTTAATTCCACTTCCCCAGAACGGGCTGCCCAGTCACATACTCAGGAGGTGACTTCATCTGAACCTTCCTATTTTAATTAGTAAAATGAAAGAAAGCCCGTGACTGGGTGGGGCAAGGGAGATGGAGAGATGGAGATCCTGGAGAGGTCCAGAGAGGAGGTGTGGTCATCTCAACATGGAGGTCCCCAAGGACCAACTAGATTCAGGTGGGATTAATTGGTATTAAATAGCTATGAACATTAAGGATTTTACAGGTCTAATATTTTATATGGAAGGGCAGTTTGTATCTTTGTCTATTTGATGTAATCTTGTTGTGTAGAGGGTTTGCGGACTGTAGAGTTGTGTTTATGTGGGATTTTCGGGTACAGAAATACCCTGGGACAGAGGCAGAGAACAGCAGTGAAAAACCACCAAGGGAAAGGAGACTCTCAGACAAAGAGAGATCAGGTGGCACCTTGAGTCAAGCAGAAGGGGTGCATGTGGCTCTGAACTAAAACCGGGCCTGAAGACTGATACCTTGGGGCCAATAAAGAGATAAGCATATTTTATTACTTAATATTTACTGCAACAGAAAGCTATTAACTTTTAAGAAACAATATTATGGTAGGAAAATGAGCAGATAGAGAGTCTCTGTCAGTAGCATTTAGTAGAATCGGGAATAGTGATGAGCACCTTTAATCCTAGCACTAAGAAGGAAGAGGCAGAGATTACTGAGAGTTCAACACCATCATTGTCTAAGTAAGGGTTTCAGAGAGAGTCAGGGCTGAGTAGAGAGACCCTGTCTAAAATAAAACAATCCCACATATATTAATAGCGTTTAAGAGTATTTATTGAGTTATATTAAAGTGTATTACGCTATACACATTAAAACATGATGATTAGAGATATAGATTAATAATTCTAAGGCTGTAGTGTGTTGTAAGATCCTGGAATTCAACAGTTGAGCATCTAATAGGAGATGGTGGCATCATACCTCTCAGTGTTGGAATGGGCATTGTCAGGAAGGCAAGGGGAGAGGCTAGAATGATCCTTATGAGAACAGAGTAATCTGAGACATTTGTATGCCTCAATTAGTTTATAGAAATCTAGCCACATACATGGTACGTACAGAAATGTTTATTGGTATGTATACACACATTTAGTACACAAATACATGCTTTTCTCTTTTGTATCGAAAGCCTAAGTAAGACACCATTACCTGGAAACAGCCTTGACATCTATAGCTCTGTTACCGTTCTTCAATAAATGGAAATAAGTCTCCTTGAAGAAATGACCGGCTGCAGTTCTAGGCTGTTCCAAGCCCAGAACACTTTGAAAATCCAAGGAGTTGTTTCAAACATAAATGTTATTAGTAGTAAGGAATTGTTAAACTCAAGAACACAGGAGAAGGATAAGACAGACAAATACAGCCACCAGCTGACAGGACTCTCAATGGAATATTTTAAACAATAAAATAAGGAAGCATTAGACTATGATCAAAATTATAAAACCCATATCTCTATTAACCAACTGAATTAAATGATACAGGGGTCATGTAGACAAAGGTGATCGGGAGGAGAATTCCATGTACTCACTATTGCTTACGCACAGAGTCTCTACACAGGTTGAACACAGCTCTCTATAGGGTTGGACTTCACATAGCGACTATTTTCCAACAGTGGTGATGGGCCTTACACATTGACAACAGAAAACCTGACTGTCTCTGCCAGCTCATCAGAACCAATACCAACAGTCACATCATTGTGGCGACATGTAATCTTGAGATGATAGTGCTGAAGAACGCTTCACCTCTATGGTCACAATATCTGTATCCCAAGGAAACCGAGAGTTAGCTAGGACTAATTCTAAGAGATTTAACAGTTGAATAGAATGTGGCATCTTTGACAGGAGTGTAGTAAAGAGTCGAAGTCACTATGAAAACTAGAAAAGCCTGTGTAAAGATAGTCTTTAGTTCATATCTGAGTGTCCTTATTAAGTGTAAGGAAGCTGCTGTGTTCCTGTGTGTTGTTCACAGTAGAGAATCTTAGGAGTTGGACGTATGGAAATCCGTACTAATTTCTCAGTTCACCTATACATCAATACTGTGCTAAAAAAAAATGGCATCTATTAAAGACTGAAAAGTACCAATACGATGATTAAAAAAGCATTAAAGAACATAAAAACACTATAAAAACACTTTGAGGGGTTATTTATTATTTCTACTAGTGACAACAGGGTTTCATTGCTGTGAAGAGACCTATGACCAAGGTAAATTCTTACAAAGCAAAACATTAGTTATGGCTGGCTTACAGTTTCAGAGGTTTAGTCTGTTATCCTCATGGTGGGAAGCAAGGCAGTGTGCAGGCAGACACTGTGCTGGAGGAGCAGAGCTTCTAAACCTTGATCTAAAGGCAGCAGAAGGTGACTAGATTCCATACTAGGTGGAGCTTGAACATCTATGTGATCCCAAAGGTGGCCTCCACAGTAAAACACTCCAACAAGGCCACACCCACTCCAGCAAGGCCACAGCCACTCCAGCAAGGCCACTCCCACTTCAACAAGGCCACACCCACTTCAACAAGGCCACACCCACTCCAACAAGGCCACATTTACTCCAACAAAGCCACATTCACTCCAACAAGGCCACACTCACTCCAAGGCCACACTCACTCCAACAAGGCCACACTCACTCCAGCAAGGCCACACCCACTCTAGCAAGGCCACACCCACTCCAGCAAGGCCACACCTACTCCAAAAAGGCCATACCTTCTCATAGAGCTACTCTCTATGGGCCAATCACTCAAAAACAGGAGACTATGGGAGTTGTACCTGTTCAAATCATCACACTGTTACTGTGGTTTCTTTTCACATTTCTGTTTAAAGCCCACATTCAATGCTAATGTCATTGAATTGGCTACGTATTGGTGAAATTAAAGACGTGATTTCTCAACTTAAAGACATGATTTCTCAACTTTATCCTGCAATTGTGAACTTGAGGCATATATCTCTACGATGCAAGTTAAGAATTCAGCAGTCTGTGGTAGGATGAAGGGTTTAATCTTATGACAGTGAGTCTCAGAGATGCACTAAGATGTCCCAAATTTCAGGTGCATACATCCTGCATTCAAAACTCAGGATTATTAATTTTGTATTAACACCAGTGGCTCCACTACTGCCGCTGTTCTGGAACTGATGAGAGGGATAAAAAGATTTTTTTTTCTTTTTTTCTTTTTAGTTTCTTCCTTGCCCTCATGCAAATCAGTGTAAGGTACTGGAGAGATTCCCAGGGTAATACTGCCAACCTCCAAAGATACTCACGAGGAAGGCCAAGATAAGATGAATGAGGAACATCCACCCTGCAGAATGCCAGTGATAAGGAAACTCCCTGCTTGGAAAGGACTTGCTTGGAAAGGAAGCCCTGGCCAAGCACCAAAAAGAGAAAATCCTAAGCTGCCTTTTGCCCTTCACACTACCAACCCCCAACCCGTTGATTTAGTCAGTAACTTGGAAGGAAGCAAAAGGGCAAGCTTGGAGAGAGAGAGATTACCAACCTTAATAGCTGGCACCAATTTAAAGAAGCAACGACAAGAGGCTTGTGTACATTCATGCTTAATATGTCCCCAAGGGAAATTCTGAGAAATCCGTTGGGAGTTACAGCCATCTGCAGATGTGGAATCTACCTCTTGGTTTTCCAAATATAGGTTTCGCCAAGGCAATGTGGTCAAAAAAGCGAGGGCTGTGGGGTACAAGGCAGAGTAGGAGAGAACTGGGAGGCAAATCTCTCTGTCCACTAGCGAACAGCCTCTCCGTGTCCTTGGATGATTTCTCTGTTCTCTCCCTCTTCACTGGCTTGGAAGAAACCCATTCTATCACAATAGCACGAATATCCACACGTTCAGCTTTCATAACTGTATTTACTCTGTGTGTGTGTGTGTGTGTGTGTGTGTGTGTGTGTGTGTGTGTGTGAAAAGCAAATGAATCGTGTTTCCAGGGTTCTTAAAAAGACAGGTTGCCATTTTAATGTTTTCGGAATATTTCACTGTTTATCTCAATAGACAATCATCCCTCAAATTCGGTGAAATGAACAGTACTGATAAGGAAGATGGAGAGGGTGGAAAACCCACACAGTCAGATGGAGCTATCCAAACAGCCGCGGAGACAGGGGAGCACGGAGAGCAAGGAAGCTCTGCAAAGACAGTCTGTCTGCCCCTTCCGTTTCCTTGCCCGATCCGGCAATGCTACGGGTGTAAAAACCGGTCAGAGAAATTCCGCCTCCACCCCGGGGAGCAGCGTCGTTCGGGTGCAGCTGGCAGACGAGGTTCCGGGACCCCGGAGCGGCGAGTCTCCCCCCGCGGCTCGCACGGAATGTGCTGCTCCGGCGGGCGATGACTTCATGCTGCCCGCCTGGAGTAGCCAGCGGCGGCTGCAGCTGCAGGTGGGGCGGGGGCTTTGCGAGCCCAGAGAGCCGAGCGCACGCGGCCGGGCGGGCGGGACCGCAGCCGGGGGCAGCGGGGACGCGCCTCTCCATCCCGAAGGTAAGCCGCTGGCCCCGCGCTATCCGATCCCAGCCGGCTCTCCGCCTGGTCGGGGACTAGCTTTGTAGGACCCCCGGGAAGGGAGGACTAACCCCGCTGCCTTCTGCAGTGGGGAAAGGGGAGGTTGGGAGTGAAAGGTTGATTAGCCTTGAACGGAGATGGGGGGAAAAAGAGATGTTCCGAGCAAACAAAGGGGCTTTCAGCCCCCCGCTCTTAAAGGTGATCAGCCATTTTCCGTGGTAGGTTGGTTTAGATTCTGATGAGTATTAGAACTGTAAAACCGTCTGAGTGCCCATTTAACCTTTGTGTCTTCGCCTTCGCCTCAGTCAGTCCCTGGCTTGGGAGGCGAGTGTCCTTGGAACAGTTGGGGCAGTCATTGGTAATCTGGTCTCCCCGCATCCTCCTCTGCCGTCCCTGCTGTGGCACCAGGGTGTTTCTTCTCTGTCTCAATGTCAATGACACCTGCTTGCTTCCAGCCTTTGAGAGTCAGGGTGGAGGGAAAACTTCGCTCCCCTCCGGAGTTCTGCTTTATGTGGGCTGCACTTGGCAACTTCTCTCTTTATTTTTCATCTCCTCTGCCAATCAGCTCATTGATTTTCAGAGACATTGTAGCTCATCATCTCTTTACCTTCTTCACTGGCATGACTGACTTCATCAAGGACCCAAGAAGGGCATTGCCTCTTATTGGGTATTCCCTTAACATACCCCCTATAGGTAGGTATACAAATGGAATAAAATGGCCTGCTTTCAGCGCAGGACCAACATGGTTTTTTCTAGGTGCTTTTCTTGCCCTCGCCCTGGTTGGCTACCCAAAGGCTTGCTTGGGTAGAATACAGAATATATTGGGTTAGGCAGGCTCTTCTCTCTGCATACACAGGTACAGGAACACTGAAGGGCAGACTCTCCAGTTCTCTTAAAAGATTTCTAGTTCAGCTGCAGTGTAAGAAAATCAGCTGTCAGAGTTTAGGGCAGCCATCCCAAAAACCAAGCAGTGTCTATGTTCCAGGATTCTGTTATAACCCCAAACTGGGGCTTTCCCATTGGCAGACAGAAAGCCAGGGGCTCTGCCCAATCCCAGGCTTGGGTTATTTGAGCATACCCAGGTTTGTTTCCTCCTTCCTATACAGGCTCCTCATACCCTCAAGCACAACAGGAGCTTCCCCACCCGCGACCCCTCCCCCAGCTCAAGTCCTTATTCTCAGCTGAGGGCATAAGTCTGCTTAAGATCTGAAGCAGTTAAGATGGCTGTTGTGGGTGCTGAAAACGTGTGCCTCGACAACAGAACCATTGCAGTAAAGGAGATTGTGTGGAGTCTGTGAGCCAACAGTCCATATGTAAGGAGAGCTTTCATCTCCAGACTTGAAATGGAAAGGCTGTTGCACTCAACAGCCGTGCCAGGTTACTCAGTGAAAAGGCAAAGCGCTGAAAACCAGGGGGACTTTAATCTAGACATGACAGGTCTGCCTATTTCCCTATATTCACTGATGCCAGGCTAATCCTAGTGTGTTTACTGAGTTTGCTAGTATTACTTTTCTAATTACAAATTCACTTTGGAGAAATTCTCTCTAGGAAGATTTGACTTGGCTTCTCTGTCTTCACCTTCACTATCTGGGCAGAAGGAGGGTTGCCCAGCACAAAATAGCCCTCTCCAGGAACTGTCCCTGGGGCTTTCAGGAACTGGGCTTCTTTCTGTTTCTTTACTGGCGCTACTGTGTCTTGAATATGTTTTTATTGCACATATTAAACACTTGAGATTCTAGAATTTTGATTCAATCACATTTTCTAACGAAGGAAACAAAGAATAAGATTGTAAAAATCCTCACTTCCTCACCTTCCCTAATTTTAAAATATTTAACGAATCCATTATTTTTCCAAAAATAACTAATGTGTATATGTATCTATGTGTGTGTGTATATATATATGTATATATACATATAATTCTCCTTAATAAATTGGACTTTTA
The DNA here is from genome assembly GCF_963924665.1 of Micromys minutus. NCBI lineage: Eukaryota > Metazoa > Chordata > Mammalia > Rodentia > Muridae > Micromys > Micromys minutus. The sequence continues at coordinate 12,233,779 of NC_137984.1, forward strand.
AATAGAAGTCTAATTATATAATGATCCCTTGATACTAGAGGAACAAAAACAATTTTTATGACATTAAGATCTGTATGTTTTGGTTTAGAGAGAGGTGCCTGACAGCATCCTGGTGGTGGCTAAAATTTCAAAAATCTGCGTTATTTTCTGGGGAAACCAAAATATCTGGCAAGAAATTGCTTTAGGATCAAGGGGATGGTGTTCAGTGAGCTGGCGGGATGCCTGCCAATGTTTTCACAGGCGAAACTAATCCACCATGTGAAGGCCTGCAGTTAAAGGCACCTGAAGATGTCATTTTCCTTCAGGTGCAGTTGAGGAGGGCAAGGCACATGAGATCTCCTGATATGCACCTTGTTGTGTTTAAACTAGTTTGAGAAATATTTATAAGTTCAGAACTCTAAGCAGAGATGTGTATATGTATACACACATACCAATATACATACACACACATGCACAAATGCATACATACACATACATGCACACATATATATGCTCTCACACACATACATACATGCATACATTCATATACACATGTACACAGACACACACACAAACATACACAGGAACACACAGACATGCACACACATACATAAGGAACATGCACACATACACACACACTCACACACATTCACATAGATGGTGCTCCAACTGAGACTGAATTATTACCCCCCCCCCCTTTTTTTTTACTCCACATGTTGAGAGAGAGAGGGAGGGAGGGAGGAAGGGAGGAAGGGAGGGAGAAAGGGTGATCAGAAATAAGGAATAGGGAATGAAGTGGTTCGAAAGATCAAGCACTAAATGAGCTGCAAGCGCTCACGTAGGCCTGACAAGATGCAATTGATGCCGGCTGGTTGCTTTCCAACCACATGAGCTTTGCGAGTTGAGCAGGCAGCATTGTGAGGAGCTTGGCAAGCATCGATTGAGAGGTCAGAGGTGACGCCTCTTGACAAAGGAATATGAGTGTGTTGCCAGCAGCTGCCATTGAGACAGCCTTACGTAGAAATGATGGAGAACAGAAGAGGAAGAAGAAATGCCATTGTTTTTATCCAGTGCCTCCATGGAGGTTGGGTCGGGAAAGTGGGATGCTGTTGGAGTTCTGGTCTACTCTGAGGAAAGTATGAGACCCTGCCTTAAACAAACACCAAAAGCTACTTTAACATGACCAGACGTGCCAGGTCTGATAGAGAGTTCTCCAGTACTTCCCTCCTTTCTGCAGGTATGATTAATCCCGACCAAGTGGTGTGATAGCTCACCCAGCCTCTCTCTAACCCGCTGAAACTCATCCATGCCAGCCAAACATAAATTCACTTCTGGTGCATGCCGCCTGATATCTTGGCCAGTTTAGCCATCCCGCACGCCATAGCTACCACTGTCTCTGGTGTGAAGCCTTCTCTGGTGAGACAAGCCTTCTCCTCCTTTGTCTAAATCCCTGTAGTTCTTTCTGTCTTAAACCACTGTGCGACTGTGCACTGCCTCCTTATCAAGAGCAGACATGGAAAGAAAGAAAGAAAGAAAGAAAGAAAGAAAGAAAGAAAGGAGGGAGGGAGGGAGGGAGGGAGGGAGGGAGGGAGGGAGGAAGGAAGGAAGGAAGGAAGGAAAGGGGGAAGGGAGAGACGAGAGACGAGAGAGAGAGAGAGAGAGAGAGAGAGAGAGAGAGAGAGAGAGAGAGACAGAAAGAAGGAAAGCAAGACCAATAACAAAGACAGGGTCTGAAATCAGCGCATTACCTCAACCAACTGTGGAGCGCCCTTTTGTGTACAGCCATGGCAAATGTCCACGAAATTTTCATGACGAAAGGACTCAGAATTTTGTGCTGACAAGTGTGCAGTTGAACATGGCCAGAGCTGACAGCTGTAGTCCACTCTGCAACACACACGCTTACCGTCAAAAAACTGTATATACCCTTCATGTGTAACTTATCTTAATATTGCTATGTGCAGGAATTTGTCATTGTCAGTGAAGGAAATGAAAATAAATTATGTTCATCTACCAAACAGTCTCCAGTCTAAGGAGCTACCTGTCACCTTGACTAGATAACGCACTGAAATTCTGAGCTGCATCACAGAGGGACTGGAACCAGCTCACATAGCTGGTTCCAACAGGTGTGATGAGAACAATAGGGGCCTAGAAAAGACTCAAGAAGGGGAGGTTAAGTCTCTCAAGGACACTCTCAGCTGTCACTTCCTCAGCATCGTTCCTAAATCTTCTGCTTTCTAGCCAAAATATAATACCTGCATAAGCACAAAAACTGACTGCAATTTTTAAATTTTTATAATATCTGCATGCACTCATGTTGTAGTTATATTTTATAGTATATTTTATAATTTTAAAAAATGTTGCAAAGTATACACATACATAGGAAACTAGAACACACACACACATACACACACACATACATACACACACAGAAATGGGTGTATGTTTTCTGTATTTTAAAATTAGTATAGTGATATAATTATGTAAAATTTCAAATCAATGTAACACATCAATTTACTACTGTAAATTAATTTAATTACATACCTTCACGGTGTTGTAGAAATCCCACGATATCCGTTTTCAGAAATTGTTTGTCATCTTGAACAGATTTGTATGTGTGTGTGTGTGTGTGTGTGTGTTAAATAGCAATCAATCATTCTCTCTACCCATCAGCCATCTAAAAACTCTGTATTCTGTGCCCACAAATTTTTCCATTTTGTGTTGAAAAAAAGTAGAAATATTACACTAATTGTCATCTTATGTCTGGCCTTTCCATTTAAGATGATGCTTTCAGAATTCATCCCTACCATAAAAGTCAGGATTTCATTCCAACTGAAAACTGTTTTCCCTACGCATGGATGACATTTTGCAATCTTTAGGAGCAGAACACTTTCAGTGTACTGTATTGCTAGCTTGCATTATGGTTTGCAGCAGTCTAGTGACGTTTACCAAATTTCTACGTGTGTGCCGTAATTTATTCAGTCAAAAAAGTTGATAAGTCTGTTTTAAGTCCAAAATTGTCTTGTAATTGCAAACCATGGTTATGGACTTCAAGCCATGGTTGGGTGGTTATGGACACCGTGGTTTATTATATAACATAAAAGTTAATGAATTTGGTGGAAGGATGCCTAAACACGTATGTTTGACTATCTAAGCTCATTTTAAATTTTCTGACCTTTGGTAGATAGCATTTATGTTTACTCCAGAGCTATTTTAAGGGCTCTTGACCCAAACGGTTCATGTAGCTCAATCTGAATAAGGAGAGAGTCTCGAGTTTGATTTGTAGTTTGCAAAGAGAAACACTCTCTATAAATATTGGGAGATTCCAAGTGTCACATATTTTGTCATTTCAAAATAGTGCCAGTGCATCACAGATGCCTTGCGGAAGGGGTGAATTGGTGTAAAATGATCTGGAGCAATTTTCTCTCTTTTAAGTTCCAGAAATGGATCACCTCATCTAGCCTAATCTAAAGCAAGTTCTGTGTTCTAAGTTCAGAGGTATGCTCCTGCCTTATGGGAACTCTTCAGCCTTTTCTTTGTTTCTCTCCGGTGCATCTTTTTAGTTTATCTTGAGACAACTTTGAAAACTCCAGCGACTTGCTTAAGCTGGCTTATCTAGTGTTTGGAATATGGAAGGCAAAAGTGGAAACATGGGACGGAAAGACTCAGAGCATGAGGATGGTTCTCTTGTCCTGTGCAGGGCAGGACGATCCCTACAATGGAAAGATGAAGAAATGAGTGTTGTGTCTTGTGTTCGAAACTCATGGGTTGCAAGGGTTTGTATTTAATGAGCAAAATCACTCCACAATGTTGCAGCCCCTAGACAAGTACCAGTGGTAAATTCCAAATGCTTTCCCTTGGTTTTTGCTACCACTTAAGATCTCATTTTGTCAAATGAAATTTGGTTTTGTAACTCACTTGCTGGCAAGGTGAGCTATGATCAGTTGCTTTTCCTCTGGCAACTTTCTTCCCAACGTTAAAAACATTAATATATTATTAATGACTATTAAAAATATCAAAACATTAATAAATATTAATGACTATTTTAAAAAATAACATAATTAAATGGGTGTGGTAGTGTATGCTTGTCACGCCCAAAGTCAAGAGACTGGAGGAAGAGGACTGCTTGATGCTTGGTTCATACTGTGAGATCTGGTCTCTAAAGCAAACAGAAACAATAGAAAACCAAAATTCACTGTAATCTCTGATAACTCTGGTAGTAAGAGTGACTAAATAGTTTCCATTTTTACTATTTTTCTGAGATGTTTATAATGGTAGCTTGTAACCACGTCTCTTCCCTGCAGCCTTGCCCCAACAGAAGTTGAGCTTTGCAAATGCCTGAGCCATCCGGGCGTGCTATTTCAGAGCAACGGGCTCTGATCTGACGGGGCTGTGGGAATTAGTCTTAGCTTCTATTTTTGACTCCCGAGCAGCTGACTGAATAACCTGACACAAGTGATGGGCGTCTTCTTTCCCCTCTGAATTCTGCTGCGTGTCTCCTCACACTTCTCGGATAACTCCGTGTCAGAAATGGTGGCGAGGGCACAGTAAGAGGGTGTTGGTTTCAGAAACCAAGCACCGCGAAGAAATGATGGCGCCTCTTCCCTAGATAATCACTGTTGCTGTTTGCTTTTTCCAGTGACAGTGTTGAATCCCCAAGGGAACAGAGGACAATTTTAACCCGTAAACACTCCTAATGCCCATCTCTTCCCCTTCTACTCTTGAAGAGGCAAAGACCCGTGCTACACATCTCTGGGGAAGGGACCAACCTTTTCTCAAACAAGGTTTTATTTATTTATTTTTCTTGAGAATTTCCTACAGTGCTCTTTGAACATTAATGTGTAAAAATTGTTGGCATTTTATGTAGCTAGTCAAAAGAGCTAAATTATCAAACGGGAAAATTAACCTGTAACTTTATGGTCCACCACTCAGAGCTGCTGTTCATCTGTTTTGTACTTTAATATTTGAATCTCACAAATTTTTTATTCACGGAGAGGTTCATTACTAGGGACAGGTAATTAGGTTTAATGAACAACAAGTTTAAACTAATATTTTTAAAATGCAATACCTGAAGTGCAGATTCTCTGGTCTGATGACTATTAAGTGAGTCCTCGAAAGGCAGATTTCAAATCCTTGTTGCTATGTGGTTCTCTTTTATTAACACAGACAGTTTATTTCTGCTTAATAAAACAAGTACGAAAAACACCAAGAGCTTTAAGTATTGTATAATATGCAAATCATTGCTGAAAACTGATATGTTGCAGCTGGAGAGAGGGCTTAGCTGTTAAGACTATGCATTGCTCTTTGAGAGGACCTGGGTTTGTTTCTCAGCCTCCACGTGCAGAAACATACCACCACCAGCTTCAGGAGATCAGATGTTCCCTTCTGGCCTCAGAGGCACCTGTACTCACATCGGATATCCCCATTCAAAATTATTCACATGCAATTTGTTAAAAATAAAAATTTAAGTGAGGCGTCTGTGGTGATTGGCGGCTCCAGCCATACCTGCGGTGGCTCATTCTGACTGAGGGTGTCTTCTAATTTATTTGTGGCTGCAATAACATTGCCTTCCATGAAAAGCGTAAGTCATTAGTGAATATCTTCTCAATCCAAAGGTGATAAATGGCCACAGTAAACTTTGCCAAAGGCTCGACATGATGCATGGCCTCACTTTAGAGTGTTGTACTGAGAACAAAAAATACCTGTTAAAGATGCACATTTTTCTGCATTTGTACATTGATTGCAGATAAATACAAGTGCTTTATGTGTGTTATAAGCTAATTTTTAGTCAGTTATACATGAATAGATAGATACTTATAGATTATGTGTGTGTGTGTTCAAGGCTTTATTTTTTTAATATTTGGTTACTGCAAAGTTAATTTTATTTAGAATTTGGATAATACATGTTTTCAGAACTAAATCTTACGAAAGGAAACCCCTTACTTGCATTTTGAGATTGCATGAACTATATCTTCTTTTAGGTATTTATTTAAATGTTCAATCAAACATTCAATTGCAAAAGGCCTGACCGGTGTGTTTTTATTTTTCAGCTTGAACAACACACCGTTTTAACTTAATTTTTCATCCGTGAATGTTTCAGTCCCTGTCATCCGACCTTCTCCTTTAAGTAATACATCATCCAATACAAAGAATCTTTCCAAGACCTTTGTTACAGTGGCTCTTAGAGTACTGACTCTTCTGAACAGAGTGTTTTAGAAGCCAGGCACAGATGGGAACACCACATATCATCAGTCAGCAATGCTAGTTTAGGAATTCCAGTTCAGCTATAAAGTATTAACATGTTGGAAGCGCTACAACTTTAGGGTCAGACAAATTTAAAGGTTACTGCTTTTACTGCCATGATTTCTCAGAATTGCTACTTGTCCTTGCTTAAACCAAGAAAGAGTCAGGTATTCTCATCTGCTTTAACAAGAAGAGATTTAACACCCATACATTGCTTCTAGAACAAAGAGGGAAATTTACTTGTGCGGATGCATTTAATAGTTGACCATCATTAAAACCGTAGCAAAAATGCTAAAAGGTAAATGTTTTCATAGATGTCTTGAATAACAAGGCTGAAAGTAGTGAACGTAACAGGGGAAAGTGAATTTCTCCCTGTCCCTGAATAAATACAGTCAGTTATGTCTTAGAAGCATTATATAATCCTCAAAGCATTTCAGGGTCCACTCTCTCCTCACTGGACCATACCAGCTCCCTAACTGGAAGAACAGGAGTCACGCTCATGTTGCAGAGAGAGAACATGAAGCTTGTGAAGGTTAGTGACCTGCCTTTAAGGAGTATCTATCTGAAGAGCAGAGCAAAATTCAAACTCAGTTCAAGGCATGCTCTCCTCTCTGCTACGTATGTAAAATATGAACGCAAAATTGAGAACTCAGGCTCAGCATGCTACTGATTACAGATTCCTCAGCAATCTTCACTGCAGGCCTCACCAGGAAAACCTCTCTGCAGGTATTTGTATCAAGCCAAAAATGAACCTGTTTAGAATCCTCTGGGTTGTAGTTCTCGCTTCTACCCCACCCCAAAAATATCCTAGCTGGTGTGCCGTGTGACTATGAACTACTTCTCCAGGATATACCATAGGTACTAGTTGAAGATTGGAATTTGAATAAGCAAACACAGGCACTAATGATGCTTCTGATTTGAATAAAATTCCAATGTAGTTTGAATTTGTATAATTCTTCCATTACTGAGATCTTATTTATTTATGTCTATGCACATTCTCTAGGTCCAACTTAAGGTTAATTTTCTGTAACTTAATATTACGTCTGAACCTAATTGTGACATAAAATTGTATAATGTCCTGTTTTAAAAGGTACCCAAATGGGACAGAAAATTCTCTCCTATAACTAACTACATTACACAAATTAAATTCATTTTGATTAGGCTTCTTTTGAATCCAGGATAGTTAAGAAACTTGTTTATGAGATTTGTATTGTTCAAGGCCTCGGAAACATCATCACTATAACACAATTTTTAAAGTAGTCTGGTCCCTGCTGGATATTCTTTCAATTTCTACAAAAAAGGCAAGAAAAAACACATTAATATTTTTAATTTTAGTCAAGTTTTTTTTATTTAAAAGTTAGTCACTTGCTGTTATTGAGATTCCAAATGTGTTCTAAGTACCTCTTTTTTCTTTTTTTAAAAATGTTATTGGATAGTCTCTGTATCTACATTTCGGGTGTTATACCCTCCCCCCCACTCCCCTCTGTCCTCCCCCTCAACATGATTCCGTGAAGGTATGTATGTGCCATCATTAGTTACTGAGGCAAAACTTTACTTCCTAGTGTCTCTTAATTCCTTTAACACCTGATATGGAAAACCCAGGGTTGAATTGGTTACTAAAATGTCAGGGCTTGGAGATTTAAGCTTTCAGTTGTTAAAGAAAAAAAAAAGCTAGGAGAGCGGGCATGGAGAAATGGGTCAGCTGGTATGTGAGGCTTTTTCAGGGAACCTGAGTGAGTGCTGCCCCCAGGATCCCTTTTGGGATGCTCTAAAATGTCCATTCCTCCAGGTATGGTTCAACACACAAATACATACACACACATACACATACAAACATAAATACACACATGCATACATGTATGCATGCACATATACAAACATACATACAAACATACACATACAAACACATACACATGCATACACACATATACATACAAACACATACACATGCATACATGCATGCACATACACACACATACACATGCATACATGCATGCACACACACACATGCATACATGCATGCACATACACACACATACACATGCATACATGCATGCACATACACACACATACGTACAAACACATACACATGCATACATGCATGCATGTACATACACACATATATACAAACACATACAGATGCATACATGCATGCACATACACACACATACATACAGACACATACACATGCATACATGCATGCATGTACACACACGTACAGGCAAGCATGCACATACAAACACACACATGCATGCATACACACACAAACACATACACACACTTTAAAAGAAATCTTTAGAAGTAAGATAAAGGAATACTTACAATAATCTGTCTCCATGTAGCCAGCCTTCTGCTCACACTGAGCTTCACGTTTCTTCATCTGTGCTACACACTCAGTGAAGGACGGAACAGCAGTGTGCTGAACTGCTGCTCATGGTAACGCTAGAGGAACACATTATCTTTCCTGCTTCACGGAAGGACCCACCAGGCATGGAATAGCTGAGCACATTACCCACGGCTGCACAGAAATTACAGGATTCAAACCAGCGGACCTGCTGTGACAGTCCACATTCTCACACGCAATAATGAGCACAAACAATTCCCAGCTCTTTCCTTTGCTCTACTGCTCTACAGACATTTATCAGACTGGAGTGGAGAAGAGATAGCAAAACCCCGCTCATTGTTTCTGCTATGTACTAGAAAGTACGATTTAAGACTTGGAGAGACTTCAGTAGAATAAATACTTCTGCATTTATTAGTATGGCATCTCTATTAAAACTCTCAGATGGAGACGACACATACATTTTGAATTATCACAAAAGAAGCCCCGTGGCAGCCTCATTTTGTGATATGAACAATAATAGCAATTTTGCGGCAATAATTCTGTGTTTTCTGAAAATTATTATTAGATATATTTCCACCTTTAACTCTCAACTTGATTCTTTTTGTATATACTTTTTGTAAAAGGGCACAGACGTTTCTGAGCATTTTCCTTTTGTTTTTTGAGGTGGATCTTGCTACATAGCCTGTCTTAAGAGTTTCAGTTGCTGTAAGAAGATACCATAAAGGCAACCAAGAGAATGGTTTATTTGCCCCACATAACCTGACTCACAGTCTATTGAGAGAAATGAAAGCAGGAACTTAAGCCAGCTGGAAACTTGGAGGCAGGAGTTTATGCAGAGGCCACAGAGGACGGCTACTTACTGACCCGATGCTCAGCCTGCTATCTTAGAGAACCCAGGTCTACCATCTCAGGAGTTGTTCCACCCACACCAATCACTAAGTTAAAAAAACAAAATGTTCTACAGGTTTGACTGTAGTCCAAACTTACCAGCCAGTTTCTTATTAAGGCCTGCTTCTGTCAAATAACTTCAGCTTGGGTCATGACACAAAATTAGCCGGCATATACCCAAAGTTTTGAATTTGATAACTCTCTCAGCCTGGCCTTGAACTTTCTATGAAGTCTAAGCTGATATCAATATTTTTGTCTTGCCTTATCCTCTTGTGTATTGGGATTAATATAGATTTACATCAGCATTCTCTGCTTTCCAGTAAGGTTTTAAATTAGGTTGCCATAATTGGGGGAATTAAAGAAAATGTATGGCTTTTAGTAGAAGGGAGGTAAGTTTGTCCAATGCTAAACCTACTTCTGGTTTAACTTGGTGCTACACTTCCATTAAAGAAGGATGTGAAATCAGAGCATTCACTATTACATAGGGATAGTGTGTGTATTGAGGTCCGAAGCAATGATTTCCATTTTCTCTCTCGTCTACAGCCCCAGCTGTGAGAGCAAATACAGCCAAGTGTTTTGGATATGAGACTTGTCTGTTCTCGTTCCACTCTGAGCAGCACAGTGGGCTTCATACCGCAGAACGATAGAGGTTTATCTTGTACCAGCCCATTGATATAATGAAAGAGAATACAAATCTCTCCACTCATCTGACTTTATACAGAGATTCAGAACATGATAACTTGTCTACGGCAAGACTACCAACCCTCTGGATTGAGAGTTTTCAGATCCCATTTGATGGAAGTAATTGCACATGTTAGTATTTAGTCTGGGCTAGTCTCCTGTTGTTCGGAGCTTGAACCTGTTTTTGTCTTCCTGTGGTGCAGCCTAGAACAGGCAACCATAGGAACCATCCAATTTCAAGCTAAAACTTCTTGACATAATGTAGCAATACCAAAGATTTTTAGGAAACTAGGCTCAACATTATGGGAATTCTTTCATTGGTAGATGTTTTCATATCTAAATTTTAGTTTTGTTTCATGACCCTAAAAAATGCATGAATACCTTTTTAGGAACCACATGAAAACCAGGAAAACCCGATGCTGTAATTCTGCGTTTTGTCACTAGAAAGAGTGGCTGAATAGCATCCCCAGCTTGTAACTGTGCATGATTAGGCAAGATGACGCTTCCATTCCTGAAAGCATTCATTGGGATTTGTCTTACTGAGCGCCATCATTCAGCCTTGAGTGGGAACAGTGATGTCAGAGAGGACCTCATCAAATACATGTCTGTGGGAACCACACGGAGAATGCTTTCCCCCAGCCATTGATGTTCTGTAGTCAGAGCCAAGATAAGTAAAATTTCTGTCAAAAGATTATCAGTAAACATTAGGGATAATGAGTGTGGGCTATTTACTGCTTACAAAATACAAACATATAAGATTGTGAGCGCCGTTTTGATTGCTTGTTGAGCATTTGGCATCTTAGGACAAAAAATACTGTTTGAACTGATGAGCATTTTATTAGTTGTCCTTATAGGACATAATCCATCAAGTGGAAGATGAAAAGCTGCCAAAGCATCAGCTGGAATTCTGCTAAAGAGTCTTTATGGTCACCGTGTGGTTCAAACTGTGGTTGACTTCAGCCCAATGTAAAATACTGACAGTAAATGTCCAATATAAAAACCTATTTGGATTTACTTCCCATAGTATTTCTCTTGGCATTTTCTTGCTTTGTCTTACCTTTCTTGGGCATGAAAGAAGAGAGCTCGGCGTCAGCTTTAGCATGAATCGAAGCCATGCTGAGAGCTGGTAAGAGCAGGCTTTGTGGGGCGTGTCTAATGTCACACCCCACTTTCTGACAAATCCCTATAAATTGTTAGCCAGCTGTCAGTCTGGCTAACAATGGCAGAGTGAGGCTGTTGGGAGAAGAGCATTGTGGGAGAGACTCCGGCGCTGACACAGGCCCAGGTCTCCCTCCCCATGCTGTCTACGTCATCGTTCGAGAAGATGATAACTGTGGACTGGGAGGGCTCTGCTGGGATTAGCACAGCATAGTGCTAGCGTCCTGTGTAAATATGAGATTGTCCTACAGTGTCACTCCTAACCTTTGGGCAAACTCAAGTTTCAACCTTTAACCTCTTTCTGCTAGATGCTTTTCTATGCAAAACAAATGGTCATTTTTCTTCTTGATCACTAAAAACATCAAGAAACACAAAAGTCAGTTAAAATCCATGATATGAAGTCCCATGTTGTTTTAACTTACCTGAGTTTTCATATTACATACCTAACATTAGGAGTACTTGCTTTTTTATAATTGATATGTAAAAATTATAATTGCCACATGACATCTTTCTGCTGATAAGTATTTATACGCTAGTTATAATTAGAAATGAATTTAAAGGAAACTGATGCATGTAATATGTGATAAAAATAAATTGTGGAGTAAGTTCATCTGCCATCAGGAGCATGGTAGGATATTAAAGTATCGAGGGAAGCCATGCTGTCTGATTCAGACACTAGAGATGATGAATATAAGAGTCTTTAAAAGAGCCACAAATGGATGTGATTCTGAAGTGGGAAAGTTCAATGAATAGAGCAGAAGAAGCTGAATGCAGATTATTACTCAGCAAAGTATCCCTAAAGATGTCAGTTTTGAACTTTGAAACAGTTTTAAGTGGTTTATATTGACCTAAACATTATTTTTATTCAAGCACAGATATTTATATAGTATATTGATAGATGATTATAAAAATATTGCAACTGTACAGTGAGAAGAAAACACGTCTTTATTTAACACATCATATCTGGGTATCTAGGAAATATTAATATTCTCTCCCTCCCTCCCTCCCTCCCTCCCTCCCTCTCTCTCTCTCTCTCTCCCTCCCTCCCTCTCTCTCTCCCTCCCTCCCTCCCTCCCTCTCTCCCTCACTCTCTCTCTCTCCCTCCCTCACTCCTTCCCTCTCTCCCTCTCTCTCTCTCTCACACACACAACCACCTACACACACACACACACACACACACACACACACACACACACACAACTTAACCCAACCCTAAGATTTCATCTAACCCCACAAATCAATTCATTCTGACAATAGTGGTAGGTGTTGTCTTTTGTTCTCTATACCAATGTCCTGGTACATGATAAAATGGAGGTACTATGCAAAGCTCAGTAGTCCTCAGAATCAGGAAGTCTAGTCTTGCCAGACTTGGATAGTGCACAGAGCATGGCCCACCACCACCATGGTGCTGTCTCTTCTCTTTTTCAGATCACTCAGAATAAAACTGCTTCGTTTTCTTCAAGCTCCTTAGTTAACCCCACTGTGAGTGTCATTCCCTGATGATGATTCCTAAGGGAGGTAAATCCTCTGTATTCATCCATTTGTTGCTAAGATGGAGTAAAATTAAATAAAATACATACATAAATAAATAGGATAGCCCCAAAACTCCAATGCAATCTCTCTGTGAAAATTTTAGGCATAGAAGGTTAGCCTTTTGTATAAAATCATCAACTTCCTGATGCTTATTATCAGAAAATGAAACATACCCTTGACTCTACAAAGTAGTTATCCACAAATACAGAAGAAAGTCTGAAGAACTACATACAGCATTCAACCCCACAATGCTAATGCCCATCTAATTTTTTTTCCTGTTCATGCTGAGTGACATATTTCAAACATGCATGCTGTGTCCCACCTTTGATGCACATTTCTTCATATACAGACCTCTCTAAATAACATATTTTGGAATTTATTTCTCTTCTTCACAAATAGTGTGTAGATTCCATGTGAGCCAAGTATGCATTTGTCATGCCTAGTTTTGAACTGCAGTACCTACTTATACATGTTGTCCACAGATGCTATTGGCACTCAGTAAGCACTGAGGGAATGTGGGACATAAATGAAGGACAAAGAGGAGGAGAAAAAGAGGAGGAAGGAAATGAAGAGAAAAAAGGAAGGAGGGCTGTAGGGAGAAATGGAGAAATGTTATTACATCATAAAATACTACTTTTGGTTGACAGTATGCATTTCTTGCAGTCCCCACAAGATGCGCATTAAGTAGGTTGTTATCATCACTCTGATGACGAAGTCTCCCAAGACACTGTCCCCTTAATGCCATTTTGCTGCAGTTTCTGCCTTGCGTTTTTCTTTCTGAAATGCTGCACTGTCTTTTACAGTCTTGCAGTTGCTTTGAAACATAAATGAGAAGTCCTATTCTAAAGAATTTCTTTAAGATCACGTTTGTTCTTTCTCTGAGTAGCCTTCCTGCCCTGGTTGTTATATTGCCCACTGTATTGTGTCTTACAAATATGTAATCACAGGTCAACTGTGGAGTACTCAGAGTCAACAACTGTTTCCTCCTTTTAGCATCAAATGACTTGCACGTGACAGCTGCTCACAAATACTGAATCAATCAGTGAACAGCCATCCACTCTTCCCCACAAGGCAAGGTATTCTGAATTGCTTTAAACATTTACAAAACTAAGAAATATGCAATAATGAATGTTCGTAAAGGTTAAAAGCAAGGGCACTTAGTCAGCAAATCATCAATGAATTCAACATTCACAGTTATTATGTATGCTGTCACAACTATTCTTAAGCCTCTTGCTGTGTCCAGAAGGCACTGTGACCTTGGAGTCAGCCACTGCCTTGGGCACTCACATTGTTTCTACCCTCCCTTCCCAAGTAATCCCTGGGCCATAGGAGCAAGAGTGTGAGATGGATGTCTCATTTAGATGTGATCATTCCACAGTCTCTTTTTATTCTCTGCACCTTGACCACTTGTTTGTCTGTGTTAATCACCATCTTCTACAAATCACAGCTTCTGAGACGAAAGTGAGAGATGTACAGATCTTAGGGCGTAAGGAAAAATCATTAGGATTCGGTTGAAAACTATGTTTAGTAGAATAATGGCAGTAGGCTTCTCCCTAGGCCATATGGCTTCTCTAGTCATGGGTTCGTGGCCTGGTTATGGTGCCAAATATGGGTTTCATCTGTGGGGCAGGGTGTAAATACATTTGGAGAGGGTTTGGTTTTTCCCATGATGTTTGTGCCACTACTGCATCAGTGGGCGTGTCTTACAATTATTCATCACTGTAGTTTGCAGGTTATACAAGTAAGGCTGATAATGACTTTCTCTTCCAAGAGCATGAATAGCAGTTTTCAGCACTCTGAAAAGTAACCAGTAGGGATGACGCTTCCAGGCCAATCCCACCTTGAATTCTGTATCTTCTCTGATTCATATATGTGGCATTTTTGACAATATGGTCTTAATTGTCAAGCACTGGAAAGAAAGAAGCAGAAAATATGGAAAAGTCCAGGTTAGACAGTTGGCAACTGGGAGTTGAACACAGATTCCCACATCTAGGGGTAAAGCTATTAGTAATTGTTAGCTGCCAATGAGACAGATTTCTTTAAGACTATAGAGACTCTTGGGAAGTCAAACACGCTTTAGTTGAGAAACACTTATTGATAAACATCAACACAAATTGTTCTTGGTGGCTTTTTTGTAAAGTTGGGTAGATAGGGGAGGGAGAATAGATCTGGAAGGAATTTGGAAGAAGAATGAATATCATCAAAACATCATATTTAACTGAAAAACCTAAAATAATCAACAAAGGCATAGCTAACTAGAATTACTCTCAAGGAAGGAAAGAGCTTTCTTTGTGGAGTCTTGTGAATGACAGTGATTCCTGGGGCAGACATATGAGTATGCCTGTTTCTACCAATCTGTGAATGAATTGAATGCTTCATTATGTAAGCTATGTGAACTAAAAATAACAGGCCACACTTATTTCTAAACAGTGATGAAACAACAGTAGTACAAAGAAACAATTATTAAGCCAAGAAATCAACTGTAAATTAATTAATTAAATGTCGCATACAATATGTGAAAGAAAGTTAATAAAATCCATTTTACTAAGCAACAGAAATTATTTTTATAAACAGTAATATCTGTACTATACCAAAAAAGGCAGCAAATCATAAGCCTTCGACTACAATAATTCCTTTATCCAGTGCTGAAATCTCAGTTGAAAAGGAGCACTTCACCTTGGGGTGAAGGAATGTTTATTACTTCTTTTGAGAATTCCGTGCAGTCTATTTTGACTATATTCACCTTCTGGGCTACTTCTCCCATTCCTCACAGATCAATTCCAGCACCCCATTGTCTCTTTTCCTATAGTTGTCATTGATACAGTTATACATACACGTACACACACACACACACACACACACACACACACACAAACATGTAAATACAACCAGCTGAGTCCTTTTAATCTTGCTCATCTCATTTCTGGAGGAAGACTGATTCTGCATCTCTTGGTAGTTATTAATTGGTTATAGCTTTTCGCTGCAGGTTATAGTCCTGGGAGATTTCTACTATCCAGTTGCCATGTCAACTGGTGTTGTTATCAGCCGGGTCTTTCTTAGGCTACCATACTGTTGAGATTTTGAGAGTTCAGCTTTCCTGACTGATGCTGAGGTTATAAATTGACAGCCAATGCTCTGATTCTCTGGCTTTTACAATGTTCCCACCTCCTCTTCTGGATGTTCAGAAGCTGGTGTGTAATGCTGGCGAAGTTCAAAATCAAAGAACTTCTCTGCCATGACATTCCTCTACCATCAACCTGGGAACTGTTTTCCACTGGGAAAATAGGTTTTAATTGTTGTCTTAAGGAAATTGCTTCTTTGTTTCTACTAAAATCACTCTTATTTTATTGTCTATTAAATAAACCATGTCCTGACTGTCCAGGCATGTTTGCTATTCTAAACTTGCGACATCTATGTAACCTTTCTCTCTCTGAACTTTCCTGTGCTAATCAAGTCACGGGCCTCCTTAAGAGCTGATATGAGTGCCTATTTCTGTGATGCTTTTCAGACTATGTACTCTGTCAGGCATTTGATTTCCCAAGTAGAAGGTACAACAAACTCACTTTACTATAATATGCTTTACAGCTAACATATGAGTTAAACATTACTATATTATCCTAATCATTCCTATGATATTAAAAAGAAGGAACATGGATACTACAGTCTTTATCTCCTGGGGTCCAGTCCATGTCTTCAGGACACTTAAGATTTCCTGATAAAAAACTTAGCTTTGAACTTTCAAGGTCACTGCATGCAAGTGATCCCTTCCTGAGCGATTATCCTCTCCTATTCTTCAACATTCTCCACAGATAAAGCCTCAAATTGGAGAAGTGAATATTTTATGCATTCCATGTGTTTACAGTGGTGGAAAAAAACTGTGCCCTGAGCTCTAACTACCTGGTCATTGTCTAACATACAACATGGAAAAGTTACAAATGGATGAATGTTTTTGAAATTAATGAAGCAAATTGACCTTGAAAATCTACATGGGAATACATATTGTAAATTTACAAGAATATTTGTTTTTTAAATATACAATTCCGGAAATCAAACTCTTCCTTGCACTAAGTGGTCTGACAGGAGAAGTAAACATGTATTGTAGTATTAGTGGATGACATCAGCTAATACATACTATGACCTTCACTTACACATTCTAATTTCCATCTTATACATTCTATTAAAGCTAAACAGCCATTAATTGCTCTTATTAAGCCCTGTGGCAAAAGTATAAAAAAAGAATAAGGAAAGAGATTTTCATAAAAACCTGACTTGTAGATTTATCTACAATTGAAAATATAAATTTAAGCTAAGTAGTTAGTAGGGAGAGGTAAACTTAAATTGTATCTACTGCACATCTCATAGTCTTTAATGCTAATCTCTAAAATTGTACTGTGTGGGAAATGCTTTCCCAGGTGGGTACAGTAAAGAAACTGTAGAACAATGGCATGCCACCAATGCCAATATGTAGAAGCATGCATTACTGGGAGAAAGAAAGAAGGGAGAGAGGGAATGACTGAAGTGGAGAAAGGAGAGTGAGGGGAGGAAGAAATACCTTCATGCATCTATAACATGGAAGTAACCATATTAAAGTGTTCCTCTAATGTGATTTCTCTAGTTCAGCACTGAAAAACACCTGTTTTTCTCATTATTGGAAAAAAATTGGAAAAATCTTTGTAACTCTTAGAAGATGACACCTAACAAGCAACACTAGGTTACTTCAGGTAATTTCTGTAAAGTATTAATTGTGGGCTGTGGTGGAAAATCATTGTCATAGCAACCACCAGTGATTTTGCAGAAAAGGAAAGGCTTGGTTTTCTTTTTATTTGTTTTTCTTTTTTAAAGGAGATGACTGAAAAAATACCTTTTGAAATAGTTTTGGCACAGGGTAAGGTAATACAGAACTTTTAATAAATGTTAACTCACAATTGATAAATTTTTCTATTGAGTCAGCTTCATTACTTTTGTTTGTTAAATTGAGTTGCCCTCCTACATGACAGTTGGTTTCATGTACAAACTTGTCACAGGGGCTCCTGTGTTCTGTCCCACACCCTTAGTACTGAGGATAAGAACATAGATTATTGCAGGAGCCTAGATTTCCATGAATTATAAAATCAGTACTATTAACCAGCCCCAGGATGCTTCTTCTCATATACCTAAGCTTTATTCAATAGTGAAAATCTATGTCTTTGTCTGCTATAGGAACCAATAAACTAAGACTGCTAATTTTATGATTATGCTAAAGCCACAATTGGTTTCCTTGGAAACCACTTGCAGGAGCTGCATTGTCTTAGAAAAATGTGCTCTGTTGCCAGTACACTCAAAGTGAGACACTTTGTCATCATGTACACCTATAGTCAAAGCATCCTAGACATCGGGTCAAAGAGGCAGAGAGTGTCACTAATTACTACCTAGAATTGTTGTTAGCTTGAAGTCAACTTCTATAGCTGTGAGGTTTTCTTCATGAATAGCAATATATGTAGAATAGTGGATTTCCTTGTGTTATGTATAAATCTTCAGTGTAACAAGAGAAGCAAAGGAAGGAAACAGCAGAGTCCTAGGACCTGAAAATTGGAAGCTGCAGCCCACTATCAAAATATTTTATGAAGTTCACTGAGATCAAAATGGGAGGGGAACCGAACATGAACAACACATGATAGATCTCGTCACTGAACCCAGCACCTGATTGATTTATAAGTAATTCCCCATCACTGGGCTTACAAGCCAAGTGAAGTTTCCCATACATCTTATGTGTCCTTTTTGTTCATTTTGCTTTATTTTTTGTTCTTGGTTTTATTGTTGTTTGCTCTCTGTAACTAGTGGTAATGGACACAGACGCTCTTGTTACTAGTCAAACAGGACTCTTGCCTTTCAGCTTTCTCTTTGAAAACAGGTGAAAACAGAGGTAATCTCAGATTTCTTAATTTGAAAATAATATCTATTAATATTTTATCATGTGTTAGCTTCATGTACTCTGTCATCTCTGTCTCTCCATCTTATTCTCTCTCTCTCTCTCTCTCTCTCTCTCTCTCTCTCTCTCTCTCTCTCTATCTATCTATCTATCTCTCACTCTCTCTCAAAAATAAAACTTACCAAAACAAAAAACAGACAAAAAATCAAAACATCTGCACAACAACAAATCCAATAAGACCTGTCCCCCAAAAAGACAAAATAAAACAAAACAGAAAAGCCTACAAATACAACATCAAAAAAATCACAAAGCTCACTTTTTTTTTTTTTTTTTTTGGCCAACTATTCCTGGGCATGGGCCTGCCCTGGAGTATGCTTGATATGTCCAGTGTTATTCCTTGGAAAAAAACTGATTTTCCCTTTATCGGAAGACAACAGTTGTAAATACTTCTTATTTACGGGTGAAACACCATGTCCCCTTCCCATTCTCAGTGATGGGAACTGACCCTGCCTGGTTCTTGCACATAGTCTCTGCGAGTTCATGTGTGGACCAGCCGCTTTGTATCTGGAAGACACTCTTTGCTAGAGTCATCGTTACCTTTGGCTCTTAGTCTTTCTCCCTCTTCTTCATAGATTCTTGAGTCTCCAAGGGAGAGATTTTATAACGACATCTCATTTAGGACTGCATGCTCCAAAGTCTCTCTATAGATTATCTAGCTGTGGGTCTCTGTGTTAATTTCTATCTACTGAAATAAGAAATTTCTCTGATGAAGGTTGGAAGATGCTCTGATCTATGGGTAGAGCACTATGACATTAGGGATCTTTTTTGTTTTTGTTTTGTTTTGCTATGTTCCTTTAGCAGAATAATAGTAGTATGTTTTCTCTAGGCCTGTGACCTCTCTATCTCAAGTTCTTCACCACTGTATTAATGTGAGAATTGGGTTTCATTTCATGGAGTGAGCCTTAAAGCAAAACTGAAAGTGGTTGGTGGTTCTCATAACATTTGTGCCACTATTGTATGGGTGTGTCATGCAGGCCCCTCACTTCTGCATTTTAGGTTTTGTAGTTGGGAGATACTGATCATTGTCTTTATCCTCTAGTCGTGTGCAAAATAGCCTCCAGCACATAAAAATTAGTCAGTAGGCATGAAGCTTCGTGAGCACCTGCTTGACTTCTCTGGTTCAACGGCTTAAGTAAGTGCTGACTTGAGCAATCAGGCTTTACCATTTGATGGTGGAAGGGAGTATCCTTGGAAATAGCTGGTGGTAATCAAGGGGTCGATTGGACTCCTTTGGCCCGTGACTCAACAAGATATAACCCTTTCTTGGCACTAAGGATTTTACTTGGTGGCATAAAATGTCTTAATGGGGCATTGCCACCTCCATTACAGGGTGATTCCATTTAAATTCTTCTCATATATGAATATATCTTAGGAAGCTTTTACAGTAATAGGTTTACATATGTGTTTGCAGGAGACCTTTAGTGTTAGTGTGCCTCTTTTATCTGGTTCTCCCATCTCCTTCTCCACTTAATTCCCCTATTCTAGTTTCCTGGTTATTATTCCACAACACTATATTCTATTACTACTTCCCTACTTGAAAGAATCCGTCTCATTTTCAGGTTGCTTACTCTATAAATAACTTCTGTGGTTATTTGAATAGTAGGTCACACCATTTCTAAATTCTCCGGAAATACAACCTTAGAATAACTACCTCCAGCCTCCCAAAGTTCAGGGAATTGGTACGACGACTCTTCAATAACTTCTTCAGGCTGTTGATGGACACTGAGATATCTTGAGGCGGGTAGGGGAAATGAGGGGGCCAGCCAGGTCTTAAGAAGACCACACAACCTTGCCTCTATCTTTCCTCTCCTCCCTCCTCTTTTAGCTTCTCTCCCTTTTCCAAAACTCTGTTCCTGCCTTACTTTTTACTGTTCAATCACAGGCCTTTTCTTATCTTATGCCTGCCCTCCTTGCATATTATAAATTATAATAAAGTGCATACAACAGTAGGGCACTTTATTAATTAGAGATGGAAAGTGGAGGGACCCAGCTCATCTTGCATGGTGCCATCCCAGGGCTGATGATCTTAGGTTCTATAAGGAAGCAGTGTGGCTAAACTATAAGGATCATATCAGTAAGCAGTACTTCTCCCAGCCCTTTGTCAGCTCTTGCCTCCAGGTTCATACCCTGTTTGATTTCCTGTACTGGCTTGCTTCAATGATGGACTACAGTATGGAAGTATACGCCAAATGAATCCTTAGTTCTCCAACTTGGATTTTGTTCACAGTGTTTTATCATAGCAGTAGAAATCCTAACTAAGAGAACCAGGTTATCTTACCATGTTGAAGCAACGGTATTTTTAAATATTTACTTACCAAGATAAGCCTTACTATAAACTTCAAGCTTTCCTGGAAATCAGCTCCATGTGCCTTAGCCTGCCTACTGCCAGCAACTGACAAGAGCCAACCACACCCAGATTATTCCTTATTCTTGACCTTGAGCCATAGACTCCATTAGAGTAAAGATCCAGTTCAGATCTGTAACCTTGGATGGATAGTAATGGCCCTTATCACTTAGCAAGTCTACGAGTCCTGAAATAAACAGAAATTGAGAAAAACAGAGAACATGGTATAGGCATTGGCTACTAATACAGGAATGCCATATGGAATCTAGAAAATAACTTCAAACTGTTACTTCGGAATGATGGGTTCTTTAAGCAATATGATCAGAGGCTGCATATTCTTGGAAGATGAAATCCTAGAAATGTAACAGTAGAGCAAACTCAGGGAGAGAAGGTTCATTTTTAATTTATGCTGTGTGAACAAAGCCATGTTTAGAATATACAATTTAATCCTTGACTGGTGAGAAAAATACTGATGTTTCTATTTTTTAAGTGAGGAAACCGATATTTGCAGTAGTCTCAAGGAAAAACACTGTCACCTTTCTGAGATCGATGAATAAAGCCTCTTGATGTGGCTATCTTAGACCCAAATCGCTATTAAATTTGTAGAAAATAGAAAAAAAATCTATTATATTTTTCTATCTCCCATTTCTATGTACCTGGATTCCTTGGAGGCATCTTTTAATTTTAAATGATACGTGATGCTCTAAAGAAAGGACCATCCTCAAAATATAGGCAGAATCAGGATTTTGCTCCACATAACTTTAAAGGGTGGGAGTAAGAGCGGTTCCATTTTGAAAGTGGGGCCAAGTTGAGAATCTGTCTTTTGACGGATCATCAGTATGAATTTGGTTAGATGGACACAGAGAAAGTAAACAAGTGAGGCCAGACAGTTTGGCTCCAGCTAGGGGAACAGGATCCAAAATCAGGCAACAGAGTCAGGGATAGCCCCCACTCCAGTTGTTGGGGGATTCTCATGAAAACCAAGCTGCACATCTGCGAATATGTATAAGAAACCTAGTCCAGCCCTTGTATACTTTTGAATTGGTGGTTCAGCCTCTGGCAGCACCAAAGGTTAGTTGACTCTGTTGGTAGAAAGACTGATTTTCGTAGTGAATGGCTGTTATTAAGTCTCTGAGAGTCTTTATGGTTAGCATCAGAATCAGATTGGAGCCCCTGGCTCAACCTCTTTCACAACTAGGACGAAAAGCACACATCGCTCCAAGCAGCCACTGTGTTTCTCTGTTGCCCGTTCCCACGGCACATTCCTGCTGTGCTGATTTCTCTTTCTTTCCTCAACATCAACACTTGATTTTGATTTATTCAGGCTGACATAAAAATTACTAATAACTGATAACGCAGACATTTGAGTTTCAAGAGAGGAAGATGAAAGCTGGAAAACCGAGGTTCTCTGCTAAAGAGGTGACTGCCAAGCATCTGGTAACTGAGTAGGACAGAGGACCAAGGTCCCAGGACTTCTCTGCGCTACCCAGTTTAACTCTAGTCCAGTGAAGTCATATAGTTGAAGTGAGAAAATTAATTGTATAAAGAGCTATCAAGGAACAAGACAAAATAATTTTTATGATTTAATTACTAAGGAGGGTTACTAAAGAGAACAATGTAGCTGCTGTGTTTTCAAAACTTAGGTGTGTGTGGGGGGGGGGAGAAAGTGGAGAAAGCAGCCTTCATATGGGAGTAGAAAGGATGGCGGATGTAAGGTTAAAAACATATGAATATCAGGATAATGTGTAAGGCCATATTTACAAGGAAATCACTTCTGTCCACCCAAGAGGACATGTAATCTCATTAATATTACTAATACATTGAGAAGAACAAGTGTCTTCCATGAAATTCAATAGCCAAAGGGGTCATATTTGAATCAATACGAATGACTCAATGAAAACCATTGTCCAGGTCTGTCCATTTCATAGTATGGCACTGATGTGGAAGAAATTTTGTTTTACAATCCTCATACAGGTAATATTATCTGTCAAGACTATTGGCAATGCTGGCTCAAGAAAACAAAATACTGTAGAAAGTAGTTTGTTTAAGTTGTTTCAGGTGTACAGTTGAAATGAAAAAGAAAAGGAAATGTTGACTTTGATTTTGTGCTTGTCAGTTATAAATTAAAACAGATTGATACACATTTATCCAGTAACCAAAAGAATGTGAAAATGGCAACAAAATACAGATGGTGTTTCTTCCAATACAGCCACTCAATGAATGGTTTCCTCTTAGTCACATGAGCCAAGATTTAGTAGCTTTTCGTTGTTTTACATGGACAATAAAGTTATTTTTCAACATTTCTTCTCTTATGTAGTGTATTGTTATAAGCCATGTATTACTCATTACCTTACTGAAGAATCAGGTATTGTGTAATTTATTTGATTTATTGTGTAAGTTATTGTATTTATTTTGTGCAATACCTTAATTAATACAGTGTAATTTACTTGAAGGAAAATGGCATTTCTTGGTGTAAGTCAGCTCCCTGACCTTTCTGACAGTGGTGAATGTGAATTCAACTTTCCTACAAAAGTGTCTCCTAGCCACAAAGAGGATGACTCTAGAAATTCTGCAAGCAGGGGAAAACAACAGTTTTCAACCGTTTACTACCATTAAAAATTTAAATGTACCTCTCCCAAATTTCATATTCCTTCCAAATAGGTGAAATGTGTCATTCTGTAAGGGTTCATTTGCAGAGTCACTCCAACAGATGTCATGGATTCCTGTGTTTTATGTTGGTAGTATTTACGTATGAGCATTGAATTTTTCTTTTCTTCATCAACTAGAAAACTGTCATGTAACAAAAAAATTCTGGTAGAAGCGAAGCCTTTGCCAGTGGCTGTTCTCTGTTAGCTATTACCACGGTTACTTTGGCTGTCCCATTAATAACAACATATTACAAAATTTTCCCAACTATGAATTGACTCCAGTCCGCTGGTTGTGTTGTTGCCAATGTGACCACTCCTTTTAGATGCGGATATCATTACACTCCACAGTCCTCATCTGCTGTCTATCCCAAGAAAAATCATTTAAACCCTTTTAAAGTATCAGATTTCCTTATCTGGAAAATGGGATAGCAAGTATTTCTCTCTCATATATTTCTGAATAGTTAATGTAAAGTAAGATAAGGCATGATTATTTGAGCACAGTTCCTGGCTCCTATGGGAACAGTTACTTTTATTGTTAATTTCTTTGTGCCCTGCCCTCAGCTCAGTACTTTGTCTCAACATACAGTAGTTTTTCAGAAAGTCCTTACTGCACTGAGCAGGCTGAAGGATTTATGAGATGTATCATAAATAGGTACCAATAGGGCAGTTGGTCCCCTTTCAGATTCTCCCACCAGAAGCCACATATCAGACCACTGCTTTTGCTCTGAGCATCTTGTCCATCCCTTAGTTGTAGAATAATTTCACCAAGTTCCTACATTTTTAAAGACTTCTCATTTGAAAATAGTTGGTTTACCCTAATGTGCCCCAGGAATTCAGAGTCACCTGTTCAATTAAGACTGGTAACAGTAATTCATGATTGCTGTTATTTTGCAGTCTAAAGGCTTTTCTTTTCATTTACCCTTGGCACACTGGGCCTCAAGCCCCTCTTTGCCCTCTGTTGGTATTCACTGTTATTTTCTTGAGTGGCTGCCTACAAGGAAAGGCCTGGACCTTCCTTCTTTGCAGCTAAAGACACCAAAGCTACTCAGGTCCAGCATGCTCAGGAGCCTCAAGTTGGACAAGTGAATAAACGCAAAACGGTATAGAAAAAGTAATTTACAAATTGCTACAATCGCATCTCTTTGAAAGGAACAGAATAGTCGTAAAACATGTTGATTCAATAAAAGTCAATCATGTGGTTGCCAAAATATAATTTGCAGTATAAAGGACCCTGTTGCTTTTGAAGTAGTCTGATGCTTTTGAAGTAACTTGCTAAATTTACTCACTTAAAGACATACCTTTCCTGGTGGATTCAAAGATTCCAGCATTAGCTCAGCCAGGAGACATAAGGCATGACTAGTCATGTGACCTTCGATATATTATATATAACCTTTTAATTTCCCGGTCTCCTGATCTGTGGTGTGAAAATAGCAATGAGACATAGAATTATGAGGAGAATACACACTTTTATTGAGTGTAAAACTCTTACATTAGTTTCAGGCACTCGACAAATATTACAAAATTACTGCTCTAGCATGACTTTAATGGATGTTGCATATCTTATTGAATGTTAATGAAGCTAGGGGAATATTTAGAAGTCTGTTTAAAGAAGAGCAGGCAAAGAGCGCTCGCTGATGGATATACTTATGAAGGTATGAAGCAATCCACCACTCTAACATTTTGGAATTTTGCTTGCTTGAGAAACAAGAAGCCCGGTGTGAGGGCATAGAGTTTTGTATTGTCTCCAATCACAGAGATGCCTCACGACCTTCCCAAGAGAAATTTCAGAGCACAGAGCAGTGTCCGGAATGGGGAAGCCAGACAGAAGCACACATAGAAGGGATGGGAGGGGGCGAAGGCGCTGCGTCCGATTATCTCAAGGAGCCCAGCTGTGGACAGAAAAGGCCACTGTATGAGGAGGAAGAGGAGGTTTTACGTCACCTGCACTATTTTTAATACATGGGAGAAGTTATTCATTTAGGGAAAAAAATCTGAGTTTTGATGATACTCATTCACAAGGCATAAGAAAGATGCAAAGGAAGAATCGGGCAGTTGTTGTTGAGGTGAAGGAAACAGGAAAGAAATGCACCCTGTGTGATTGTAGAAAGCCCTTCCCTTTACCTCCGAGAGACCCGTGCGGATAATCATAAGACTCGACCGAATGTCATTTGATCACATCTTTGCTTTTTCTCTTTTTCTTTTTTTCTTTTCTTTTCTTTTCTTTTTTTTTTTTTTTTTTTTTTTTTTTTTTTTTTTTTTTTTCACGAAAGCTGGGGCAGTTCACTATCTGCGAGAGAGCAAAGTGCCAAGGACCAAGAGAAGCATGAACATAGGATGAAGGGTTTTCTTAATTATTCAAGGCAATGAGAAAAAGCTAACCTGAGTCAGAAGAGCAGTACCAGGTTTTGAAGTTTATCAGAGACAGGGAATTGTTAACTTCCTGAGCTGTCAATTTGCCCTTAGTTATTCTTCAGATACCTGGGCAGCACTCACAAAGAGTAGTAAAAATAGAGAAAATACAATTTTCAAAAGGAGAAATACAGCTAATATTTTGAATGTGTGCTGTCACTTTTAATTTCTGTAGTTGTCAATAATTTTTAAATGTAAAATATGACATTGCAGTTTATGGATGTATCCGAATAAAAATCATAGTGTTCTATGTTGAGCGAGGTCTTTATAACCCAAGTTGAAATGAGTAAGTGCAAGGCAGTTTAGCCATGTCTAAATCAATGAAAGTTTACATAGCATTTCATAAAATAATTCTAATTCTGGAAGTCTAGACTAACAAGTGTTTATAAGTACTAAATCATTAGAGGTGTCCTTAGTCATAACAAAAATTTTATAAATACGTTTAATCAATAAAAAGTGATTTAGTGAAGTTTTATCACTTACTGGGTAGAAAAGCACACAGCTCTTATAAGCTTAACAAGACTACATATGTCAATACATTGCTTTTCTAAGTCCACACTGTGATGCTATTATCCATGTGTGCACTGCTATCAACCCACTACCTCATCACAGAAGATTAATCCGTATATCTCACTTTTTTTTTTTAGACTTTCCTTATTAAAAACTGAAATTTTTGGAAAATGATGATCAGGTATTTTTCAGACTGCTCCATGACTGAAATGTGTCTGACACTTTCCTTTATGATTAGATGGGATTCTGTGTGATTGTTTGAGATATCCTCCATAACTCTCGGGCATTCGAATACTTGATCCGCATTCGATGGCTGTTGGGGAGGCTTGGAAGGCATGGCCTTGCTGGAAGAAGCGGATTGCTGGACCACAGATGTGCACCACCGCACCTAGGTCTCCTTCAGACCAATTCTTAACCGACTCTCTGTAAAGACAGCTAACTGAAGATGGAGTTTTGAAAAAGCTCTTCCCATCTGCAGCTACCTGTCTTTGCTTCCTTTTTTTTGAGTGAGATGCGAGCTCTTGGCTGCTATTCCAGTGCAGTACCTGCCTGCCTGTTGCTAAGCTCCTCACCAAGGATAGTGATGGACTCACCTCCCTCTGGCACTGTAAGCCCAAAATAAACTCTCCCTTCTACCGGTTACCTTGCTCATGGTGTTTTCTTGAAGTGATGCAAGGGTATCTAATAAACTATGTTTTGAAGGAGAAAGGCTGCTGAGGTGAATTTGTTCCATAAAGCCACCGATAAATATTGTCACCATGGTATAGCTGCTCCTCTTGCATGGCCTTGGTCATTTAGCTGAAGCAGTGGCTGTCAGATGTTTTTTTCACAAAAGTTAAATTGTTTCTTCCACTTCCTACAAGACACACTGCAGAAAAATAAAGTCACCATGCTTGGTTGGCAACTAAAGCACGGGGAGGAATAGGAGGAAGGGGCAATTATATTCTGTCTTTAGATGGTCAAGTAGCTTTGGACTTCATTGCTATAGATGTGCAGTTTTTCTTTTTTATTTTAACCAATTGTTCACACGGGTAAGACCATGTGGTGTTTTGTTTCTAGTTTGAGTTACAATCTAATATTTTTGTCTTTCTTTTGCTAACTTGGCAATAACAAACTATTTCAATTCAATTTACTGGTGCTATAACTCAATCAATGAGTGTGTGTGTGTGTGTGTGTGTGTGTGTGATATGTTTTCTCATGCATTCCATGAAGCATGTATAAAGGTCAGAGGAAAACATTGAGAATCACTTTACCTTCCACTCCATTTAACACAGTCTCTTGCTCCCTCTTGGTTACCTCGAGTTCAGTGCCCAGCGAGACTCTGGGAATTGTGTCTTTTCCTCTAATCTTAATACAGAACTTAAGGGATTACATTTTCATGTACTAAATTTTCATGTACAAGAGTTCTAGAGGTCGAAAATCAGGTCCTCATGCTTATACCACCAATGCTTTACTTCTGAGCAATCAGCTTATTTTGTTTATAAATCACTGCCCTAATGTCTTAGCTTGCAAAAAATGCCAAAATCATATTCTGTATTTTTTTCAATAGTCTGCATATTGTAGACTTGGCCACTTCTTCAAGAATCTCAATTCCCCCTAGCAAAGGGAATTAGACATACCAAAATCTCTGTACTAGTTATGTTGTGCCCCTGAAGTATTGGTGCATCTAAATATCCATTGACTGAGAGAAAAATAACAACACAGACTGCTCTAGTTTATCTTTACATTAGAGATTAAAGAGGTCATATGACCATGTCTAATAGAGTAATTCCTAGAAGGCATATTGCATGTTACTGAACTTATGATCTGAAAGCAGAACTTTTTTATATAAATAGAACTCCAGATTCTGGCTGTCACAAAAACCACATCACCACATTATTCCAAGGCATTCACACTAAGTTGTGAACTTACCAAATAATCACTGAAGATACAACATATGACAACATATGCACATTACAACAGTGCACATTATGAGGACCTTGAGGGTTGGAGTGTTAAATGGTTCATAGTTTCTTATTTTCTGCTTTATATCCCAGAGAGGTTCACATAGGTTTTTCTTACCTGTTGATCACACACAAAAGAACAGCTTAAAACAATGTATTTCTCATAACCAAAATGTATATAGGAAGGGTATATTAACAACTGTAATTTATCAATGCTCTTACTCTGCCAAAAAGTATCAAAGCAAAAATGTCAGTCATGTTTCTATTTCGGTGACATTAAGTAACTGATTTTTTTTTACTCCAGTTCACTTCTCTCCTACCTAAGCACCAGCCAATGCCAACTACCCAGTAGGGTTGCTGGAGTGAGGTCCACTGCTTAGCAAATCTTCTTCCCTTTATCATCCGGAAGGACACTAAACAAATTGAAGTCCAATGTGGCCACTTAAACTGGACACACCATATGCAGGCAGATTCCAACAAGAAGCTTAGCATCATTTCTGCTTCACATTGAAAGCAAGATGTTCCAAGTTATATCTCTATGCTGTGTGTCTTGTGTGAAACTGAACCTTTATCTACCAATAGTTTAAAAATGTCATAAAATTCTGAGAAAAGGCATAACAGACGCCTCAAATCTCACCCAGGTATCCTATTAAGAATCTTTGTTCCATTAAAACAAATCAAGTTTATGTATGGCACCATGACATTCAAAGAGGTGCTGGCAAGCACAAAGGGTTAGCTGAACGTCTCTTCCAGGTAGACAGTTGATGTGACTCATTGAACCAATCTTTTAGGCTGACATTAGTGGGACCCAATGGAAATCTGTATATACTTTCCCATTCAACTCTCAGTCAATATAGAGTAATGTCTTGGTGAAATAATAAGAGGATAAAGCAGAATGTGGGGTCGTGCAATTTACAAAACTTCTTCTAAATACACTTGAAAATCATTTCTCATACCGCAACCCAGGACATCTTGAATATCTGAACAGTGTCAAAATGGCCAAGTAAACTGAAATTTAATTTATAATTCAGATTCTAAACAATGTATATGATACATGTTTAACATAGGTATGTATTTCTTAAAATACATGTAAAAAGAAAATGTAAGCAAAAATCAAAGTTATCAAAAATAAAGCCCAGCAGACATGATTAAAAAATAAAATTAGAATAACAAAAATTAAAATGCTCATTGAACATCAAGAGTGAAGTAGTTATGACATATCAATTGGTCATATTTGAGAACAAAAACAAAATAAAATTTACCACAACTGAAAACCAAAGAGAAAAATAGACCAGGGGTCTCATAATATCAGAGATCTGTGGAACAATATGAAAAGTTCTAAAATTTGTGTCATCAGACTTTTAGTTTGGAAAGGGAGCAAGTAAGACACAAAAAGCTTGAAGAAATAGTAGACAACATGTTCAAATTGTCAGAAGAAATAAACTAGAGACCCAAGAACTAACTTGAGTCCCAAGAAGCACAAGCTCATGATAGCTTTTCAAGCGGACATACCTGTTCACATTCTAGGGCATAAACACAGAAGGAAAGACTTAGGAAGAAGACAGAAGTTACACATTTTATCAACTCAATTGACAACAGATCTTAAATCAGAAACTACACAAACCGTAAGTGTTGCAATAGTGTATTTGGAGTGTTGAGAAGCAGAGAATTCTTAGGGATTCAGCTTAGTCATCAAGAGTGGTCAAGAGTGCCCATTAACGACCACAGGTCACTGTACTTCTTCAGGTGTAGTGCTTCATACTTACAGTCATCCCTGGCTTCCTACAAATGCTTGAGACCAGCCTGGGCTACAAGAGCCCCAGCCCTAAAAGAGAATGGAAAAAGAGAAGAAGAAGAAAAGAAAGAAAGGGTGGGTTTAAACCAGTTACAGAGGTGATTTGAGATATATTCTTATCAGCTTTCTTTTCTATTTATTGGAAAGACAGTGAGTCACATTCTAAAGACTCCTCTGAAGCAGCTATTTACAAGACTAACTCATGATCCATGACTCCATTTGCTTTCCTCCAGACCTTTTCTCCTATGTTCTACACTGCTGTTTAGATTAGTGCGTTGACCCCCATAGAGAGTATTCACATTTGACGTCTTATCAGATTCAGATGCTGAGAATGCAAACTAAGAAATCCCAGAAGCTTTTGACCTAATAGTACTGTGCCTCTTACAGTATTGCAATGCAATGATGTAAGATATGTCATTCTTTGTAGGTCATACGGACCTCAAATCAAAACCAAGAGGAATTTACAAACAAAAACAACAACGATGACGAAAAAGTTTTCTATGGGAATGACCTATGGGTAGAACAAAATTAAAATAATTTCACTTATTTTTTTACTCAGGATGTTTGACATTTGTGAACAGGTGGTGCCTAACAGGTGTGACTATAATTGAAGAAGCGCCTGCTCTATTAGTCATCGGGAAATTGCTATTGTTAGCTTGCGGTGTTGAACTCAAGACATTAGTGTGTCATTTGCTTCAGCTTACTGGAATACCCATCAGCCCTGGATACTAAGAGTTAATGGACATATTCTGTCTCCACCACCTTATTTAAACATCTACACACATGCACACACATGCACAAACTCTGTGTATGATAACGCTTGCAAAGGCACTACAGGTGCCTTCAAATGAGTTCTTGTGTTTATCTTATGAACAATTAAGTTTACCAAAACTAATTTCTAATCCAGTGCAGAAGCAAAGTAAGTAAAATAAAATTTAAAACTAATTAGAAAACTTGAATCCTTTGGGCTCTTTTTTTTTTTTTTTTTTTTTTAATCACAAGGGATACTGAACCTTCTAGAAACATTTTGCTTGGCTTGAAGTCTCAAAATGAGGCTTTATTATTGAGTATTTATTTTAAACTTATAAAACTTTCCCTTTGTTTTAAATTACAAGATATTGAAGATGCTTACCTAAAATGATAAGAAAATGAAATTTCTAGATACAGATCATTAATATTTCACTTGACACTTTCTTTTCAGCTTCCTGAACACTAAGATCTGTTGTTCCCAAGAGGCAATTTCTGGAAGAAATCTGAAGAACATCTCTAAGAAAGAATAATTCAATGAACTGAGAAGAAGAAGGTTTTCAATCAGGTAGGAACACACAATCAGCTCACACATACAGACACCTCAGTAGCTTTTGGCAAAAGACGGTTGTCTGAGTTATCCTAAGAGGGTTTGCTTTCAATTCCCTTGGAGGTGGAAGTGTTTACCAGAGAGTTCCTTTGAGGGAAGCAAATACAATAAGAGCATTATGGGTTTTTTTTCCATTTTTAGCTCACTGTTACCATGTGCACTTAGGGATCTCAGGGCTTTTATCTCAGGAGGCTGCAAAGGCAGAGTGGTAGATTAACGCCTTCCATTTTCTCTCATAAGGCAAGGCAGTTTCATTTCTTGTATCCATGACACTACAGTTCTTTATCAAAATCAAGAGCCCATATAAAATCAGGTTAGCACAGTTCCGGTGGAGGGAGTACGGAGATCGGTTTGGTTCTTTCTCAGGTGCCTCTAGGCTTAGTTTTGAAGCTAAGTGGAGCTGAAAGGAAGCAGAACAGGGCAGGTCGAAGAGAAGCTGTCTTCATGTACTTATGTATGTCAGAATCTCACTCATGATTTACCTTTGTTACTATTTATTTTATTTATTTGCATTTCAAATCATGTCCCCCTTCCAGGTTTCCCCTTCACAATCCCCCAATCACATCCCCTCGCCCTGCTTCTAAGAGGATGCTTCTCCATCTCCCCACCTACTCTAGCATCCCTTCACGCTCAGGCATCAAACCTAACAGGACCAAGGGCCTTCCCCCATTGATGCCAGACAGTGCCATCCTCTGCTACATGTGTAGCGGGAGCCATGAGAATCTCCATGTGTACTCTTTGGTTGGTGGTGTTCTGGTTAGTAGATATTGTTGTTCTTCCTTTAAGGATGCAATCCCCTCAGCTCCTTCAGTCTTTCCTCTAACTCTTCCCTTCGGATCCCCAGGCTTAATCTGATGATCGGCTATAAGCATCTGCATCTGTATTACTCAGGTGCTGGCATAACCTCTTAGGTGACAGCTATACCAGGCTCCTGTCAGCAAGCACATCTTGGCATCAGCAATAGCAACAGGGTTTGGTGTCTGCAGATAGAATGGATCCCTAGGTTGGGCAGTCTCTAGATGGCTTTTTTTTTTTTTTTCAGTCTCTGTTCCATAATTTGTCCTTGCATTTCCTTTAGTCAGGAACAATTCTGGGTTAAAAATTTTGAGATGTGTGGGTGGCCCCATCTCTCTACTGGAGACCCCGCCTATCTACCGGAGGTGGTCTCTACAGGTTCTATCTCTCGTTTGTTGAATATTTAGGCTAATGTCATCTCCACTGGGTCTTGGGAACCTCTTGATTCCCTGGCATCTGGGACTTTTTGGTAACTACCCCCTGTTCCCCATCCACCACTGCTACTGTTCAATTTCCTGACTTTCTGTACTTCACTCCTGTCTCTTCCCACATGTTATCCTGCCCCCACCTTTTTTTCTCTCTCCTCTCTCCTTCCCTCCCTCTACCGCCTGTGATTATTTTGTTCACCTGTCTAAGTAGGACTGAAACATCTACACGTCGGCCTTTCTTTTTAAGCTTCATATGGTCTGTGAATTGCAACATGGGCATTCTGAGCTCTTGGGCTAGTATCCACTTTTCAGTGAGTACCATACCATAAGTGTTCTTTTGTGTCAGGATGCTATTTCACTTTTTATTTGCAATGTGAGATGTCATTTCAGGCACTGAGCCTTCCTATTTTATGATCCAAAAAAGCAATGACGTCACTATCAGGGACTACATTTTCTCATGGGTCCTTAAGGACTGAGTGTTTCGCATCATACATGACCTCTAGTTAGCACTTCAAAGACACAAGATGAAGGTCAAATGGATTGATGAATGAATGAAACTAGTTAATAAGGCATCCAGGGTGTCTGCCCTATGTTGTGTCATGTGTTGACCTGTGTTATGTGTTAGTTTACATTAAACTCAGAACCAGACTGTTGAAATGTGAGCAGAATATCCCTATATTAGTGTTCCAGGCCACATGATCTCTTTAAACATGATTTTAAGCATTTTATAATTGTATTTCTAAAGGTAATTTTCACCAGCTATCAATTAAGATCTGCCTTACATTCTTTCTGATAGGCAGCACAGCCATTGTACTGCAGTGGAGATGTCTCTGGAGGCTGTGGTTCTTGTCTTCAGTGGTCTCAGGAGAGAAGCAAAAGCTGCTTAACTAGTGAAAGAAATGTAAACTTCATTGGTTGCAATTACCAAACCAAAAAAGAGAGAAAGGGGGGGGGGACCACAAATGGTCTGATATAGCATACTGAAACTCATTTCAAAGTGTATGGAAGTACAGTCCTCTGTTTTCTTATTCCTTTGCTGGTGGGTGGCATGAAATGTACTGGCTAATGATATGTCTGAATTGTCTGAGGCCAGGCATTAACTGTGCTCTGAATGCATTTGTCCACAATTCAAAGTTTATCTCCCGCACTTCTTCTTCCCCCTGTATTACCTTGGTAACAGGAATTTTACCTCCATGATGTTTTTAATGTTTCCGGACAGTCAAAAGAAGACACCACTTTAAGTAAAGATAATACATGATAAAAGTAGGATGCCTAGTTATGATACTAAAGTCCTCATATGAAAGAAGTTCAGAGACAAACGGTCCTCAAACTGAGGTTTATAAGTGAATGTATATAGTCTTTAGAAACAGAAATTATTATCTCCAGAATTAATGCTTACCAGCAATATTAGCTATCTAGAGATTTTTAAAAACAATTGTTTGTAATATTTAATTCTAGAAAAGTATAATTTTGAAACATGAGAACAAAATAAACTTCTCCAAAGTTAAAAACGAGGGTGAAATCCATAGAGCCTCCTTCCATGTTCCATGTTTTTTCTCAGTCTCTTCACACAGCAAAGAGAGCACTCACGGTCACACAAACAGTATGAGTTATGTAATTATACGGGTGGTTGGTCTTAGTCTTATAGACCTACTGTCATAGTTTAAGTACTCTTATGTACATTCTAAATTCAATTTTGTATTTCTAAAATTCATACATTTTAACTTCTGTTTTCCCACCAATGTTATAGTATTTTCTTGTATAGATATATGATTATGCTGAAAATGTTAGCATTATTTTGGCCCTACTTTGAGTAATACTTAATGATTATTTATGTCAGTGTGCTTTAACGCAGATGTTAAATATGTGCATATGTATGTTTATTTTTATATATTATATATTACATATACAATATATGTGGTGATACATATATCACAAATGTGCATTATGATATAGTTTTCTCTAAATCTTCAGGCAAAGTAGATTTATTTTGCATTAGTTGGCTGGCATTGCTTCAAAAAATGTCATAAACAGTTTAGCTTAAATAACAGGTGCTTTTTCATGGTTCGAGAAGCAAGAAAATATCTGATAAGTCTTTCTGTGGCTCTTCGATGGCTGTTTCTGTTGTTGTCATTTCAGTTCTCTGTGTGGGGATATCCTTCCCTGGAGGCACTCAGAGGACATGAGTATCTTACTGTTATGACCTTATTTAACCTGAAGAACCTTTTCAGGGACAGAGCTCTAAATATTATCACAATGAATCAGCAGCTTCAGAAAGCAGAGTTATAGTAAACAATTCAGTCTGTTACAATCTAATGTGATTTCACCTCTAATGTGTACAGAAGCTCCTCACTGGCTTCATTGTCAACATGCTTTCCAGTATATGAAAGCTCAGGAAATACTTTCTACCAATGTTTGGATTTTATTATATCTACTTCTTACAACTTTCAAATATAGACACTCCGAGAAGCTATGGTACAAATAACTTCACCCGAACTACTCTTTAATGGAAAAATAGTGTCTTGAGATAAAAACATTTAAAAAAACAAATTACATTTTTAAAAATTACATTACAATAACAATAAAAAACCAAATTTATCTCTTTATTATTGTAGCTTTTTATACTAAAATGCTCTTCTCTGATACTGTGGTGTAGAGATCTCCTTATTAATTTTTTTGGTGTACTCTTCAAGTTCTTGTGTTGTTTGTTTGTTTATTTGTTTGTTTGTTTTAAAGATCATCATCTGTGCAAAATGATTATGTTTGACATAGTTTTATAAATCATTAAGCTTTTGGGGACCAAGCCATTCACCATCCAGTAGTTTTCAAGTTTATTTTCATTATGTTTGTGTGTATGAAAGTGGGTAAATCCCAGCAGCTGACAAAAAGGGGTGGGAAAGGAAAAGGAGAGACACCCGTGACTTTGAGTTAGGAATCGAGAAGTTAGACAAGCTTATTGATGGAGACCTCCAAGCAAACACATTATGGACAAGCGGGCACATTGTGGGCAAGCAGCAACGTTTGTATGAGCAGTCCAATCATAGGTGAAAAAAACTGTCATTGTGAAGAAAGAATAAGAAAGCCCAGAGTGCATTGCCTATGCTTTGACTAGGACATGAAGGAAAAATGGATGGAAAACAAGACAAGAAAGAAAATGAAGCTTTTTCTGAATAAGAGAAGAAAGTGCACAGGGCCAACGTGCTGTATGATGGAAGCTCTGGCAGCTTCTGTCCTGGGTGGGGCTTTTGCAAAGGATGACTACATGTTTCATTCAGGGACTAGTTAGTTCTTCATTTGTCTTTAGCGAGTATTGCTTGAGAGTTAACTCCTAGCCAACTGATCTACAAGCTTAGCAGGGTTAACTCTTAAATGGAAAAGATAATGGTATGTTCTATTTTTTAATGATTAAGACTATGCACTCATCAATCTGGGTCAGAGATAAAACTTAGATCCTATTCTTTTGACCGCAAGGAATTATCTCTGACTAAAGGACCTCAACAAAGCCCAGATATCTTAGACATTTCATATAGAAATCTAAATCTGAAGGACGTAGAAGCAGGAAAACAGGAGGTGGTGATCCATCCTCGGATGTATACAAGGCTTCTAATCCCATCACCATCACCTTCGAGAGAGTCATTGAAAGAACCAGTTGAGGGACCAAATTTACAAATACTCAGAATATTTCTCATATCCATCTAGGACAGGTCCAAGAAAATGTCTGGTTTGTGGCCAAGGATGCTGGTCAAGATCGCCCCTCCCTAAACTGCCTGCTGGGTTTTTCTTGTTGCCATCAGCATCAATCTCTGAAGACAACCTCTCTGATGTAACCCTGACTGCTGTTTGGGAATTTGGGTGAGGCCTGATCTGGCTTCTTTCTGTTGAGTGAGGTTATTGCCTTGGTGGTTCTTACATCTGTCTAGTAAGCCTATCCAAAGGACCTCAAAAGTGTATTGATACGTCGTTTCATATGTATAACAAACAAATGCAGGGAAACAGGCAACGGAGGGAAAGAGATGGAATGGGCTTGACAGAAAGACAGGAAAGTTAAAGATGCAGGTAAGTACCTATGGTGCCATGCTAAATAGATTGCAATCAGTGTTGTAATAGCTTTGAACCATTTCCACACTAAAATGCAAAGATCGTATTCCAAAGACAATTCATTGGAAGGACAGTGTTTGGCACTGTCTAACTTTGGAATACAATTGAAGTGAATGTTTGCAGAAGTATCAAGAATCTGTACACAACTTGTTATTTACTGTGAGGAAGGGAATGAGAATCCCTTCATTTATTTGGCCAGCTGAAGGCCTGGTCCACAGGGACCAGGTGGGCACAGAATAAGCCTCTGGGTCTTTGAAACTTTTATTTAGTTCTCTGTTCCCTCGGTTGTGCCATCTGGTGGGATAACTCAGTGTTGCTGGCCATTTCATCTCCCACACAGGGGAGTTTATCTGTTAGACAGAGCACCATGGCAACACTCAGTCTGGCTTTTTATCATTTCAGGTACTGCCGCTGTGGTGATCTTTCTCTCTTTCACCTTTGATTGCATTGGAACAGGACCCCAGGTCTCAAACCCTTTCCTCCCATCAGAGACTGTCCCGGTAAAGAACACTATTCCCCAGGCTAGAGGTAAACTTCTCGAAAGCACATCTCTGCACCCACTGCCCATGAGCTTCATTTCATGAACAAATGACATCCCATGAGGTTTCATTACATCAAAATGGAGATGTTTGTGGAACAAAAACCATCCCTCCAGATTTCACTGCTCACCACATCACAGACTCATAACTATGTTTGCTGGCCCTGTGCTCTGCGCATCACTCGTGTCAAAGTTGACAAATGTACTGTGCATTGGATGTGGCTCTTTAAGTGCAGTGGTTCTCAATATCTGGGTTGCGACCCTCTTTCACGGTTGGCTACCCAAGACCATTGGAAAGCACTGATGTTTTCATCGTAATTTATAACAGCAGCCAAATTGCAGTTATGAATATAATTTTAGCAATGAAAATAATTTTGTGCTTGGTGGGACACCACGACAGAAGGAAACTTATAAAAGGTCTGTATTTGGAAAGTTAAAAAACACTGATTTTAGTGTTTTGAAAACAGGGTCCTACTTAGTTAGCTAAGTTGGCCTTTAACTTACAATCCTCCTGCCTCAGCCTCCAGAGTTTCTGGGAATAAAAGGTAAACCACTACATCTGCTAACTGACATTTTTGTATCACTCTCTCTCTAGCATTTCGCTATCTGCCACTAATCCGATGACTGAGGCCAAAACCCTTGGCTTTGTCCTTAACATGTTACTAATCGAAAGTTCCTACATCTGGTTTATCAACTTGGAAAGACTATAGAATTCACAAGGTAGCCTGAACCCGTCTAACTCTCACTAGTTTTATGGAAGCGTAGGCCATCATTGCTCACCTAGGGCAAGAGGCAATATCTTCCATGATTGTGCTCCCGGTCTTCTCTTGTTCTCTGTAATGAATGAAAGATCCACAGTAATCTGAAGAGATATGGGAAGTGGTGACATTGACCAAAACCTGCCTCATTTAGTGTTTCTCTAGCCTCAGGCTCCAAATTCATTTCATTCTGCTTTCTGCTTCCTCAACTTCCTCAAACCTAGTATATTTTTCCCTTGGAAGGGTTTTTGTCCTTATTTTTTTATTGAATAGTTTATGTATTTACATTTCAAATGTTATCCTCTTTCCAGGTTTCCCCATCTCTCATCCCCCTACCCCAGCTTCTATGAGGATGCCCCTCTTCCCTCTACCCACTCCCACCTCAACACCCTGGCATTTCCCTACACTTGGAAAGAAGCCTTCACAAAACCAAGAGCTTGTCCTCTTATTGATGCCAGCCAATGCCATCCTCTGGTCTCTGTGTGACTTGAGCTATGGGTCCTGCCATGTGTACTCTGCTTGGTGGTTTAGTCCCTGGAAGATCTGGGGACGCTGGTTGGTTGATATTGTTGTTCTTCCTATGTACGGGGTTGCAAACCCCTTTAGCTTCTTCAGGCCTTTCTCCAACTCCTTCATTGGGGTTCCTGTGCTCAGTCTGATGGTTTGCTGCAAGCATCTTAATCTGCATCAGCAAGGCTCTGGGAGAGCATTTTAGGAGTTATCCATATCAGGTCCCTGTCAGCAATCACTTATTCAGTAATAGTGACTGGGTTTGGTAGCTGCATATAAGATGATCCCCAGGTTGGGCAGTCTCAGGACAGCCTTTGCTTCAGTCTCTGCTTCACTCTTTGTTCCTGTATTTCCCCCCAGGAATATTTTGTTCCTTCTTATATGAAGGACTGAAGCATCCACATTTTAGACTTCCTTCTTTTTGAGCTTCATATGGTCTGTGAATTATATCTTGAACGTTCT
This sequence comes from Micromys minutus, assembly GCF_963924665.1. Lineage (NCBI taxonomy): Eukaryota > Metazoa > Chordata > Mammalia > Rodentia > Muridae > Micromys > Micromys minutus. The sequence goes on from NC_137984.1 coordinate 12,273,165, forward strand.
GAGCTTTTGGGTTAATATCTACTTATCAGTGAGTACATACCATGTGTGTTCTTTTGTGTCTGGATTACATAACACAGGATGATATTCTCTAGTTCTAACCATTGCCTAAGAATTTCATGAAGTCATTGTTTTTAATAGCTGAATAGTACTCCATCGTATAAATGTACCACATTTTCTGTATTCATTCCTCTGTTGAAGGACATCTGGGTTCTTTCCAGCTTCTGGCTATTATTATAAATAAGGCTGCTATGGACATAGTGGAGCATGTGTCCTTGCTATATGTTGCAGCATCTTTTGGTTAAATGCCCAGGAGTGGAATAGCTGGGTCCTCAGGTAGGACTATGTCCAATTTTCTGAGGAACCTCCAGACTGATTTCCAGAGTGGTTATACCACCTTGCAATCCCCCCAGCAATGGAGAAGTGTTCCTCTTTCTCCACATTTTTTTGCCAGCATCTGCTGTCACCTGAGTTTTCTATCTTAGTCATTCTGATTGGTGTGAGGTGGAATCTCAGGGGTTTGATTTGCATTTTCCTTATGACTAAGAATGTTGAATATATCTTTAGGTGCTTTGCAGTCATTCTTCAGTTGAAAATTCTTTGTTTAGCTCTATCCCCCATTTTTAATAAGGGTATTTTGTTCTCTGGAGTCTAACTTCTTGAGTTCTTTGTATTTATTGGTTATTAGCCCTCCATCTATATTGTAGGATTGGTAAAGATCTTTTCCCAAATCTGCTGATTTCCATTTTGTCCTAATAGCCATGTCCTTTGCCTTACAGAAGCTTTGCAATTTCATGAGGTCCCATTTGTTGATTCTTAATCTCAGATCATAAGCCATTAGTGTTCTGTTCAGGAAATTTTCCCCTGTGCCTATGAGTTCAAGGCTCTTCCCACTTGCTCTTCTATTAGGTTAAGTGTATCTGGGAGTTTTTCACTTGCTTTAACTGAGGCCTGCCTAGAAGATCTGTATGGCTCCAACAAACTAAATTTCAGAAAGCATTTTCATTCTATATTGTGAAGGCATTTGGGAAAAGAATATTTTCAAGGCTAAAGTTATATTTGTACATTATTCATACTTTTAGAAATCCATCACTTGGTTAGAGTAGAAGTGTGAGCTTATACTTCAAACAAGAGGTACAAATGGTAAAAGCATGTGTTTTAAGTATTGAAGTGTGCAGGCTTCCAGACATGGGCACTGTGAAATATATATGACCAACAGAGTTGACCAGTGGGCTGCATTGAAAATCAAAAGATGATTCATGGTCTACATGGCAGAAGGGAAGAGGATAAAATATGAATGGGCCCAGATACGATCTCAAGCTCTTGTGGCTATTAATTATGTACATCAATTCTGAGAGTAGGTAGCAACTAAGTGGCACTATGTATTTTTTAAGCTATTGAGTATTAAATATTTAGGTGACTAGGGGAGATGCTAAGGGCATTTGAGAGAAACAAAAGCATCACCTGTGGAAGTCACCACAGGGAGAACACTTGATAGATACCCATAGTCTTTGGCAAGACGAGGGGAGGTTTGCATTGAAGTGAGAGTGGCCACAATAAAAATTTGCTCATATAATTATTGATTCGTTAGGAAGTATATCGGGGACTGTGGTAGTCAGTGTTTTTCTCTACCCCAAGGTCAAAGTGTGAAAAGAAAAAGAAACTTACAGTGAGTTCATATGGTGCCGTATAGTAATGAATATTCAAGTGGATTTTATTCAATGTAAATTAATGGGTAATAAACAGACATGAAATAAGTGATAATAAGCATATGTGTTTTCACACACACACACACACACACACACACACACACACACACACACACACACACACACACCCATAATCTCAAGATCTGTCAGAGAGTCTGGCAGCTTCTTTCCAGCAGCATTGACCACACATACTATCCTAGTCCTAGTTTCTAAGACAGCTTTTCATTTGCAAGGAGCTTTAGCAAAGTGGGTGATGCAGAGCCAGATAAAGAAAATGTAAAATGGTCCTAAAAGAAACTGTTGTTCCAAGAGATATAGAAGATGTCAGTGATTGGTAAATATTAAACCACATTGGCAGCACTGAAACATTTGTATGAAAGATTAATTATGTACAATTATGTATGCAATTATATACAAGATCAGTTGCAATCAAGACAGGTTTCAAAATAAGTAATATCAAACTTGTCACTTTTCAAAAAGTTTAAGTCTACAGTGAGCTAAGTAATGGAGTTAGTTATAATTCTTATGTTTATAAAAAACAATGAAGAAACAAATAACTTCATAGTGAGAAAAGCAGGCAGGATTATTAGTGAAGTCAAAGTTAATGTCCAAATGAGATAAAACTCAGCTTTGCCATATTGTGTGCTCAGGTGTCATGGTAACAGTGCAGTTTCACGGGATGCCATTTTCTGGTTCTACTCATTGACAAATTCAAGTTGAATTCTACAAAAAAATCTGACCTTGTTACTTACATTCAGCTTATTTTTATTCATTTAATGTTTAAAAAATTACTGCAACAATGAAATGTTAATTTCAGCTAAACAATCCTGTGGACGGTGGATAGTTAGACTTTTAACAGTGAGTGAGGCCTTCTCATCTGTTGTTAACATCTTATAATTCTGGCATTATGTCATTTTCATAAGGCTTTATATGTTTTTTTCTAATGGTTTTCTCATTTTGCTTTGCCTTTGATTTGCCAGTCACCTATGGAATGGTGAAGTTACCTCTATTATAATAAATCCAACAAGGTTTATAAGAATAAAAGTAAATACTTACAGAATTAATAAGGATTTGTTGACATTCTAGCTGAGTTATCATTGAGAAGAGAAACAAATTATTAGGAATCCATACTCAGAAAAACTGAAGATAGTTGAGCATGCCTGTCAAATGATAAAAATGTATGTCCAAACAAAAGTGAGTTTTAGAATTGTATATGGGATCTGGCCATGAAACTATTGAGAAACCAGCAGGAATTTAATGTGGGGGTGGGAGTTGTTTGTCTCTGTCTCTATATGTGCATGTACATACATACATACACATATCTATGCATATACCACATACAAGTATATACATATATAGAGAGAGAGAATATATAAAATAAGCATGATTTTAATGTGTGCGGCATACATGCATACACACATATACATCATATACATATACATCTTACACACACACATATATATGTATGTATGTGTGTGTATATATATGTGTGTGTGTGTGTGTGTGTGTGTGTGTGTGTGTGTGTGTGTGTATCCAGCTTACAATTCATTCTTAAATGAAGACTTACATAACAAACAACTTCTCAATTCCCTTGAGCCTGGACAGTTACTAGTTAAAACAAATCTGCTGTCCTACTGGCCTACACCTGGTTATAAATAGCAGTAAGACATGAGCACACCCAACATGCCAAATGGGCCTTCTAAATATAGCCCACCCTTCCTCCCAAGGCTTTGAGAAGAATGCAATCTTTTGTAAAAACATGGCCTTTATAAAGAGCACATGGAGGCTAAGGTCAGAGACTGTTAGACCAAGAAAATATTTGAAATATTTCCTTAGTCTGGGAACCCATATTTTGGAGGCATAAAAGCTGAAGCCAGACTAAATTAGTTATTTTACCCAGTATCAAATGATACACAAGCAATAGTAACACTTCAGCCGGTGCCCCATCATCTACTGAATATGACATAAACTAGAAGATACAAACTACTCAGGTACTTAGGGACAAGGTAGGTCCTGTTCTGTAGGACTTGTCCTTCTTGTCACTATTGGAGGGATGATATAATCTGTCTGCCTTGGGCGTCACCGGTTTTCTGAATTGTTCTTTCTTGCACAATCTACTCCAGAAATGCTCTCTCCTTCCTTACAATTGATAGGACTTCTCTCTCTAAGTGCTCCGCCCGGTGTTTGGTGGCGGCTGAGCTGCCGTGTAGCACTAAGCAGAGCTCCACACTGCAGCAAATGTGCCGAGAGTGAAAGGCAGTAAGCTGGGGGCAGAGATGGCGTGCTGAGGGAGGAGAGCGAGGGAGAGAAGAAAACAGAAAGTTAACGTGGTTTCCAAACTGAATATTTAATTAGATGTTCATCAGTACAGTACAACACATTCCAATTTCTATTGCAAAGACATTTCTGTTGTTGGCATTAACACAGAAAGAGAGAGGAGACAATGTCCCCGAGTTTGCATGTGTGTCTATCCTAAGAGTTTCTATGAAGCTCCCTTGAAAAGAAGATGTTCAATATTAACAGTAAAGCCAAGTTTGTCCTGCAGTTCTGTAGTGCAGCTGCAAGAGGGGGCTTGGGCATGTCCAGAGAGCTCAGTAAATAAGGCTTGCTCCCACATCAGAGAGTCTGAGTTCAATCCCTGGAACCTAATTTCCTGAAAGTTGTCATCTGACCTCCATATGAGCATGGTGATAAAAGAACAGTGATAGATGATAGATAGATAGATAGATAGATAGATAGATAGATAGATAGATAGATAGATAGATAGATAGATTTTGTTTAATGAAATATCTCACTTGAAAGTATCTTTTGAACTGGGCACATGCCTGCAATCCCAACACTTGGGAAGGAAAGACAGGAATAAGATGAGGTCAGTATCAACTTCTGCTATGTTGTGGTCTCAGAACAGCTGGGCTGGATTACAGCTAATCCTATAGGAAGAAGGAAGGGAGGGAGGAAGAGAGACACAAAGGTTAGACAGAGAGAGAAACAGAGAGTCTATTGATTAAATATCAGTGTCTTATATAGTGGATGCATTTTTCTTCATTTTCTTTATTTTTAATATTCTGTTCATTTTAGGTAGTTTATATAATTCTGCTGTTCTTCAGCTAATCCTCTTCTCTTTCACGCTTAGTCAAGGCACTAGAGTTCAGAAAGGCTAGCATATAGAAAAAGAAGGATTATCTATATTGTGTATGTATGCCATTAATAGAAGGATTATAGAAACAGTAATATTCAAATATACAATGAAGTGGAGCAGTTCATCGTAGTCTTGAGTAATGAGGGGGATCATAGCACTGTGTGTAAAGCAGCATCTGCAAACCACATAATTGGCAGGGATTAGACACATACTTAAAATATGCGAAACACAATCATAGAAACTGTTAGTTTGGGCTGAAAAGGGCATGTTGAGATGTATAAGTACAGTTTCAACTGGAATATTCAGATATCACACAAGAAGTGCTCGCTTGTATCACGAGAGCTCATCCTGATGTATGAGATGTGTGTGGTTGTAGTTAAGGCATTTCCACTCATTCAGAAAATTTGTATCATTGTGATGTCATGGCGTGCCATTCTTAGAGTTAAAGCTTCTGTTCATTTCCCATTTACCAAATAATGCCATCTGCTTATTTATCCTAGTTAAAACTCCAGACACAGTCCAAGTTCCTCATTCCAGAGCCAGCAATTTCAAGCATTCCACCATGGCAGAGCTAACCATGTCCTCTGTAGCAGATGTTTCTTCTCTGTGTGCCTTGTTCTTTAAGGCTCAGGGCCTGGTGGCTCGACCTCAGACAAACTGTTAGAGACAGGTCTAGTTCTTGAGAGCAGGGATCTGTTGAAGCATTTTCCTCAGAACAAACTCAATTTTTAACAGCAGCAGTGGCAGCAGCGACATGTTGAAGACAAAGTACATATTTAGTTAGTTATAGTTCAAAACATGTGAATGTCATAAGCATCATATTTTCATGAACTAACATAAGAGTTCCTCTCTGCCTTTTATTCTCTTCCAGTTACATTCTCTACAAATTAATCTTTATTTTGCCTGACATGACTAATCCTCCATTTTTTCTTTTCCCTTTTGTTTTTTCAAGCCTTTCTTCATCACAGATAATTTGGCTCTTGGAGGTTCCAAACTACATGTTATAAACATGTATGAAATCCAGCAAGTATCATTTATAAGTAATTGTGTTGGCTATTTCCATGTTAACTTGAAGCAAGCTACTCACTGGACAGGGAGGAGGTGAGCTGGAGAAACGCCTCCGAAAGGTTGGGCTGTAGGCATTTTCTTTGGTGACTGATGGAGGATGGCTCAGCCATTCTGTATAAGGCCACCCTGGGCTGGAGTTCCATGGTTCTAAAAAAGAGCAGGCTGGACAAATCACATTGAACAAGCCAGTAAACACTACTCCCCCCTTTTTAAATGTATTTATTATATATAAATACACTATAGCTGTCTTCAGACACACCAGAAGAGGGCATCAGACCTTATTACAGATGGTTATGAGCCACCATGTGCTTGCTGGGATTTGAACTCAGGACCCCTGGAAGAGCAGTAAGTGCTCTTAACCGCTGAGCCAACTGTCCAGCTCCTAAACACTACCCCTTAATGGATTCTGCACCAACACCTACTTTCGTTTTCTCCGCCTTTGAACTCCTGTGATGGCTTTCTTCAATGATGGACTACACTGTGGAAGTGCAAACCAAATAAACCATTTCATCACCTGCTTGCTTCTTTGGTCCCAGTGTCTCATCACTGCAGTAGTAGCCATAACTAAGACTAGCTACATGGCAACCAACAGGTACCCTGTTAGATGGACCACATGAATATGAGTGTTGAAACTGTTAAACATTTTCTTGCTTTTGCATATTTTGTTCATATTTTGGAATCATTTTCTCAGGTATTATTTAATTTTCTCATAGATCCTTCTCAAAATCCTAGTTAATCATGTTCTTAGCCCCTTAAAGCTAAACCACCTCCTGTCAGCTCATCTGGAGTGCAAGGAGCAGCCGGCATGCTTAGACCAGATATATTTAGACTAGAAATGTGGGGTTTGGAGTAAAAAGGTTTTACAGGCCAAACATAGAATTCAAAGAGGACATAGTTGTTCTAATTAACATGTGTAATCAAATTATATGATTGAAAAGTCACATACCATAATGATTTCAATAGATAATCAGCTTGTGAAATATACTGTCTCAATACTGTATGGTAATGGGTACATATTTATAAAGAACTATTGAAGGCAATCTCTAAATATAAAATGAAATAAACTTAGCTGAACATGCCCCAAAAGCATTATTAGAAAATTATCCCAACTAATTATGTAACTTAAGGATGTTAAACTGTTATTTCATCATAAAAATACTACACTGGTAAAGTCATTAAGAAATGTAAGTTATCGTTTGAGAGTCTCTAGTGGATATGGTGTACCATGGTGTACCTTTTCAACTTCTAAAGATCCCCAAAGTGCTCAAGCTCATAAACTTGATAGTTGCTTTATTATTTTTATGTCCATGGTTATACAGTGGACCTATCCACAAAGTTTGATCTTTATTTGACTCCTCTTGTGATTTTAAAAATGGGAAAGTGAATGATAAATTAAATTTTAAAATGTGTCAGTGTCATAACCTCCTTTTCTATTTTTAAGGCCATACATTATCATTTCCTAGTTTATTCTGTGGGTATAAACACAGGTGGATGGCAGAGGACGGCTTGTAAAATGTTTTTCTCCCTCCACCATGAAGCTCAGGAATGCAGCCCAGGTAAGAGAGCAGGCTTGCAGGCAGGTGTCCTAAAACAGCAAACCCATCTTGCTGGCCCCTGATTTCTGAAAGCTAAATGTCTGTCAGAAATACTTACAGGGAAGCACTTTAGTTTCATGAGAAAGTATCTATTTTAAAAGTATCTGTACCCCTGAAAATAATACAGAGCTGGTGAAGGAAAAAGATAATCATTTGGAAAGGTTGACATGAGAGAAACCATTACTAGCCTTGGGCTCTAAAAGCCATTTTTTTTTAAATGTCGCTAAGCCCAGGCTTTTATCCTTAAGTTGGGGTTTCTGCTGCCTTTAAGATATTAGGGCAGTTAGTTTACCCCTCTACCTTCAGTTTCCTCATTTGTAATGCACAATAAATATTACCAGCAATACTTCTGCTGCCAATTAACTGTGTCAACAGTAATATTACAGGGATTATATCACAGGTTTTTGACACATTGAATATACGATGTAGGAATCTCTAACATGAATACAAAAAAAAAAATCACTGGAAGTAGTCAACTCCGTTTTATGGAAGACCCTGGGAACAAGCCATTTATGAGATGACTTTGCTCCCACGGGTACAGGTGAGACAAGACCCAACTTGTCCGTCTTGGTCTTGGTGCAAGGTTCTCCGTCAGTAACACGTTCTTGCTCTGGTCAACCCTCCCTTTACCTAACTGAGGTGTCTTCATGTGTGCTGAACCAACCATCCATGTCCATTCGTTCACAACGCTAGTCAAAAATACTTGTTGAAAATACGAATCTTAGATAACTCTTAATAAAAAAGTAACTTCATTGAGACTGCTATAGATTGGCAAGAGCTTCCTGTTGCCAGGGCCATTGTCTATTATAAGCACGAGCTTATAATATATGAGCTGTTATAAGCAGGAGCTCACTAAAGCAAGCATTCATGAATAACTGTTCATGTGTTGCTAGAGAAAAGGGAATTTAAGAAATTAGTGTAGGAGGACCTGATCTTCCCCCACTAAGCTGTCCGGTAAGATTCCCTGTAGAAAGTAAAAGAAAAAAAATGATATAAATATGGTTTAAAAATCAACAACAACAAAACCCACAGAAATGATCATTAGGGATAAGAGCAAAGGGGAAAGTATTAGGTGAGCAAAAGTGAGTACATTGAAAAGCCACTGGATACTTAAATGTACTGAAAATAGCTCCCAAAATAGATAGGGCCTCTGGTTTTGTTAATAGTTGTAAGCTGTATTTTCTTAGTGTAAACTTTTGATTGGCTAAATATATGAGGGCATTAAAATAATCAAATAGCAATATGATATAACCAGCCAACCTAAGAATTTGTAAACAAACAAACAAACAAACAAACAAACAAATAAATAAATAAAATGTATTCACAAAAGCAAAAGGTAGGCTGACATTTATACCAATGGTGGGTGTGCGGCACTGTGGGAAAACTGTTGCCGACTTTGAACGAATCAAACCAGTGACGTGGAACTTTCCTGAGAATCCACTCACCATCACCACCAATTACTACATTTGACAGATCAACAAAAGAGCATTCATTTTACTGAGTCTCACTCTTGGAGTGCATTTGTTCTCAGAATTTCATGTGCTAAATGAAAAGTCTCACGAAGTGCTGTTGCCAAGTATCAAAATACCTGGTTGTTTTTAGTAAATACCTGTGCAGCTGCTCGGTCCCATTGCAGACCTGTGGGTCACCATTTCTCATAGCCTCTATGGGGGTTGTTTGTGCCTGGGTGTTTTTCGAAGGTTGTCTTGAAAAGCTTTGTGATTGCAATATCCACGCTTTCAGATGAACATGATGATTCTTGAAAAATGTCACATTTGGCCCTATATCTGGCATCAGAAAGCTTTATGAGAATACAGGTGGGATTAACAATTATAGGTTGTGTAATAGAAACTATAACTATTCGAACAATTTACCTGACTCGGTACTGGTAAACCTATAAATGCAAAGAGTGAGGATGCCCAGTATTGTGAGTGTGCATGCACAGGTGTGCTTGCAAGAACAAAAGAGGCAGATGTTAGAGACATTAGCAGACAGGGGTGGGAAACATTGACTTGTGCTCTAAGAGTCCGCATTGTACAAACCTTCACAATTATCTGAATAGGTGATTAAAGTTCTCTTGATTGTTGTAAACCTAAAAGAAAAAAATCTTTATGGGGACAGATTTTTTTCCTCACGTACCTCGATGGAAGCAACATATTGCAACAGGTCTAGAGCAGACGCACATTTGAGAAGCCAGATGTCCCTCATTAAGCCAAACATTTATAAAAACCAGCGTTCCACATATAAAACTGTACAGAGTTTCTGTCATCTCTTTTTTTGCTTTTGAAAACATACTCCCTGTCCAATACAAATGTTTATGTAAATATGTATTAGGATTGCTAGTATCTTTCAGGGAATTAATAAATACGGATATTTGACCAGTTCTTTCGTTTTTCACAAGGTAAATATTAGCAGATTTGTTCCACATATTGGAGTTCTTAACCACCATTCAGAAGGCAGGGGAGTGGTAGACAGAAGACTCCAATGTACAATGAGTACTGAGCACACAGGAAACTGCACGTGATTTCATTATTTTAACACTGGAGAGACTTTGCCATTGAACTTGAGAGTGGAGCGATGCATTTTTTTTTTCTGTTTCTGACTTTTAAACTTCATCTTGAGAACTGCATTGTTCATGCTAGAGGTGACAGTCGTACCAGTCTCCCTTCCAAGCCTGCGACTCCCATTTCATGTGTCCCATTTACAGAAGTAAAATTAGCATGTTCTTCAGTCACCATTTGGCTCATGACTCAATGTCACTATAAAAATCGTCTGAGCAGCTTCATAGGCTCAGCTTCTTCTAGGATACACCGATGTGAAAAGCTTCAATTTAGGATAGGAGCCGTAAGTACATGCGGCTATGAGGCTCTTGAAACCTAACTAAATCTGTAATTTCTGCTAGAGGAAAGTCTGGTTTCTGTCAGCGAATAGTCGCACTATGATATGACAGGACATAAAGGGCATAAAAAGTCCCCAAACCATCCGTGTGCGTTACTTCAGAATGTCCCCTTACGTTTAACGTTTCCTGAGAACGCCGATCACTTCCTTTACAGTCAGAGGGAGGGGCTTACTCAAGGTAGGAGACTATTAGCATGACTATTACTTTTTCGTAAATGTTGACTGAATTGCATTAAATATCACTTTTTGAAATTTACATTTTAAATTTAATCTATTTGGTAGCTCGATATTTAAAAATGAGATATCTTCCCTCCCCCACTCCAGACTTTAATTAATATATAACTTTACATAACTGGATAGAGAAATGTAGCATATTCTATGTCTATATGCAGTAAATTATCATTAATGTCTAGAAAATTCTAAATATAGCCACACAAATAGGAACTAAAGTCCATTATTACTGTTTTTTCAGGGGGGTTCTTTTTATTTGATACAGTTAGAATAAATGCTTATTGCCCCTCTGCTGATCCTTTGTCAGCTGCTAGAACTTATTTGATGATGTTGTTTTCCTTATTTCTTTCTTTCCTTCCTGTTTCTAGACATGTTAGTTAGAACTTTCAGTGACAATTCTACAGAATGTCCTAGCAAAAGCTTGTTCCCCATGAGGCGATATGGTTTTTGTAAAAGACATCTCTGGATCTTTGGTAGCTGAATCAGTAAAGAGACCTATGCCTAAATAGTTGATTTGGGTGAGGGAAGGCATCGTGTGTGGGGAAACATGCACTTTTGGGAACCTAAGTGTACTAACAAAAATACTAATGGAAAGACATGCGTAGAATTAAATTAGCTATGTTCTATCTGTAAATGGACCTGCATTTCTTCTGCCTTGCATATGTTCATCTTATGCCTGTAAACTATTTTCTGTTATCATAAATCTATTGTTTATCTAATTAACGTCTTTTTAAAATATTAATTTTCTATTAATAGCTAATATAATTATTAAGGTGAGGACTGAAATGAAATGCCTAGTGTTTGGTATACAGCTTACTTTGGATGTAGATTCCACACATAAGTCTAACAAGTGATACGAAAGTATTTAAGAGGAGAGGCTTCTACAGGAATCATGCTTCTTCCCTGGGTCTCACTGTTGAAGACTCAACTCATGTCCAATCTGTGTGCAGCCAGCTGAGGACAATGACAACACACCTGCATAATCCCCAGACCCCTGTTTGTCCCAGCATACACCCATTAGCTAAGAGTGAGGTAAAGGAGAGTTCAAGGCAGTCAGTTCTGTTCACCGTGATAGACTTTCCAGTTCCTGGTTCAGTATCTTTTCTTTCATACTTTCTATTGGAAATATAACCAGTTATCCGCTTCACTCTGATACTGCAGATCTTCTCAAACTCAGCAGCAACAGAGTGAGTTAGACAAACCCCACATGTCATGACAGTCTACAGACAAAAAGAGCCATGGGAAGTCGTCAAGGAATTGCCTTTATAAAATAAGACCTGGCTTTTAAGCCATGGTCTGCATAAGATTTCAGGGTCATTTAAAAGATGAGATGAGGTGTTGATTTTTATCTTTTTTTTCCAGATGATAAACAATACTTGTGTTCTTTCTTTTATGTCATGCTTTGAGAAACTATTTTAAAAAGACACTCACTGAGAACAGAAACTAGAAAAAGTGTTTTTCTCTCGCCCCTTTTGTCCTTAGATACTTATAGGTATATCCAGAGGCTGATGTTTTTATTCAGTTCTAAGGCTTCAGGGTAATGTAGAAACTAAATATCGGATTGCTAATGGTGCTGTAGCTAAAGACAATATCCTTGTAACTAGTAGAGTTTAATTATTGCACTGTTAAAGCATTATGAGTGACTCAGAAACAGCCTCGAAAGACGTAAAAGGAATGTGATAGGAGTTTTGAACCTACATTACAAAAATTTAAGTAACAAGGTATAGATGGGCAAAAGGTTGAGTCACACCATCCTCAGACTGCATAAATGGAATCATCCAGGTTGAAGTGGCTCCAGTTTTAGGATTCCGTCAGCTGCCATCCTCAGGAAGCAGGGACAGTCTGTGTGACTACTGATGAGAGGAAATTTGCCTTACCTTTACTCATTTAAGACCCACACTATGCAAGTGACTATGTTGGAAATGCATAATGTAAAAATTATGGAACACGAGTTTTCTTTTTCAAATTGGAGTTTTAGCAAACAAATGACAAGACTGACTTTTGAGAGTTTTTGTGCACGTGGCACTTGTGTTTTCTCCATCTGTCGCTCCACTACCCTCCGCATTCCTCCCACTCCCTCCCTTTCTGCCCTGGTATCTCCAGTGGATTCCCCTTGCACTTTATCTCATATTCATTCTGCAACTGAGAGAGTATATGCGACGTTGCTTCCATCTCGTTAAGTTCTTGACTTGTCATAGCTGCTCTCCATTTAGAAAGATAGATCACCGCGGTGCTGCCAATGCTTCCTACGGACAAAGTCCAGACTTACAAAGTGTTGTCTGAAAATGGGGAAAGTGATAAAAAAAAGATGCGTTCCAGCTGAGTTCTGAGGGGTCAGTCTGTTCCACCAAGCAGATTTATTTGGGAACCGATTTCGAGATGGAGCGACAGATTTGAGCAAACGCACCATCACTGATCTCTGAAAAACAGTGAGCTGTAGTCTTTGTTATACCAAGCATCGCTGTGCATGGCGAAGTAAAATCTGAAGAAACTGGAGCCGTTCAGCCTTAAAAGGAATTCTAATTTTAAGAATTTATAGACTCTGGGTGAGACTTTGGGGGGTTTTCAAGTGGCTTAAGATTGGTCTGGAAGCAGCATTTAAAATATAATAAAATATACGTGATTAAAAACCACTATTAATTGAGAAATAATTAAGTATTGATTTCAAGGGTGAAAAATAAACAAAAATGTACTAAACATGGTGTATGATGTTATAGCATGTGGGTGATGATATGGGAGATGGTTAAAAGAAAATCAATAGCACATCTCAAAAAGAAATGCAGGAAGGAAAAGAGGAAGGGGGAAGGGAGGGAGGGAGGAAGGGAGGGAGAGAGGAAGGAAGGAAGGTGGGCAGGCAGGTGGGACAGAGGGAAGGTAGGAAAACAACAATTCACCAGCAAAGAAAGGCAACACTGAGAATAAAGGTTGGGGAAGAACTTTGAGAAAACATAAAGCCAATGTCCTGTATCCTTTTAGTAAAGAAAGATGGAGCCATCACTGAAAACAGACGATATTTGATGTGTAGTCTAAAAAGGGCTGTTTGTCTGCCCCGTGGATCAGAGCACAAGGAAGAGTCACCTAGAGGTGAATAAGAGAATTTGTGCAACTCCAAGTACAGACTAATAATAGTCAGAAATGTCTAGTTGAGCCAACTGGCACAGTTGTGTGACTTTTTCTGGTAATAGCCACCTGGTAATGAGATCAAAGAAAGTGTGCTGGGCTGTTTTCTCAGCAGGAAGCAAAGGTAGGAAGGCAGTGATCATAATAGAGCAAAGGGACTTCCTGCTACTTACATGAAGAGACATGAACCAGTGAGCTTCTAGTTCTCATGGTGCTGTACCTAGTGAGACAGAATGAAGAACAGGCTCTTCATTTACAAAGTATGAAACGAAAGGAAAGCTGGAGTGCTCATGGCCAGAGTAGGGGATTTCCAAATACAAGATTTTGGAAATAAAGTAATTGAAAGAAACCATTATTACCACCTTCTCGCTTGAAGCACATTAGTTAACACATTATCCAATGCACTTCTTTACTAATTAATAATTAAGAGCAAAATAGTTAGAGCTTTCTCTACAACTCACTTCGTGACTAACTGGCAGAGCAACAAACTACACTCCAAATTCTTCACCTTCGAGGAAGAAAATGCAGGCAGCAAATAAAGAAAAAGATTTATCTGGCCCATGGTTTTATGCTTTTCGGTGACCAGGTCCTAGTGCTTTGCCGGTGTAGCTAGGCATCATGGTAGCTCCATGTGATGTAAGAAGTTATACACCTCCTGGTAGCCAGAAAGCTAAAACAAAGAGGAGGAGGAGGAGGACCCAGGGTCCCAGAACTTGCATCAGCATTATTTGCTTTTAAGGATGTACCTCTCTTCTATTACATCTTGCTATATCCACTAGTGACATGTTCTGGGTCTAAATGACTGTGATAAATCACATCCTGGTCATTTGTTCTGTACAGTTTAACGTTACAGACAAAGCCCTCTGGGAATGTAAACAGCGTCCTCTAGAATCCCCTATCAGAAAGCAGGTGGTCTCCTAGCTCTTTGGCATGGAGCAAGGAAGACGGCAAACAACTAACACCAATTAGATATGTTGTGTGTATATGTTTTTAGAGCTCACCATTTGGTATTATAAAACCAGAGGGTGTGTCCCTAGGAAAGACTAATTCTTCATCTCCCGGAAGTCATCAGGAGCCCGTAGCTCTTCTTCTAAAAATAGAGACAGTGAGTTTCTCTTTCTGTGTTGGTGTTCCAGCTGGTGTTGTCACTGTTCAGGTTGTTATTGGGCATCCAAATTATTGAGATTTTATGAGTGAAGCGTCTGTCATATACAGAAGATACTATTCCACTGCAAAGGGGGTGCCCTGGTACTCTTGCTCTTCTAACCCTTGTGTCACCTCCCCCACCATGTCCCTGGAGCGTGGATGTGGGTGTTATGCTGTAGATCTATCAGTTGGAGCGGGACACCCCATAGTTAGTTCTCTGCATTTGGCCAGTTGAGACATTCTGTGGTGGTCTCCATATTCTGTAAAAGAAAATCTCTTTGATTAGGGATGAGAGTTACATATATTCAAAAGCAGTAAGTGGACTCATTATATTTATATGTACATATAACAATACTTAATTATTGTTATATATGTAAGTATATAATAATAATAATAATAATAAAAGTTGGGAATGAACAAGTGGGGCATGGGAAGAGTTAGAGGGAGAGATAGAAATGATATAAATAGAATACATTTAGTGAAATTAAAAATGAATCTAACTTAATTGAAAAGGTCTCCGTAATAACAGCTAGAAGAGATACCATCTGAATAGAGGTTGCTATTATCTAATAGTATAAAAATGTCCATGTGGGAACTGGAAGGAGAAGCTCATCCAGTAAGCGATTGCTCTGCTCTGCCTGGCAGTCCCCCAGTCTGCAACTCCAGCATGGCTGACTCAGCAAGTCTCCCTAGCTCTTCCTACTAGATACTGGAAGGACTTCATGTCACCCCTGCTTGTCACCTCTGCTTACTCTTCCAACTAAACTACTCCTACAGTTTCCGACGGATGTTGACAATGCTCAGTTTTATGATGTGCTGCTGTCCAGGCCTTTTGTTTTCTTTTTTCCATCTACCTTTTCTTTGTTTTTTCTTCTGTATTTTCCTTGCCACATACTTAATAATTTGATACCTAAAGTATATCCATCTTAGATAACTTTCCACATAGTCTTATCCAACACCTGGGCCTTTAGGGGACACTTGTTTAACTTAACTGTATCATTCTTGATGTTTCTGTATCAGAGATTGTGTTGGGCAAGTTCCCTTTAATTCATTCTGCTCAGTCAAAATTGCATGTCAAGGAGTGTTTCGCTCATCTCAGGCCATTGCTCACCTACAGAACATAAGAGGCATCCTCCTGGGCTACAGCAGTATTGGTCAGCAGTGTTTGGAATTCCTGATGCAGGGGTGATGTTAGAACACAAACTCTGAGTCCATTTCCCAGAGAGTGGTAGCCTTTCTGTAAATTGTGCACTTGCTGAAGGCTCACGTGTGGACTGCATAACATCACTCAACCACTGCCTTATCTCCAATTCAGCCCTATAACAGGGCTTTAAAGTGTAATTTGTAAAATAAATTTCTCTAAGGAGAATGTTAAAATGTAAGTCATGAATAAAGCCATGACATATGGGCTGAATCTAGTCCTAGGCCCTTTTCAGGAAGTTCTTACTGCATTGGTTAAGTTTCTTATTTCTGACTCTCTTAGACTCTAAGTCAACACTGACTACTTGGAGTAAAGGTCAAAGCACTGGATACTGATTCCTGAGCACAGGCAGGGTCCTAGTTTCCCTTGTTTTTACTTTTATTTTTCATAACTCTGGGGTGAAAAGCAGGACATTATGTGTATCAAATGTGTGTTCTACCACAGGGCTATAATTCTAGCCCATTAGAATTTAGATCTTTTTAAATAATTGTTATGGTGTTTTATAATTATAATTAGATCATCTTTTAATTTTTTTATTGAATATTGTCTTTACTTACATATCAAATGTTATCCCTTTGGCTGGTTTCCCCTCTAGAATTAGCCAATTCCTTCTCCCCTCCCCCTGCCTCTATGAGAGTGTTCCCACAACCATCCACCTATTCCCTCTTATCTCCCCACACAGGCATTTCCCTACACTGAGGCATTGAGCCTTCACAGGACCAAGAACCTGTCCTCTCTTTGATGCCCAATAAGGCCATCCTCTACTACATATGTGGATGGAGCCATGGGTCCCTCCATGTGTGCTCTTTGGTTGGTGGTTTAGTCTCTGGGAGCTCTGGTTGAGCGGGCAGGTCAGGCAGGTTGGTTGATATTGTTGTTCTTCTATGGGGTTGAGGACCTCTTCAGCTCCTTCAGTCCTTTTTCAAAATTATCTTTTGGGGACCCCATTTTAGGTCCAATGGTTGGTTGTATTTCTCAGGCTCTGGCAGACATTCTCAGGAGACACCTATACCAGGCTCCTGTTAGCATGCACTTCTTGACATCGACAATATTGTCCTTGTTTGGTGACTATATATAAGATAGATCCTCGGGTGGGGCTGCCTCTAGAAGACCTTTCCTTCAGTCTCTGAACTTACTCCTGTGAATATTTTGTTCTCCCTTCTAAGAAGAACTGAATCATCCACTCTTAGGTCTTCCAACTTCTTGATCTTGATGTAGTTTGTGGATTGTTTCTTGGGCATTCCAAGCTTTTGAGCTAATATACACATATCAGTGAGAGCATATCATATGAGTTCTTTTGTGAGTGGGTTACCTCACTAAGAATGATATTTTCTAGTTCCATCCATTTGCCTAAGAATTTCATGAACTCATTGTTTTTAATATCTGAGTAGTTTTCCATTGTGTAAATGTACCACATATTCTGTATCTTTTCCTCTGTTAAAGGACATCTGGATGCTTTCCAGCTTCTGGCTATTATAAATAAATAAGGTTGCTATGAAAGTAGTGGAGCATATGTTCTTGTTTTATTTTGGAGCATCTTTTGGGTATATGCCCAGTAGTGGTATAGCTCAGTCTTCAGGTAGTACTATGTCCAGTTTTCTGAGGAACCACCAGACTGATTTCCAGAGAGGTTGTACCAGCTTGTAATCCCACAGACAATGGAGGAATCTTCCTTTTTCTCCACATCCTCACCAGCATCTGCTGTCACCAAGTTTTTGATCTTAGCCATTCTGACAGGTATGAGGTGGAATCTCAGTGTTGTTTTGATTTGCATTTCCCTGATGACTAAGGATGTAGAACATTTCTTTAGGTGCTTCTTGGCCATTTGATATTCTTCAGTTGAGAATTCTTTATTTAGCTCTGTCCCCCAATTTTTAATAGGTCATTTGATTCTCTGGAGTATAACATATTGAGTTATATGATATTAGTCCTCTAACTGACGAAGGATTGGTAAAGATCTGTGCCTATGTGTTTGAGGCACTTTCTCTTCTATTAGATTCAGCTTATCTGGTTTTATGGGGAGGTCCTTGATCCACTTGGACTTGAGCTTTGTACAAGGAGATAAGAAAGGATCGATTTACATTCTATCTGCTGACTGCCAGTTGAACCAGCACCATTTGTTAAAGATGCTGTCTTTTGGTTCACTGGATGGTTTTAGTGCCAAAGATCAAATGACCATAGGTGTGTGTGGGTTCATTTCTGGGTCTTCAATTCTATTCCATTGATCTCCCTGCCTGTCTCTGTACCAATACCATACAGTTTTTAATCACTACTCTGTAATACAGCTTGAGGTTGGGGATCTTCATTCCCCCAGGAGTTCTTTTATTGTTCAGAATGGTTTTTGCTATCCTAGGTTTTTTGTTATTCCAGATGAATTTGCAAATTGCTCTTTCTAACTCTATGAAGAATTGAGTGGAATTTTGATGGGGATTGGGTTGAATCTATAGCTTGCTTTTGGCAAAATAGCCATGTTTATCCTTCCAGTCCATGACTATGAGAGATCTTTCCATCTTCTGAGTTCTTTGATTTCTTTCTTCAGAGACTTGAAGATCTTGTCAAACAGATCTTTCAATTGCCTGGTTAGGATCCCATCAAGGTATTTTACATTGTTTGTGGCTATTGTGAAGGGTGTTGTTTCCCCAATTTCTTTCTCAGCCTGTTTATTCTTTGAATAGAGGAAGGCTACTGATTTGCCTGAGTTTATTTTGTATCCAGGCACTTTGCTAAATTTGTCAGCTGCAGGAGTTTTCTGGTAGAATTTTGGGTTCACTTAAGTATATTATCATATCATCTGCAATTAGTAATATTTTAACTTCTTCCTTTTCAATTTGTATCACTTTTACCTCCTTTTGGTGTCTAATCACTCTGGCTATTACTATATTGAATAGGTAGGGATAGAATAGGCAGCCTCGTCTAGTTCCTGATTTTAGTAAGATTCCTTCAAGTTTCTCTTCATTTAGTTTGTTGTTCGCTACTGGTTTGCTGAATATTGCTTTTAGTATGTTTAGGTATGGGCCTTGAATTCCTGATATTTCCAAGACTTTTAACATGAATTTTGTCAAATGCTTTCTCATCATCTCATGACATGGTCAAGTGGGGTTCTTATTCTTTGAGTTTGTTTATATAGTGCATTTACCTTGATGATTTCTGTATATTGGACCATCATTGCATCCTGGGATGAAGCCTACTTGATCATGGTAGATGATCATTTTGAGGAGTTCTTGATTTGGTTGGCGAGAATTTTATTCTTTTTACATCTGTGTTCATAAGGGACATTGGTCTGAAGTTCTCATTCTTTGTTGGGCTTTGTGTGGTTAGATATAAGCATAATTTTGACTTCATTCAACTAATTTCTGATTCTATTTTTGTTGGATGATATGATGAGTATTGTTATTATCTTTGAAGGTCTGATAGAATTCTGCACTAAATTCATCTGGTCCTGGGCTTTTTTGGGCAGGGGTTGGGAGAATTAATTACTGTTTCTATTTCTTTAGGGGTGATGGGACTGTTCAGATGGTTTATCTGATCCTTATTTGACTTTGGTACCTGGTACCTATTTTAAAAATTGTCCATTTCCTCCATATTTTCCAGTTTTGTTGGATATAGGCTTTTGTAGTAGAATCTGATGATTTCTTGAATTTCCTCAGTTTCTGTTGTTATGTCTCCTGTTTTTGTTAGTTTGGATACTGTCTCTGTGCCCTTTGGTTATTCTGGGTAAGGGTTTATCTATCTTGTTAATTTTTTTCAAAGAACCAGCTCCTGTTTTTTGTTTTCCCTTTGTATAGTTTTTGTTTCTACTTGGTTGATTTCAGCCCTAAGTTCCTCTTGGGTGTATTTGCTTCTCTTTTTTTCTAGAGCTTTCAGAAGTGCTGTCAAGCTGCTGGTGTGTGCTTTCTCCAGTTTCTCTTTGGAGGAACTCAGAGTTATGAGTTTTCCTCTTAGCACTTCTTTCATTGTGTCTCATAAGTTTCGGTATGTTGTATCTTCATTTTCATTAAATTCTTAAAAGTCTTTAATTTCTTTATTTCTTTCTTGACAAAGTTATTATTAAGTAGAACATTGTTCAGCTTCTATGTGTATGTGGCCTTTCTCTTGTTTTTGTAGTTTTTAATTACATCTTTTTCCCTCCAACTTCTCCCATGAATCATTTAGCTCTCTCTCTCAAAATCTGTGGCCTCTTTTGCTTTAATTTTTACATATATACCCAAATGCATAAATACAACCTGCTTGACTGGATTATACATGTATGTATATTATCTTATGATGAGCCACTGACTTGGATAGCCAGTTTAAAGGATCTTCCCTTGAAAAGACTGTTTCTCCTACTCTTAGCACTCCCCAGCTGCCAAAATTCTTTGTCAAGGGTTGAAGCCCTAGGAACTTTCGCCTTTCTTTGTTAACATATTCACTGTTCTCTGTATTATCCAGGTTTTGTTTAGGCATTTGTGGTGGTTTGATGATAACAAAATAACCTCTCAAACTGTAACCAAGCCTTAAATTAAATGTTTTCTTTATAAGAGTAGCTTGGGCCATGGTATGTCTTCACAGAGATAAAACAGTGACTAAAAAATAAAGCCATGTTGATGAGACTTCATCAAAATATAACCTTTTGGATGTTTCTAGTAAACTAGTCTCACACCAAACTTTATTTATTTATTTATTTATTTATTTATTTATCTATTTATTTATTTATTCATTTGACTCTTACAACCCAACTCCCAGTCTCTTCAGTAGTGATCCTTGAATCTTAAGTTCAGAAATTGGGTTGGTTTTGTATGAATTGAGGCTATGTTCAAGAACAGCTTTGCATTTGGATTGCCTTTTTTTTTTTTTTTTTTTTTTCTGTTGTCGCAAAAGAAAATTTCTACAGTAAAGGTCAAGAATTATATTTATCTGTGAGTGTAAGAGTAAACATTTAGAATACGCTGATTTAGAAAAGTGGCAGTTAGGGACATGTTATTTACTGCCAGGGCGTGGGTGTCACTATTGCACCTTTTGGGTATTCCTGTCTTGCTGGTCATTCTTGTCATTTGATATAAATGTTTCAGACAAGAGTCAAAACACTACCTCTAAACATTTGTTCCTTGTTCATTTTATAAGGCATTCATTAATCTCTCTGTGTTAAATATTGGCTATTGACTGCCATTGCATTCACTTATTCACCGTGCTTTCTCTTGTAGTCCCTGCTATGTGGATATTTGTTAGCAATGACTGATGTGGAAACTACGTATGCAGATTTTATTGCTTCTGGAAGAACAGGGAGAAGAAATGCAATACATGATATCCTGGTTTCCTCTGCAAGTGGCAACAGCAATGAATTAGCTTTGAAATTAGCAGGTCTTGATATCAACAAGACAGGTGAGTCACTCAATGTTCACCTTTCTAGGAACATGGAATGATTTGGCATTTTCCTACCTGAGATTAGGGGGAAAAAAAAAACACCAACAAAAAAATAACAAAACAAGCAAATAAAACACCAAAACTAAATAGTAACAGTCAAAAATGCTTTCTTTGAAATAGATGACACAGATAAAAACATTTCAGGCAAAATGAAAGTATGGTTATTCCCCAATTCCTCCATTTTTCAGGGACTTTTCATTCAAAAATTAAAACCACAGTAAAAACATCAATATCTAAAAAACTTAGTGATTACTTATGAGAAAACCTTAGCAGAATTACAATTTCTGCCACGAACAACTCTGAGAACCTCCTCCATTTCACACAAACTTACAAAGATGCACAACTGAGTCAGATAGACCTCAAAGAATTATTTCAAAGAGGTACCTTAGAGCCATTTTTATTGAGACTGGAAATCAAAAAGGTTGTTATATAAGTGCTTCTTAGATAACGTGTTTTTTAAATGTTCATGATTGGATGGTTTTGTGGGGGGAAAAATGTGTTTAGTCACCTGGCATTACTATTGAAAAACAAGTATTCTTTAATACATTAAAATATTTGATGTAGTCCTTCCAACCATAGCTTTTTCAAGTTTATTAAGAAGACTAGCACGACATAATGATTAAATTTAAAAAAAAAAAGAGTTCACAATCAAGGAACCACAGTGTTATACACATAAGAACTCGCTATTTCTGACTCTGTTTGGATCATTCATTAGGACTTTGCTCTAATAGTACATTGCGGAAGTCTATAGATTGTTGGGAAATGAGTGAGGTTGTGGTTGTGATTTTTAATGACAGAATTTTTCTCGGGTACTGAAGCTCAGAGACTCCATGTCAGTTATAGATTAATGACAGATGTTGACAGCACGGCTTCGAACTGCACAGACCTGCACATGCTAGGGCTCATTCTTTCTCCACCATTATGTCTACTTAACTCTCAATGCCCTTTGGAGAAAGACTATCAGGCATCATTTCAATTTACGGCCCTGCAAT
This sequence comes from Micromys minutus, assembly GCF_963924665.1. Lineage (NCBI taxonomy): Eukaryota > Metazoa > Chordata > Mammalia > Rodentia > Muridae > Micromys > Micromys minutus. The sequence continues at coordinate 12,295,661 of NC_137984.1, forward strand.
GAGTAAATACAGTTTCCTTGTGGTATAGAAGATTTGCTTATTTCTTTTAAGAGATTTATATATTAATCCTTACATAAATACTCAATTTTAAGTTATTGAATGAATTTCAAGAAGTCTTAAAATTGGCACTTTTGAGCCATAGAGTAGTTTCTTCTGTTTTGCCCATCAATGGGAACTGCTAGCTTGAGGTCATTTTCATACAAGAGAACATCTTAGATTCCCATTTTTCAGTTTCTCTCCAAACCATAAAGTCTAGAACTAGGCAACCCGTTAACATCACTGACTTTACCATTCTGCGTGCACAGAACAAAGAATAATAATCAATATGAATGTCTAAGCTATAAAATATGACATATCTAAAAGCAGACTTAATACACTTGTCTCTATTTCCTTGGAATACACATTCAGCCACATCACTCCTCTTCATTAGTTTACAGGCATCATTTAACCACATTTCTGCTTGCAGTGTGATGATAAATCATAAGAAGTGTCCTCAAGCACCAGAAAGCTCCAGTCCTCCTGGGAGTTGGGTTTCTCATCTGGTATTTATACAGTTGCTTTCATCCTTCGGTATTGTACTGTCTGTCCTCGACCCAGATATGACTCCCTTCACTGGGTTATCAAACGTGTCTCTCATAAACAGACTCCTTATTCTCTGCTTGTCTATCTGCATCCAGGCCTTCTGCGCATCTTGAAGGCGTCTCCAGGACTCTAGTAATAACAACTAGTATATGAGGAAGCATAAGCACTGCTTGCTTGTGCTTTGATAAAACTCTATGTATAAAAATTAATTTCCTAAATACTTAGAATTACTGGAGTATACTGAGATATTTAATTTGTAAATTTGAAGAATAGAGGATAGTGTGAAACCGGAAGGACTCCATGAGTAAATACACTTGTTGCACAAATTTGATGACTCTAGTCCAATTCCAGATCCCACGGTAGGAGGAAAGAATTCACTTCTGAAGAAGAGGAACGAATTCACTTCCAAATGTTGTCCTCTGACCATTACATGTATGTGGTGGCAAGTGTGTACCAGGAGACAGACACTCAGATGCATGTATGCATGTGCATTCATGCACACACACACAAACACACACATACCCTAAATCCATTCATTCATTTAAAATACTAAAGGATGGAGCCAAGTAAGGTAAGGTACAATTCTAACTGTAGCTTTTGAGAGATGAAATAGAAGGTTGAGAAGTTATAGGTCAACCTGGACCACTGAGTAATATCTGTTTCAAGAAAAAAAAAAGATAATCTTCGTTTAGAATTTTATACAAGTGAGAGCAGCATGGCCAGTCCACCTACCTTTACCCTTTTAGTTATGATAAACTTTCAGAAACTATGGACAGAATTTATGTTGCCGCAACACCACAAAGTATTTTGTTGGTCAAGCCATGGTGGTTGCAGTAGCCAATGATCAATGCCGACATCGGAATGGCCAACCAGAGTTTGCACATGTGTTAATTGCCCAGAGAGAGAGTGAAAATACTGTTGAAGTCTAGTGTTTGTAGTGAACATAATGAACAACGGACAGGTGACTGACACTGCACACATATTCTTAAGGACCAGCAACTGCTGGACAAGAGACTCCAAATAGCACAAAATCCTTTTATCTTCTATTGTTACTATCAATTATGGATTTAATAGAACATTTGAGAAATCAGGTGGGTTATCCTAAAGTTCTGTAAATAATGGGAGAGGTAAATTTTAAATATTTCTTCAAATGAGAGAGTCGGGACACATTCCCGAACCTTGGATGTCTGTAGATCGTAAAACCACACCCGTGAGTGGTGAGGTTTGCCATGGGATTTCCTTTATCAGAAGCATAGCTAGTCATTAATGACCCTAGACATTTCACAGGTCACTTGTGAACACACACAATTTCATTCATTGTACACTTCTAAGACAACACATTTGCCTGTAACCTTTTCAGACATCGAAGTCTCCAGTATTCTGAAAGTCAGGAACCATGAGATTTTTCTTTGCCCTCTCTTCTCGTTGTCTCTCACAGAAGGTGAAGATGATGGACAGAGAGGCTCCACAGAACAAAGTGGCGAAGCCCAGGGAGAAGCAGCGAAGTCCGAAAGCTAAGACTCCATTCTGACGGTCATCAACACCTGACCATGTGGCAAATCTCCTGGCGTTGCTCGGATGGATTTGCGGCCATGGGTGAAACGGAGGGGAAGAAAATGGCTGTGATGCATGGCAAGAGGCTATTGGTGGCCATGTCACAAGTGGGGGCAGAGCCTGTGTCTGCACACAGCCTTTCCCCCACCTCTGTCGTTAGCAATGGTTGAAATCACCTGGCCGGTGCTTGGATATCATTTTTGTATGGGTCCTTTCACTTGACCATGTAATGAAATGCTTGTAGAGTGTAGCACTGACCCAGCTGATGATTACTGTAGCATCTGGCCCCTCATGATGTCAGAGGATTTAATTGTGTCTAATTGAAAAGGGTTGGCTGAACCCCAGAGTTTCAATATCTCTGGCTGGAGTATTGACTCACAAGATGACCCATCCAGAGAGCACAGTTAGCATTATGTCCCTGTGTGTGAGTGCTGTGTTATTTTACACCATTTTGTATCGTACGGTATACCTGCTCAGCACTGCCCTTTGATCGCTTATGTAAAACAAAATGATGTACATGACTGTGAATTTTTATACCACTCATTTTTAAAGGGCTGCCTTTTTAATTTCCCATAGTGTTGTGGCATACACGGGGCAGAACATACTTTTTGTACAACAAGACTTTACTCTTGATACCTGCTGAGGAAAACACCCGACAGAACACTGAGCCCCCTTTGCTCTGTTTTACAGGCATGTGGAAATATCCATTAATGTGAATACTGCCTGAGTTCAGTCTTAGCATCTACACAGACCAGCGTTCCAGCGTTCCGTCTGTCAATATTGACTGTACTTCCAAATAAGTTCTTTTCAGCTAATACTTTCATTATAAGATTTTTTTTTCATTATAAGAATTTCTAAGAATTGACAAGGTAGACAAAGAAGGTCAGCTAATTCAAAGACCTGGAAATATGCTCTGTGGTTCACTTTTCTCAGACTGATGGGTACCACTGTTTTACTCGGGAGGACAGCTTGTGAAGGAAGTGTTCTCCTCGAAGCCTATGTGCACTCATCTAAAAAGTAAAGCCCTTGTGATGTGTTCTTCCATGTCCTCACTCAGCCCTTTCATACCCAAATGTTATTATGCACTTTTTAATGTTTGTAAAATTTTACTAATAATTGGTGTGAATTGCATTCAGATATAATAATGATCGCCCAACCACACTTTTACTGATGCTGTTGATTGATGGACTATGCTGTGTTTTGACATCCAGATTCTTGTATGGGGAATTTCTGTGGCCTGTGTAACCCCCTCTGGTCAGTATTATGAAACCAACTATCTTTGGTAATAGATAAGGATCCAGTTAGATGCCCAGGGTTTATATAGGGCAAATAAGACAGGAAATAAGACCTTCCCAACAGAAGAGCCCCTAAGGGTCCTGGAGTGCCAGCAAAGCTACAGGTCCAGGTTAAGTAGGGAGTGGTGTTTCAACAGACAGACTTTGGGTATGGTAGGAACTCAACCTGAGTCTGTAGTTATAGACAAGGTACACAGGAAGTCTGCCCAAATCTTCCTATAGCGTGCTTTCATTACTGACTGGGAGTACATGAATCTCATTTAGTCCCCAAGTAGATGCTTTCCAGAAAAACAAGCAATGGTATCTATATCTATGTGTTTCTCGATATAAAACAGTAAATATGAGAGGCCTTGCTTTGATCTAACTCACTGGAGGCTAACTAAAATTGAAACACATCTACCCATTGGTAGACTCAAAGCTGTGAACCCATGGCCCATTTGAGACAATCTCCGATAATCAATTTACAACATCCAACAGTTTTGATGTCCTTGTTTAACTCTCTTGTGAATAGAAAGTTCATTTTTAAAGTTGTGGAATTCCCAACTGGTTTCACGTGCATCTTGTAAAGGGTTGAACCAGTGCTGAGTCCGTGTGGAAGGGTTTATATTATATCCCTGTGTGATATCCTATTAACTAATGCATGTGGTGCCATTTTGTCTTCAAATCTTCAAATATAGAAGTAGTGCTAAATGGAGAGGGCGTATGGAGCTTCTGATTTTGTTTCACCTCTTACTACTACACTGTGTCCGCTATTCAATCCCAGAGAGATTCTCTGGCTGGGAAGGAAAAAGAAAAAAAAAAAAAAAAAAAAAAAAAAGATCAACATTCTGAATTTTCTATAGCGCGTAAATTTGATTGGCAAAAGTTCATAGAATCTCCTGGTTTTCATTTAATACCTGTATATATAATAAAACATAGGGAATTAATCTGTAAAGACAGATGAAAAAGTAGGCAACCCGAGCAAAGGGTGCTGGTTAACTATCCCAACTAAGCAAGCCATTCAGGACACTTTTTTTTTTACCTCTTCAGACACACCATTTAGAGTTTGATCTTGCTCCCCTTTCACACATTAGAAAGGTAACATGAATACGAACTTATTTTTGCAAGATTAAAAAACTAATTTGAGCCCATATTTATTTGGCAACAGAATTTTGAAATTTTACGTTATAAAGTTAAAGCTAATTATGTAGTATGTTTCTCTATGTAGAAAACTTTAGATATACACTCATTCAGCTTGCATTTTACAGAGAGGGAGAGTAAGTTTCTAAATGGACTAGCCTTTCTTGGGTTTTTACACATGTCTTTGGGCCAAAGACACGTGTGGCTAAGCCTACCTTTGTGGTTTTTCATTTTAATAATCAACTATAGCTTATTTTGAGAGTTTACTTCTGGCATGTAAACTATACATTTACATGCTATGTTTATGCTATGTGAGTGAATCAATATTCTTGCTTTTTATTTAATTACCTAGAAACACATTTTTTTTCCATTTTTAACACATGAACAATGAATGAGAAGCTGTTGAATTTGATGAGTTTGACTTTTTTCTTAAACTGAGAATATTTTATGCCCGTACATATTCATCCTGAATTCACATAAATGCTTCCCGATCTGTAACAGAAATCATGACCTTCATTTTTCATGGAATACTAGCGTAGTATTCCACTATCAATAATGTTCCACTGAGTCCTCCTCACACGTGACAGCAAGGAACCAATGTAGGAAAAAAAAAGACATTTTTATCCTTCTCAGAGGAATACGAAAAATGTAACTGTTGGACAGCAAGCTTCTGAGTGAATCCTACAGTAGTAAGAAAAAACTGTATAGTCATTAAATTAAACAAAGAAAGGATCTATAACTGATGGTGTCTTGGAGGCCCATAACCGGCTTCCACTAACTAGTGGCATCCTGGGAAGTTGTCCCCGAGCTTCTGTGACTTTTGTATTTAGCAGTGTTGCATGCTCATTTCATTGATATTAAAAGCAGAACTTGTTTTCGACAATGCAGTCCGTCGGTCGAGAGTGATCATTTCCTGCCTACTATCTCCTGATGCTGAAGACTGTAAGACAGGATGCGAAAGGGAAACACAGTCTGAGCCATCTTGTGATGCATGTCTCCACGCCTCTTGGTTCCACTTCCCCGTCCTTTACCCTAGAAACCTCTGGACCATTTTACTCTGGTAGCCCAGCTCCTCACTGTAGCCTGCCACAACCATCTGCACTCAGAGCTGAAATGTCAACATTACACCTGTGCTTCTGATTTGGTATTTAAGAGAGAGTATACAAACATGCTAAAAGTTTTTAAAATATCCTCCAGTAATACAGAGAGAGAGAGAGAGAAAGAGAGAGAGAGAGAGAGAGAGAGAGAGAGAGAGAGAGAGAGAGAGGGAATCGAATGTACTACTTTTCCCTGAATCACCTTCTTATATGATTATTGCTAACTTCCTTCCCTCCTCCCCATACCCTTATCATGTGAGAATTTCTCCAGCCAGAAAGAAGTGCAAGGCCTGAGGCATCCATATTGCCAGCCCCACTGCCAGGCTGTCAGATAAGTCAGCACTGACAGGATTGTCACTGATACTCCTGTTTTCGCTGCAATGTGGCTGACATTTGGTGTTAGCGGTTATTTGGATATACCTTCCTTTATCTTTGTGATATTCTCTTGTATTTATAGTATTCTTACCACAGGTAGAAAAGACCAAAAAGAAGCCAGTGTGGGATGTAAGTAAAATTTGCCATCCATCAGTCAAAATCCGAAGTCTCTAAGCCAAGGGGCCATGTAAATATTTAAATTTGTCTTACTTGAGCCACAAAAACAAAACACACCTGTGAAACACTCTCCCTGGGTGTATCATATGTCTTTCTAGTTTAGGATGTTAGGTCTAGAAATCTAGTGTAACTTCAAACTGGATAAGAAATAAGAATTCATCATTATTGAGATGTCTCTCTAATAGGTACAATTAGAAAAAAAAAAACTCAGAATTCAGTAGACAACAGAATTTGAAATTATACAATGGAGGCATAATTAGGACCATTGAAATTATACAAATTAGAAGACATGAGGATTATCATTTTCCCCACTGGGGTTACCAACCTTCCCACATCCCTTCTTTATCCTCACTTAGAAAGGTTTTTTTTTCTCCAATTTTGCCTCTTTTTTTCTTCTTTTTGGAATTTATTTTGTGCACCTAATTCCCATTTTAAATGCATAATTTGAAAGAATTAATATGTAGCTCAGAATAATAGGAGGAAAAGCAATTCTTGAACTTGAAAGATCAATGTCATAATTGTTTGCCATCAAAGATAAGGTAGACCTTGAAATTGGTACCAGTATGCCCTTGCCACGGTATTTATGTCATCATGTATTATTGAGAGCTAATAAAGAAAGGGGATCACACACTAAACTGGTTTTTCAATGAAATGATGAGGCTTTTAGCAAATACATTTTTTTAAAGACTAGACAAAAAAGAAGAGATTTTTTATATGTTCTGAGCTAAAGCTTATTTAATATTACTAAATTCAATAAGTAAACATCCGTGATAATTTTCAATAATCCCTAGGTTTTAGATGTTCTTAATTAATATATATTTTAATATATTATTATTATAGTATTTAATTAATATATATATATATATAGTTAATACACAATAAAACCCTAATGTTCATTAAAATAAATTCAGTTACAACAAATGAGGACAAATGTGCATTACATTAGTTTATAAGTGGGTAACTATTGTATTAATAGCTGTAAGAGAGAAATGTGGAACTTCCAAAGTAAATTCCTGAGGAGAAATTTCACTCAAAAGGAAAAAAAAATGAGCTCTATGTGCTAGAATTATTTTTTAAGACAAGATTTCATTGAAAGAAAGTTAGTTGTTTCTATTTCAAGATGAGAAAAGATCTAGAGTAATGTCCACAGGTAGGAAGGTAGGGGTAGGTCACAGTGTGTACTTGTTAAACATGGGGAGAGAACCTAGGCCAAGTGGAGAAGTGGAACAGACAATCATAGTAGGAGAGCCTAGAAGACCAAAAAGCTGTTAAACGTGACAGGTTGAGAATGTCTGATATAGTCTCTCCAGGAAATGGGTCAGAGGAGAGAGCACAGAAGCCAGGGATAAATGCTAGAGACAGAAGAAAATAGAGCATCAGCTGAGATTTTCTTTCCTTTTGTTTCTTTGTCTGTATGTCTGTCTTTCTGTCCTCTTTCCTTCTTTATTTCATTAAGTTATTTATTTACTTTACATCCTGAATGCACCTTCTTTTTTTTTTCTTTCTCCTTTTCTTGTTATCTTTGATCTGTTTTTACAGTCCAATCTTTAGCCCCCTCCTGGCCTACCTGTTGAAAGTTCTTCATCCATTCCTCTTCCCCAGTCTCCAAGATGTCCCCATACTGCCACACCCCCACACATTCACTGACAAGCCTCCACATTCTCTCAAGAGGTAGATGTATCTTCTCTCATTGAGGCCAGACCAGGCCGTCCTCTGCTATATCCGTGTCAGCCACCTTGGACTAGCTAGTGGATGCTGTCTATACTAGCTATTTGGTGACTAGCTAGTCACTTAATTGGTGGTCCTGATTTTTTGAGACCACTGGCTTCCCCTCTTCCTCAGCTTTTTCTAGCCTTTTCCTAACACAAGGGTCCCTGCTTTCAGTTCATTGGTTAGGCGTAGGTATTTGCTTCTGTCTCAGTCAGCTGATTGTTTGGCCTCTTATAGGACAGCCATGCTAAGCTCCTGTCTGGAAGTACATCATAGCATCAGTAATAGTGTCAGGCCTTAGAGTCTCCCCTTGAGATGTGCCCCAACTTGGGCCTGTCACTGGACCTCCATTCCGTCATCCCCTTCTCCATATTTGTCCCTTTTAAACAGGAATAATTCCGAGTCAGAATTTTTGACTGTGGGATGGCAACCCCATCCCTCTACTTGATGCCCAGTCTTATTACTGGAGGTAGATTCTACAAGTTCCCTCTTCACACTGTTGGGCATTTCATCTTGGGTCCCTCACTTTGAGTTGGAGACTTTCACCTTCCAGGTCTCTGGTACATTTTAGAGGATCCCCCACCTCCCACCTCCCAAGGTTCTATATTTCTAGTCATTCTGCTGGCCATTGGGGCTCCATTCCTGGTCCCCTCTTCTATACCTGATCATCTTCCCCTTTCCTCTGCCCCTTCCCTCTCCTATCCAGTTCCCTCATTCCTCCTGCCTTTACTACTCCTGGGCGTGTTCCCAAAAGATTCCCCACCATTCCCAAGGTCATGTGCTCCATTATGTTCATAACAGCCTCATTTGTGATAGCCAGAAGCAGGAAAGAACCCAGATGTCCCATGATAGAATATTGGATACAGAAAATGTGGTTCATTTACACAATGGAATACTACTCAGCTATTAAGAACGAGGATATCATAAGTTTTGCAGGCAAATAGATAGAAATAAAAAATATCCTTAGTTAGGTATCCCAGAACCATAAGACATGAATGGTATGTACACACTAAGTGGATATTAGCCCCCACAAAGAAGTACAGAATCTCCAGGATACAATCCATAGAGATCAAGAAGGTTTACAAGCCAAAGGGCCCAAGTGAGGATGATTCAAGCCCACTTGGGAGGGAGAAGAAAGCTGATTGTAACCTCTACTCCCTCCTCTCCTCTGGGTCCTTCCCTCGAACTCCACCCACAACCCTCCTCCTTTCTTCTCAGAAGAGGGAATGCCTCCTCCCGTGAATATCAAACAATCTTGACAGACAGTTGCAGAAAGACTAGGGGCACCTTCTCCTATTGAGGCTAGACAAGGCAGCCTAATGAAGGAAAGGAATCTAAAGGTAGACAACAGAGTCAGAGCTCCTGGTTTTCTGTTAGGGGTCCCACATAAAGACAAAGCTGCACAACTCTTAAGTATGTTCAGAGCACCAAGCTCTGTCTCATGTATGTTCTCTGGTTTGCAGTTCAATCTCTGTGAGCTCCTACGTGGCTAGGTTAGTTGATTCTTTTCTTGTGGTGTCTTTGACCCCATCAGTTCTTCTTCCCACTATTCCCTTCTTCCACTGGATTCCCCACGTTCCACCTAATGTTTGGCTATAGGTATCTGCATCTGTTTCCATCAGTTGCTGGTTGAAGCCTCTCTGATGACAGTTATGCTGGGCTCCTGTCTCAGATTATTACTGACATTGTCAGGAGTAGGCTACCCCTCATGGCATGGGCCAGTCATTGGTGTGCCATTCCCTTAATTTCTGCGCCATCTTTATCCCTGAGCATCTTGTAGATGGGACAAATTGTGGATCTAAGGTTTTGTGGTTGGGTGAGTCCCCACTCCTTCATTGGAAGTCCTGCCTGGTTACAGGAGATGGGACTTCCTTACTTTCTATCCATGCCCTAGTCCACACCTCCTTTTAAAAGGAACAACGTTCCTCTGCTAACAACATGTATTTCACAAGAATTCCTTCCATAGGAATGAAGTAAAAGTCTTGTGCTTTTCCTTCAGATAATTGTTGTAAATTCTGACTCCAGATAAGAGGCTCTATATAATTACCTTTATTTCTCAAATTACTCTAAAATAAGAATATACATATATCCACATATATAGAGAACCGTTTTTGTGTGTGTGTGTGTGTGTCTGTGTGTGCGTGTGTGTGTGTGTGTGTGTGTGTGTCTGTGTGTGTGTGTGTGTGTGTGTGTGTGTGTGTTTACATGGACATGCACATACATATACATGTAGCAAAGTTGCTTAGCAAATAAAAATACTTGGTACTAAGACAACACATGAGTTCCACCTCACAAATTTATATAATGGAAAGAAAATAGTTACCTGCAAGTTGTTATCTGATCAGCAAATGCACAACCTGGCACGCGCACACACACACACACACACACACACACACACACAAATACACACACAAACAATAACAATTAAATTAAAACACAAAAATACTAATGTCATTATAAATGAAAAATCTACAGCGCATACAAGTCTTCACACAATGGCCCAAAGAAATGTAGCTGGTAAATTAAAACCAGGAATACAATTTAAGTCAGTGTTCTAGGTTGACAATTACTCTGCTTTCAACTAAACAAGATCTTTCCAAATAAGCAACAATAAAATTCAAACACATAACTTTACGCTCTCCAGATTTTAAGTTAAAAATAGAAAAAGAAACTTTAAAATAACCTGGTATATTACATTAAAATGTATGTTTGTCAATATTGAGTCCTCAAACTTCAAAATGTATTTCACAGATATACATTAAACCAGTTCATTCAATGTGATCTAGGTGCCAAGATTCACAGCATATTATCATAGGTCATGCTCTACTTTGTATGAATTCAAAATGGAAAATGTTCACTTCGAGGGAGAGAAACTAAGTATGTTTTTATAGTGAGGCTAAAGACAGACTATATCAGAACCTTTTAGAAAACTTTTAGACAGATGAGGAGCTGAAATTGGTCTGTACAGATTTTAATTCAGTTGCAGTGTGAACCACAAATATCAGTACTTTTAAAGTTTGTATTAAAGTATAGTGAATATTTAAAAGTAAGCATATGCTTATAGTCATCTGTAATTTTTCTAGAATAAACACAGTCAGGTAACATCAAGATCAAGAATCCAAATTTACCAACACCTAGAATTCTCATCATATTTCTTTTTATTAGCCACCTCTAGAAAAAGCTATATCTCATCTGACTGATAAAATGATTCATACCCAACTGTCCTTCCGAAGCTAAATCAGTATATCTTATCAACTAGCACAGCAGCATTCTATTCAGATGGTGTCTTAGTCAGGGTTTTTAATTCCTGCACAAAACATCATGACCAAGAAGCAAGCTTGGGTGGAAACGGTTTATTCAGCTTACACTTCCATATCGCTGTTCATCACCAAAGAAAGTCAGGACTGGAACCCAAGCAGGTCAGGAAGCAGGAACTGATGCAGAGGCCATGGAGGGACGTCACTACTGGCTTGCTTCCCATGGCTTGCTCAGCCTGCTTTCTTATAGAACCCAGGTCTACCAGCCCAGGGATGGCACCACCTACAATGGGCGGGGCCAGGGATGGCTCCACCCACAATGGGCTGGGCCCTCCCCCCTTGATCACTAGTTGAGAAAATGCCTTACAGCTGGATCTCATGGAGGCATTTCCCAACTGAGGCTCCTTTCTCTGTGACAACTCCAGCTTGTGTCAAGTTGACACAAAACCAGCCTTTCTATAGAGTCCTACTGATATTTCAGATCAACATGACTCACTTCCCAATTTCATCCCACTTCCTTGTACACATGCTCCAGAGAGCAAGGGTCCTTCAGAGTATTCTGTCTCTAAGTCCATCCAGATTTAATTTTCATTCTATCTCATGCTGAGCCCTGCATGGGAGAATCAGTGTGACATGATTCCACCATAGTAGAGCCAGAAGGGTGTGGGCCTCTGTGAGTGTTTATAGCTCTTGGCATGAGGCATCTTTGTATAATAATATACATATGTATTTTATGTTTCTCCTTCAGGAGATGTTTTCCCTGCCAAGGTTAATGATTCCATGATAATTAGAAGCACCAACTAGTATGCTAGGCAAGTGTGTATGTTAGCAAAATGGTAAATGCTGTGGTCTTCATTATAGCCATTAAGGCTGATGGAAAAACTCTGAAACCACAAGTTCAAAAATACATAATTTCTCAACTATACAAAATATAAGAATGTAATATAAAATGTATGAGGGGCTTCATGGACCTAAAAGAATAAGGGTATCTGAAGTATACACCAGATTATCAAAAAGATAGTAAGGAAAGAGATAAAGAGATTTAGGGAGTGGTCATCTCAGAGTGGGATCCCAATCAGCTAATTTATAGTCTGCTTACAAAAGCAAACAGATCTCTGAATTCATTGCTATGTATTTAAAGAAATTTTTACTTGCTGTCTTTCTTCTATGAACCAAATGGCTAAGGACATAGAAAGCTGATTCATGGAATAATCTAAAGGGGACCTGGCTAAAAAATTGAATTTATATGTAAATGTAAAAACTGGGCTTTGGTCTAAGAGAGCTGGGATATCTAGATGAACTGTCTGAAGAGCAAAACACAAGGGTTAGTTTGTACCTACCTCACTGACTTTGAGTCATTTCTTCTCTGCTACCAAACACCCTTTCCTCAGAACCCCTCCCAAGCAGAGGGTGGTCCTTGACAATCTCTGATTATCAGGTGGCTTCCTTCTGGTACAATCTTGCTGATAGATTGTCAGGTGGATCCAGTTCTTGTACAATCTTGCTGATCACCAGTAATCCATCCTCTACTTCCCATTTAATTATCTATAGAATGCATGGGTGAGAAACCAGTAACAGATTTCAATTTATATTTTATTAAAAAATAGATTTGTCCTACAAACCATACATGCCAATTATAGTTTACCCTCCTAACACTTGTCCAAGCTCCAACCCCACTTCCCCTAGATCCGCCCTTCATCTGTTTCTTCTTCAGAAAAGAAAAACAAAAGAGGCCTCCAATAGATGATAGCCCAATCTGACAAATCAAAGGCACACTAAGGAAAGGCAAACATCTCTATATGGAGGTTGGACAAGATAACCCAATAGGAGGAAAAGAGCAAAGAGTCGAAGACACCCACTGCCACTGTTAAGGATCTCATGAAAACAAGCTAACAGCCACAACATATCCACAGATGTCCTGGTGCAGATCCATGAACGAATATTTAATATTTAATTATGAGTCGTAACAGTAGTAAAATTACAATTCTAGTTATCAACAAAAATAATTTTATAGCTGGGGGGAGGGGTACCAGGAAATAAGGAACAATATTAAAGGCTCTTGGCCTGAGTAAGGTTGAGAACCACTGGACAGGAGTGTAGAAATGACGTCTTCATACAAGCATCAGTGTGAATTCACACATTCAATGACCTGAATAAATATTGTCCTAATGGGGCTTTCTGCTCAGACTTCAATATTTTACTGCACAAGATTAAGCAGATTTCTAAATCTACTTATTATTCTTTATTGTAGCTTTGCAATGTTCACTCCAACTTATTATCATTCAAGTTCTTTGCTCCCACCAGCTGTGTTTTGAAGAAAAAGCATTTGCTTATCTTGTTGACTATACGCCTTCCTCACATTCAAGGCATTGCAAAACATTCACTAAGCAAATTCAGGCTCAGTGTCCATGGATGTTTTTCCCAATAGCAAATTAAGGATAAAATCCATTATAATGTATCATATCTGTAGTCAGCAAGATAAAACAAAAAAAAAAAAAAATGACTTAAATTTGAGAGCTCCTTGCTATAATTATTCCCAGGCAAACAAATTTTAGATATACTGAATACACAGAGATATTGGGAATTGCCTTACAGTGGAATTTCATTTCTCTGCTCACAGACAGTACTCTGTTGTGTCTCCAGCCCATAAGAGAATATTTTGAATAAATCTGATTCTGCAAAGATAGAACTTAAAGCTGAGAAAGGGAAAATAAGGCTATCTGTTCCCTTCCTTTTTGGCTCAGTCTGACCCTCTCCACTGGCAGTTTCTTCTTGATTGGTCTTCTTCCCACCCACCCCACCTGCCTCTCACTGCTAGCTTCTCCCCAGGCCTCCTCCCATAGGCTGTGTTTGCACATTCCGTTCCACCTACTCCCTCATTTGATCTCTTCATTGTTCTTACAGTCAAGAGTACACAGCTGCATGCTGGACTCCATCCTCCAAACCCCGTTTCCTTCCCGTATCCTTTCGCTGATCATGTTGTGCACAGTGGCTATTTTTATCCCAACTACCACTCAGCTTTTGTAAGAGAAAGAAAACAAACCACAAAGAAAAGGGACGCCACTCTTGATTTTCAAAGATGTGATTCAATATCAAGTTTGTTCCAAGTACGGAAATAATTTAGTCACTAGAGGGAGCCAGTGTTGTATCAGGCAGAGGATAAAGGAGTAGCGATGCTGTTCAGAATTTTCATCTCCTCAATAATCAAAGAATTCCCCTGAGCCACCCATTAGCTGTGACAGTTATCAGGGTGGTCACCACCAACTACCATCACAAGGTAAAGCTAGTATAAGTTCCCCCGAAGTTAGTGTCACACTCTTGCTCATCAATACTTATTGCATCTGCATTCATGAGAGCCAGAAACATGAATTAGGTGTTCCTCAACAGAAGAATGGATGAAGAAAATGTTGTGTATTACATAATGGAGTATTACTTGGGTGTTAAGAATAGAAATGAAATCATGAAATTTGCAGGCAAACTAGAAAGAAAAAACCACCCTGAGTGAGACAACACTGACCTAGAAAGATAAATATAATGTGTGTGTAGGTGAATATCAGTCATTAAGTAAGTGATAACCAAGGTACAATCCATAAAGGGAAATACCTGGTTTTCCCTGGAGGGCAAATCAAATAGATTTTATGGGTGGACCAGGGACAGAGATGTAAGAATGAGAAGATCAAGTAGAGATGTAGGGAGGGGAATGCAGAGACAGAGAGAAGACAGAGAGAGACAGAAATAGAGAGACAGACACAGAGAGACAGAGGGAATTGAGGGGTCCTTTAGGTATTTGAGAGGCATTAGGAAACCCAGTATAATAGAAACTTTCTAAAATATATGAAGGTGATCCTAATGACATCTCTAAAAATCAAGGGAGACAGAGTCCCAGCTGGACATCTTTTGTCACCAAACAAAGCTTTTAGTACTGGAACTGGGTTACATCTAATTGCGTTGTTTGCCAAAGGGGTTTAAGAAATTCCTTAAATAATGCAGGCTATTTTGAAGGTAATAGATTGTTCTTCACAAACTGAGAGCAAAAGTTATTGCTGAAGACAACACCCACACAGCTCACAGAACATGGAAAGGGAGAGCTGGTGACTACATAGAAGTTCATCCCATGTGTCTTTGGTATGCAAAACTGTTAGGTGTCCTACCTAAAGTGAAACAGAAACACAAATTCAACTTTAAAACTTTTTATCTAAATCTGCTCTGTCTGCAAACTATGCTCGGAGAATGGGGGTAAAAACCTTGCGGGAGTAGCCAACCAATGGTCTCATTGGAACTGACGTAAGGTCCACTCCATGAGATGGAACCTATACATGACACTGCTTGGGTGACCAAAGAACCAGAGACTAGATAGCCCAGAGAAATATGGTTAAAAAAATACTACTGGCCTAAATTAATTAATTAATTAATTAAAATAAAATGAGTCCTAATGATACTCTGTTCTCAAAGACCAGTGCCATGCTCAGCCATCATCAGCAGATGAGAACAAACACACAGACCCACATCCAAACATTACACAGAAAGACTCTTTGGGGTGCACAGCTCTAGATGGAATGTCTTCACCAAATCCCTCCCCTTGGAGCTCAGGGAGATCCCCTTGTAAGAAGAGGTTGAAAGGGTATAAGATCCAGAGGGGATGGAAAACACCAGGAGAAGGTTGACTGAATCAACTGAGCAAACTTCATATGAAGTTTGGGATTTCTTTCCTTTCTTTTGTTTTTCCTTATTCAATTTCAATGTGATGATTTTTATTTTATTTCACAATGTTTTATTGTTATCTCTTCGAAGCCTCTTCTTTTATAATGAGAGACAGGAAGGAGGTGGATCTTGGTGGGAGGGGAGAAAAGGAGAAACTGGCAGGAGTCAAGAAAAAGAAGAATATTTTAATCGGGATATATTAGATTAAAAATAATCTATTTTTGATTAAAAGGTAAAATAAAAAAGTGAATATAAATAAAAAAAATTAGCATCACATCTTGATTAAATCCTGCCATTAGGATTTAGGAACTGCACAGCTGATTTTAATGCATGTGCTCAGAAACCTGGCTACTAAGTAACTCAATATATGACTTTAGACAATTATTCTGAATCTGGCTTGCAAAAAAAAAAAAAATTAGTAATATCATTACTTTGGAATGTTGGGTCCTGGGAACCTCCTGGTATCTGAGACTTTCTAGTGGCTACCCTCATTTTCCCCTCCCCCCTGCGACTCTCCTTTTGAATTCCTGGCCGTCTATATATCTGCCCCAACTCCTCAGTATCTGAACCCCCGTTACTCCTCCTCCACTCTCCCTCCTAGATCCCTCTCTCCCTCTACTTCCCAGAGATTATTTTCTTCCCTCTTCTAAGTGAGACTGTAGCATGTACACTTTGGTGTGGTCTTCTTTCTTCTTGGGTTTCATATGGTCTGCTACTTATATAATGGGTATTTCAAGCTTCTTTATGGCTAATATCCACTTATCAGTGAGAACATACATACCATGTGTGTACTCAGAGAACTTCAAACCAATTTCCCACATGAATATTGATGCAAAAATAATAAAATTCTTGCAAACCGAAAGGATCATTTACCATGATCAAGTAGACTTCATCCAAGGAATGCAGGAATGGGTCAATATACAGAAATCCACCAATATAACCCACTATATAAACAAACTCAAAGGAAAAAAACACATGATTGTCTCATTAGATGGTGAAAAAGCCTTTGACAAAATACAACACCCCTTCATTCTAAAAGTATTGGAGAAAATAAAATTCAAGATCCATACCTAAATATAATAAAAGCAATATACAGCAAGCCAATACCCAACATCAAACTGAATGGAGAGAAACCTGAAGCAATCCCAGTGAAATCAGGGACAAGAAAAGGCTGCTCACCATCCCCCTATCTATTAGTAACAAGTCTACTCTCTCCTGATGCTGTGGAGTATAAGTCTATCAACACTGGTGTTGGAAGGAAGAGGAAAATCAGGGGACAGTTTAATGTGATAACATTCCCTTTCCTCTCAAACTTTCAACACTTTGTTCCAATTTTTTCTAAGTTTTTGTTTGCTCGCTTGCTTGCTTGCTTGAGACAGGGTTCACCTATGTAGGCCTGGGTGTCCTGAATGTAATCTGTACCAGGCTGGCTCTGAATACAGAGATCTGACTTCCTCTGTCTCCTAAGTGCTGGGATTAAAGGCTTGTACCACCACCAGCTAAACAACCCACACTGTTGGTCCCCCTCAGTAACCTGAGACCACAACAAGTAAGTCTTGGAAGAACTGGAACAAAATGAGACTGTAAATGCCTGTCCAACTAAAAAAAATTCTGTTGTACTTTATTTCACTTGATCCCAAACCTCCAGAACTTCCCTTTACTCACTGTATTCTATAGAAGGAAATGAGAAGCTTCTCTTTTGTTTTTGTTTTTGTTTTTTGGATTTTTTTTTTTTTTTTGGAGGGGAGGCGCCCCTTGAATTCTAGACTGGCATTTTTTCATCAAATTATAATATCATAAAAGCTGTCTTTAAATACATCATTATCTATATAACATAACACATAGTAATTATGGACACTGAGGAAATGTTTTCTTGGATATTAAAAAAAGTAAGAGAAGATAACCGTAAAGTTTATGTCTCACTCATCATTTACATCATTTACAGGGATTATGATGTGTACTGGCTAGTTTTATACCAATTTGATACAAGCCAGAGTCATCAGAAAATAGGGAGCCTCATCGAGAGCTGATGTAATACTGAGCTATGATAAAAACCTGTAGCGAATTTTGTTAATTAATGATTGGAGGGCGAGGACTTTGTCTACTTTGGGTAGTGCCATCCCTAAGGTGGTGGTCCTGGTTTGTATAAGATAACAAACCGAGCAAGCCATGAAAAGCAAGCTAGTAAGTAGCTCTCCTCCGAGGTCTCTGCATCATCTTCCTTAGGCCTCTAGAATCCTGCTCTGCATGAGTTTCTGGTTTAGCTCCTTTCAATGGACCGTGATATGTTAGACAAATAATCCCTTTACTCATTACTTTGGCCATGATGTTTCTTGATAACAGTACAAAATTAAAACGTGATGCTTATCAAACTGTTTGCTCAAGTAGAAAATCTATCTCCTTACATGTACTTATAGCAGTGGTAAAATAAAAAGCGTTGTTCATTTAGCTATAAACAAATTTCATACAGCAGACAATCTGGTCCATCAAACAGTGCTTATAATTGCCCTGGTGTAAATTTTTATGTGTTCAGATAAGAACAGAAAGTTACTTAACAATAATTAATCCAGCATTCATACAGCTCAAGTAAAACTATGTAATATATGCGTATGTTTTATTCTGATACTTACTCATTTCTATCTTCAAATTTCTGTTTGCATAAACATTTGATAGATGGTAGATAACGGATATCTGCCTCCTGGTGGCCATATACCTTTTTTTTTAAAAAAATAAAAAAAAAATCACTTGTCTGTTAAAACAAAAGGATTTTATTTTTGAAAATAACTCACTTTGAAAGAGAGTGCAAAGTTGGCTTTGTGACCATAAAGGAAAATCCTATAGTGTCAGCCCATCAGGTTGTGTTTGAGGGACAACATTAATTATAACAACTCCCTTTTGTTTTATTCAATGTGTAAGCTGTAAATGTATGCTTATATATGGCAAGGTGTTCTCAAGGAAACCATAAAGCAACTAAAAGTTTGGCTTTGATTACAAACATCTTCTCTTAAAACTTCCAACCTTAGCCCAAAGGTGCAGCTCACCTTGGTTTGCTTTTGCTAAGCAAATCCAAGTCTGATAGACACTGCTGGAGTTGCTTCTTTTCTCACCCTACTATACGTTTGAGAAGACCCCCACAGTGTTGTTTTTGCAGAGTAGTGCCTGTCTTAGCAATTGACAATTTAGTTCACTTGGATATGAATGCGTTTGACTAGTAAGGACAAATGTTCATTTACTTATGATGGTGATTTATAAGTTTAAATTTGAGACTGTTAGAAAATCCAGCATTCCCAAAGCATAATGTCAAATGAACGTCTACATAGCAGTTGAAGTATAATGGCAAATCAAATGAACGTCTACATAGCAGTTGAAGTATAATGTCAAATCAAATGAACGTCTACATAGCAGTTATGCAGCTCTGATGTTTTTCATCTCCAGCTTCCTTATATAAACTTTCTCATCGACGGTCCCACAATTCCCAGCTCTGGTGTTATTTTGAGGAAAGACAGCTGGGACATTAAATACACATTAAGTAAAGACATTGGTATCTCTAAAATCTAAGAACTGGTTTATACCCAAATATAACAGCTTTATCACAGCTAAAAAAAAAAAAAAAAAAAAAAAAATCACAGTAATTTTTGCATATGAAAAAGTTGCTAACCAAGTTTTTAATTACTTCACAGATCCACAAAGTATAGTTATTAATAAACTCTTGAAAATGTCTTATTACTACCATTATTAATAGTTTTTAGACTTGCAGATTGCCAGCAGAGAGCACCTCACCTGGGGATCCATCCCATATACAGGCACCAAACCCAGACACCATTGCTGATGCCAAGAAGTGCATGCTGACAGGAGCCTGATATAGCTCTCCCCTGAGAGGTCCTGCCAGCAACTGACTAAAGGGACAGAATTTAAAGTGTAAATAAATAAAATAACCAGTGTAAAGAAGAAGGAGGGGGAGAGAGAAGAAGAAGGAGACAGATGGAGAAGGAGGCAGAAGAGAAAGAGGAGAAGGAGGGGTAGGGGGAGGGAGGAGAGGAGGAAGAGGAGGAGGAGAAAGAGGAGATTACAAAGAGGATGAGGGAGAAATGCTAACCTAACAATGGGAATGGCTAGAATCCCAGGGTGAGGTCTCAGTTGTTTTCTTATATAACTCACTCGTACCTTTGTGACTCACCTAGGTTTTCCAGCTTTGCCTTTATCTTTCCCTCTAGGAGTCCTGAAGAGAAAAACTCCTGAGTGGCCTGAATAAGTCAAACAGAGTCTTAACTGCCAGCAAGGCTGTCCCATGCAGAGTAGTAGAGAAAAGCCCTGACCTCCCATTTGTCTGGGTTTTTTATGGAAAAAATGCAATTGTAAGTACTCAGAAGAGCAGCTGTGATTATCTGCAACAAGACTGTTTACAGAAGCCTAGAGAAAACAGTTCAAGGTCAGGCACTTGACCTTTCAGGTCAGGCTCACATTACATAAAATTAGGGCTGATCCAGTTTATCTTAGGAATAAGATCCAGTTTATATCTGGTCTGTTAACTGAAAAATGCTGTGTTCTCCTAGAGGCACAGTTCCTTCTTTTCAAGTGACCAATTGCAATAAAAGAGTCTACATTTGCAAGCATTGCACATGTCAGCATTCCATTCAGGAGCAAGCCTGGGCAGAATTGTTTTTCACTCACTGAAAAAAAAAATTTTTCCCTTGGGCTTGAGCTGACTTGTCTTATGGAAACCCACAGTGGCTCTGTATTGCTGAGGACCAGAATCCCTCCTGCTATTCTTAACAGAACTAAATACGTCTCATGGCTGTTCTAAAGTTGTCTTGTCTATTAACTCGGACACCAAGTGGCAGCCTTATATCCCAGATAGAGTGTCAGGAAGGTTGTTGTTTAATGAATGAATGAATAACACCTATAATGAAAGAACACCACTTATTTCATAAGAAATAACAGCATCAAAAATCTGTGACTGAAAATAGCATGGGGTTAGTGACAGAAATATGTCACAATGAAGCACACACACACATACACACACACACACACACACACACACCTTTCTTTGGGAGCAGAGATTAACATCCATATTATTTTAAAAGACTTATTATCTTCAGTATTTTATTGTGAGATCAAATAGTATGAAAAGTGTAGAAATTATTTCAGTTCGAATTCTGATTAAACATATTTGGTTGTACTTCTCTGCAATTTCCAGAATCCAAATATTTTGTTAGTCTTATTAATTACAAAATGAAGCTATTAAAAGCACCCTTAAAAAGTTTATTTGATAAACTGTAATGAATACTTTCTTTTAATTTACTAAATGATCCAGATAACATGAAGCTACATTGAAGTACCAGAGGAGATATTAAGTATATTACAAAGAGATAATGTAGATGTGGAGGCCTGGGTGTCTTGTGCCTTAATGTTCTCTGCCCCTGACTCTGCCAACAGCCTTGACTATTGAATGCTCTCAAACCCTTTTATGAGATCAGGAGCTGGAGGCAAAAAGATAGTAATTCATTTTTTTCCAAAACTACCAAAAGTAGTATGTTGCATATTCAATTTACTACATTAGGAATGTTCTTTTATGCAACCCGCAGAATTTCAGCAGTTCTATTTTTTTTGCCACTGTTCTGCCGACATTATACACATGAGGCATGAATATGAGCCACTGTGGCTTCATTTCCTCTACTCATTCCATTAATTCCCTCAATGGACCTCAACAGCAGAGTTAGGATCCAAGGAGGAATCTTAAAAATGAAGTAACAGAGCAATGTTGTTGACAAAAAAGCTAATGTGATATCCAATTTATGTTGTACTTTTTATTTATGAAGAATCCAAACATCCAAGGTAGAAGTGTTAGGCTTTGACAATCCAAGGCTATAGTTACTCTCTGCTTCCTACTGCTCGACTATGATCACCCTTCACATGTCTGTTTGTTCAGCTATCTTTCAACTGTTCCTTTGAGAGTAGCCACTGCCCTATCTAATTTTAATTCATCCTGTAAGAAAAGCAACCTCCCAATATATTCCTTGGTATACTATGAAAGTAATTTGTAAATGCTTTATTTTCTCATTTTAATTTATACAATTATACTTTCTTTCATAGCCTGGCTAATTTTGCTTGGCATAGTGATTTCTAGTTCCATTCATCTTGTCACAGATGACAGGATGCTCTCCGTTTATATCACACTATTCCATTGAAAATATGACTGAAATGACCCATATTTATCACTCAATCATTCTGCACAAAACTCAAGTCCAAAGGGATCAAAGACCTCAATGTAAAACCAGACACACTAAACCTAATAGAACAGAAAGTGGGAAATAACCTTGAACTCATCAGTACAAGAGAAAACTTGCTGAACAGAACACCAGTGGCCTAAGCACTAAGGTAAAGTAATAATAAATGGGACCTCATGAAACTGAAAAGCTTCTGTAAGTCAAAGAACACAGTCAATAGGACAAAGTGACAGCCTGCAGATTGGAAAAGATCTTCACGGATCTGTTTGATAGGATTAGAAGGATTAGGGGTTGTGTTCCAACTGGAAGAAGTTTGTCAGCTGGGGTGACTTGACGGTTTTGAAAGTCCTTACTAAACCCATCTTCTCTCTCTCCTTCTCCTCTCCCTCCTCCTCCCTTTCTCTCCCCCACCAACCTGGTATTTCCCCTCCCCCTCCCTCTCTCTTCTCCCCCATCTCCCCCATCTCTTCTCTCATTGAAAACCAGGAAGTAGTTCTCAGCTAGTGTTCAGCACCATACTGGTTCCCATACCTCTCACCATAATAACAGTGACTGACCCTCTGAAACTGTGAGGAAGCCCCCAATTAAATAATTTATTTTGGGGGTTCCCATGGTCACAGTGTCTCTTCACAACAATAGAACATTCTGTTGAAGTCACTTAACCTTGGCTATTCTGTCAAGTGACAATGGTGACCCTTGATCAGTTTGTATGCTGGTTATATCTGTCCCATAGTTTTCAGTTGTCTGATTTGATTTTGACTTTACATTTAGCCAAACAACTTTCTCTCTTTTTTTTGGAGTTTACTTCTCATTGCAGCATGTCTTAGTAATTCAAACTGAGTGCATTTCCTTAAAAACTTAAATTCAAGCTGGAGAGATGGCTCAGGGGTTAAGAGTACTGGCTGCTCTTCCAGAGGTCCTGAGTTCAATACCCAGCAACCACATGGTGGCTCACAACCATCTGTAATGGGATCAGATGGCCTCTTCTGGTGTGTCTGAAGACAGATACAGTGTACTCAAATAAATAAATAATAAATAATTTAAAAAAAAAAAACCTTAAATTCCTGGCTGGCCTCGAACTCATGATCTTCTTGCTACTGGCTTCTTCAGCAAATCCTGCCTGTGAACTTGAAAATATCATCCTTAGTGAGGTAACAAAAGAATAAACATGGTATGTGCTCACTGATAAGTGTTTATTAGCCAAAAAGAAGCTTGGAATATCTACAATACAACTCACAGGCCATAGGAAACCCAAGAGGGAAGAAGACCACATCAAAGTGTGGATGCTACAGTCTTACTCAGAAGGGGGAAGAAAATAATCCTGGGAAGGAGAGAGAGAGAGAGAGAGAGAGAGAGAGAGAGAGAGAGAGAGAGAGAGAGAGAGAGAGAGAGAGAGAGAGAGAGATCTCAGAGGCAGACAGGTTGGGGAGGGGAAAGGGGTGTTCAGTTCAGATATGGGATGAGGTAGGGGAGAAATACAGAGGTTCAGGAATTTGAAAGTAGGTGTGTAGTGCTGGGGGGCGGTTAGGGGTAGCCACTAGAAAGTTCTAGATGCCAGGCACCCAACAGGGAGGACATTAGCTGAAATACTGTGCAAAGGGGAGATATAACCTCTAGAGACCATATTTAGTGGATAGACATGGCCCCCGGTCGTGGGATAAGGCCACAAACACACCTCAAAAATATTAATCCAGAATTCCTCCTGTCAAAAGGAAAGGCAGGGACAAAGAGTGGAACAGAGACTGAAGAAAAGACCATCCAGAGACTGCCCCACCTAGGAATTCGTTCCATCTGCAGACACCAAACTAGGGCTGAAGGAGATGAAAGGTTTGCAACTCCATAGGAAAAGCAATAATATTCAAGCCCCCAAACCAGATCCCCCAAATCTCCCAGGGACTAAACCACCAGCCAAAGAGTACACATGGAGGTAACCATGGCTCCAGATGGACATGTAGCAGAGGATAGCCTTATCTTGCATTACTGGAAAGGGAACTCCTGGGTCTTGTGGAGGCTAGATGACTCAGGTAGGGAAAAGCTAGGGTTCTGAGACAGGGGTAGGTGAACCCTTGGGGGAGCACCCTCATAAAGGCAGGGGGAGAGGAATGAGACAGGGAGTTTGTAGAGGGGAAACTGGGAAGGGGTATAACATTTGAAATGTCAATTGATAAAATAACTAATAAAAATGAAAAGAAAGAAATAGAGATCCAAAAAAACTATTTAATTGAAAGTTCATATTTTCTTATTGAATGCTTTTTAGAATAAAATTTTAATTATTTGTAATAAAAAAAAGTTAAATTCCTAAATTCTTTCTTACCAATACCATTACTTATATCTGTCTTCCTATAGAAACTAATTTAGTCAGGAAGTGTAAAATGAAGCCATCAGGGGTACAGTAATCACACTCATCAATTAAGGAAGCTTAAAAGGAAGACTATGGTGAAATTCTGATTTATTTCATTTTGAGAATATTTTGTTATAGATTATAAGATATTGCAAAGAAAAACATTGAAGCAGCTGTCAGAAAAGGTAACTTCCAGAGCACTGTTAACTTGGTGTGTATAGGCATTGAGCTCACCCTCTCTCCCTAATAACTTTTAACATGGCACCATAGAGACTTCAAAGACAATTTAAAGCCTCCTATGCTAGAAGATGCCAGGAATGGATTTATGTACTGTCTTAGTCAGGGTTTCTATTCCTGCACAAACATCATGACCAAGAAGCAAGTTGGAGAGGAAAGGATTTATTCAGCTTACACTTCCACATTGCTGTTCATCACCAAAGGAAGTCAGGACTGGAACCCAAGCAGGTCAGGATGCAGGAGCTGATGCAGAGGCCATGGAGGGATGTTACTTACTGGCTTGCTTCCCCTGGCTTGCTCAGCCTGCTTTCTTATAGAACCCAGGTCTACCAACCCAGGGATGGCTCCACCCACAATGGGCTGGGCCCTCCCCCCTTGATCACTAGTTGAGAAAATGCCTGACAGCTGGATCTCATGGAGGCCTTTCCTCAACTGAGGCTCCTTTCTCTGTGACAACTCCAGCCTGTGTCAAGTTGACACAAAACCAGCCAGTATATAGACTAAGAATAAGGTCAGTCTATATCCTTGTTAGCCCCAGCTTCCAATGTTCTTTATCTAAATGAATAGTGAAGCGATATTTAAAAGGACATTGCTGAATGCACAGCCACAAAGTAGCTTGTCCGTCTTTCTTTATTCATTACAAATGTTAGCAAAGGTTACAGATTATTTCTAGCCCTCTCTTTAGTGTTTCTAATCCTCCACTCTTCCTTTCCTCATTCTTACTGTGTCTCTTTCATAGATCGTTCTTGTATTCTGAAGAGCGTATTGCTCCCTTGCTTTGAAAGCAGAGCAGTGAGAGCCAGAGCCGTTTGTTTCCTTTCTGTGCATTTGGCATATTCCTATGGAACATAAAGCAATAGTGCTTTGAACATCAAAAAATTCCAAAGAGCAAAATAGAACTTTCCCGTGGGGGTGACCTACTTAATTAGTGGTAATATGGACAGAAAGTCTTTTTTGGAAAAGTCAACCCTATTATTATCTTTTATAAAGTGTATTTGTAAGCATATATTATTTGTTGAGCCTACCCACCTTCATACGCCCCTTCCTGCTACTCTGGCCATCATCAATTCCCTTTCTTCGCTAACTAATTTTACTTACACGTTCATATCGTAATATTTGCATGATTTCATGTAAAAAAATCTAGGAACCACAAGTAACAGAAGGTTTATAAGATATTGATTTCTCTGATTGGCTTTATCTGCAGGCGAGTACAATTGCAAGTTGATTTTCTTTGATTCTCAGAAACCTTTTAGGTAAGATTAACACTTATGAAGGTATGTTACTTTTTAAAAAATTCAAAATCACCCAACTTAATTGCTTCCAATAAACATCCAAACAAAATTCAACCATGGAACTATATATGCTTACTTGATTTTCAAATCCTAAACATTGTTGAGAATCAAATATATTTTAAGTGTGGTTGTATATAGAGTATATGAGAAATGTAAGTATACATGGATAAACTAACATAGTCGTTTGTTCATCGAAACATTATGATACGCAGATTCAGAAAATGCACTATCGATACTGGTTACATTACTAGGATGAGAAGAAATTAATAAATGTGTTAATTTCTTGGAGAAAAACCTAATAGTCATCTAGTGGTCACAAAGCCCTGGATCATCTGTTACATGTCTTACAGTGGCATTCATTGCATTTCCTTTATCTAAGGAAAAGTAAATAAACTAACTTAATGAAATTCTCTTCTAAGCTTCTATTTTTATGTATAGAATGATTACTTGCATCCTGTAGTGTGATAAGACTGAGATGTAATCACAGAGGCCCAAGAATTTTAATTAGTTTAATAAATAAAATTTCCATCTAAGTTTTCCTTCATATGTTTGTTATATAACTATTTCTCCTAGTTAATTCCTAACAGAATACACTAGGGGGCAGCCAAGCATCATTTACGTTTCTTCTCAGCATATGCATAATAGTTTTATAAAATCAGATCGAGGACAAATGAATTGAAGAAATATTCCTAAATCCCACATTTTGCTTTATATTTCACGAGACATTTTTAGTACTTCAAATCTGAGTAGAGTTCAAATGTAAATTATGAATTGTTTTCTCCAGAAAAACAGAACCAATAAGACATACATTTTTTTTTGATAAAATTTATGATACAGAATTTGTTTTTCAATAGAGAATCTGCCCTCTGTTAACTGGAGGTCTCCTGGGGACACCACGGCTGTTTTTCCCACAACATAGGAGCTCCAAGAGCAGGAGAATGCAGATATCTTCCGCTCAGCCATAGCGCACCGGGAGTGATGAGTTCTTCCCTTTTTTCTCGTTATTGATTTATTCTGCCCCCTTTGCACTTTGATGAAGAAGATGAGGGTGATAATAACCGTGATGTTATTCTCCTTAAAGGCCTCTGTCATCTTCATGAGATGGGATTTTAGGTCATTATCTTGCCTTGCAGGTGTACTAGGGTATCCAGGGCTTGCTGTGGTGGGAGAACTGGGTAGTGATGGTACTGAGTTGCATTGGGTTCTGTCACTTGTGATCTTGAGCTTGCCTCTCACCATCTGGTTATCTCTGATTGGTTAACTGGACTGGGTGTCTCTGACTGGAGTCAGCCTCCTTGGAGGCAGGTAGAGCTCTGTGACCTGGGTTAGAGCCAGTCTTCTGGGAGGCAGGCAGTGCTGGTTAGGGTGAGCCTCCTGTGACTCCGGTTAGAGCAGGTTGCCGGTGCCCCTGGTTACTACATATCTCCTGGGAGGCAGGCAGGCTGTGTCCCTGGCTACTATGGACCTCCGGGGAGGCATGCAGACTCTAGGGTGTGGAAAGGTATTGGGCCTGCTGATCTGTCCCGATTAGGGAAGCAAGGCGACCTGTCATTTCTTAACATGGTTAAGTTCTTCTTTTTCCCACTCTGTCTTTCCTGGCCCCTACCCCTACACTGGATAGAAGAAGAAAAGAGACAGATCCCTGAATCTAATTTCTTTCTTTTTCTTCTTTGAGCTAGGGTCCTAACAAAATGCAGACTACATTCCCTAAACTGCCAACAACTACTGATCCTGCCTCTTGACAGATTTAGATTATATGTACCTTTTGAAAGTTCCCAGAATTCCTAACATCACACAATCACAGAAAGTATCTGCATCTTGCTAGAGCAGGAGGCTAATCATAGTAGTCAGCTGTAGTGGACAATCTGAAGCAGTCTTACTACATCCCCCAAACTGGGATTAAAAAAATACTTCTTATATCCTTTAAGAAAAGAAAACTTCCAAAATCATCAGTATACTCTAGAATTATATATTTTATAAATTAGCAACAATTTATAAAAGAAATTGTAACTGTGAAAACAGTGAGTTTTAGCATATCTTAATATTTTAAAAATTGTATGACACCTTAAATGTGGTGAACTTATTGTAATAAGCTACAGACTGATTTTAGAAAAGTGACTGATATACAGTTAAATGTTATCTGTCACTTTTGAACTTAGTGACTATAATAAATAATAATAATAATAGAAGAAGAAGAACAAGAAGAGGAAGAGGAAGAAGGAGAGGAATAAGAAGAAGGAGAGGAATAAGAAGAAGGAGAGGAAGAAGAAGAAAATAGTGATGATGAGGATTACACGGGTTGGGAAGAATCATCCAGATGTATAGTTTGTAAAATCTTAAAATATATAAGAATTCACAAATTAAAAGTGGCACAATTTTGTAGCATAATTTTAAGTATATTCTTTTAACTCTCAGGGATCTGAATTTTATTATGAAGTTTTGTAACATACAAATTAACTTATCAACTGACAATTTCAAAAACAGCAAGCAACTATATAAAAAGATATTTTGTTTACAAAACAGAATGAATTATTTGTCAACGAAAAGAAAGTAATTTAAACAAAGAAGCACTGTACCCTGTCTATTTTCCCAGCCCTCGGCCTCCCTCACTGGCTTTGGCATCTAAACAAGACAATGCCTTACATTTCACATGTAATGTACTTCCAGTTGATATACTGAACTCTGAATCTTGGCTTTGTCAAAATATAATTGTTTGATCTGGTGAAAACTTACATACATGAACACAATTATCTCAACTCTCAATGGGAGAGAATCGGAAAAGAATTTGAATCTCTCAAAATTCCTCAGCAGGTTGGATTTGCTACTGTGTCAGGCAATACACCTAGAGCTCTTACTCTACTAATGTCTACTTGTTACTACCAAAATATTGAATCACTATGCGTGTGTGAGTGTGTGTATGTGTGTGTGTGTGTGTGTGTGTGTGTGTGTGAGTATGTATGTGTGAATATGTATGTGTGAGTATGTGTGTGAGTGTGTGTGTATGTGTGTGAGTGTGTGAGAGTGTGTATGTGTGAGTGTGTAAGTATGTGGTGAGTGTGTGTGTGTGAGAGTGTGTATATGTGAGTGTGTGTGTGTGTGAATGTGTGTTTGAGTGTGTATGTGTGAGTTTGTGTGTGTATGTGACTGTGTGTGTGTATGTGTGTGAGTGTGTGTATGTGAGTGTGTGAGTGTGTGTGTATGAGTGTGAGTGTTTCTTTGTGTCTCTATGTTAACCACAGGCATACTGGTGCCTATGGAGGCTGGAAGAGGCTGGCAGAGAGACAGTGTCATATTTTCTGGGACTGAATTTAGCCGTTGTGAGCCAGCAAGAATGGAGGCTAGGAATTAAATTCAGATCCCTTGTAGAAGCACATGGTAAGCAAGTGCTTATAACCACTGAGGCATTTCTCCAACCCACAAGGTGGTACTTAAGAGAACAAGTTGGAAAGGATGGAACACCATTACTCAGCTGGAAGTGAAAGTAATTTTGTTATTTCCTCCTGTTGTTTGTAAAGAACCATGAAGTGCTTAGAACAGCTTCACTCCGAATGAAGAAAATAAGTGCATGCTCTATCAGAAGTTCCGCATGTTGCTTTCCAACTCGGCTTTTCTTATGTCCACATCTATGTGTTAAGTATTTTTTTTAATCTGAAAGCAAAATATAATTCACTTTAAATTTCTTGCTATATCAGAAGGATTAATTATTGTAGGAATAAGAGATAAATAAGGTGCTTGAAGTTCCTAATAACACTTGGGGTAAGCATTTTCTACACCCATCCTAGATCCAAACAGGATTTCTCTTTTGCAATCTGAAAACAGAGAATGTTAATGTTGTACTATTTGAACTTTACTTAAAAATACTTTTGCAGCCAAAATCAACAAGCCTTAGCTAGGAATGTGATGACCAACACTGGAAGAATGATAGATTATTTCAGTACGTGTTTCAGGGGAAGAGGGTGCCAGGAGGGAGAGAGCCTTGAACTGACACATCTAGCCAAACTCTTGGGAAACATTTACAGAATAAAGACTCAAACAAATATTTAGATTATAACAGTTTTAATCTGTATCTTTTAATCATGACTTAATTATTTATTTTGATAGTTCATATCTATATAGATAGATGTATACACACACACACACACACACACACACACACACTCCTCACTTACTCTCAGAACAACCTCCCTCTCACCTTCATGCCTTTCTTCTTTTTTGGCCTATGTTACTTTTGGAAAAGTTCATTTATTTACTTGTTTACATCCCAAATAAATGCTGCCTTATTCTGGTCCCTCCCCACAGATCCACTCCTCCAAGCCCCCTTTTTTCTCCTCTGAGAGGGCAGGTCCTCCTTGGTTGTCCTCCAACCCTGGCACATCCTTTTCTACTGGAACTAGGCAAGAAAGCCATACAAATAGAGCTGCATGGCTTTGGGCCTCAGCCCAGCCCATGTATGCTCTTTGATTGGTGGCTCAGTCTCTGAGAGCTCCCAGAGTAGTTGACTCTGTTGGTCTTTCTGAGGAGTTCCAATACCCTTCATGCCCTTCCATCTTTCCCTAACTCTACCATGAGAGTCCCTAACCTCCATCCAATGTTTGGCTGTATGTCTCTGCATCTGTTTCAGTCAGATACTGGGTAGAGCCTTTCAGAAAACAATTATGCCAGGCTCCTGTCTGCAAGCATGACAGAGAATCCTTAATAGCCCCAGGGATGGGTGCTTGGCTGTTCCTTCAGTCTCTGCTTCATCTCTGTCATGCATTGCTTTTAGGCAGCACAGTTTTGGGGTCAAAGGTTTTTTGGGTTTGTTGGTGTTTTTATCACTCCACTGAGGGTTCTGCCTGGCTCTAGAAGGTGCCCTCTTCAAATTTCATGTCAATGAGCAGTTAGGAATCTTGGCTAAAGTCACTCTCAGTGATTCCTGGGAGCCTCCCTTAACCCAAGTCACTGGGACATCTTAGAGTTTCTCATCCATGCCTCTACCCCAAGCCAGTGGTGTCCTGACAGGAAATCCTCTCCTGTGCCAAAGCATTCAAGGCTCTTTCCCATGTTCTCTTCTGTGGAATTCAGTGTACTCAGGTGTATGTAATCATCTTGATCGATCCACTTGGACGTGAGCTTTATGCAGGGTGATGAATATTTGCACGCTTCTACATGCAGGAAGAAAGAGGTTTGTTTACGTTTAACATGCCAAGTCCAATCATTGCTGCCTGCTGGAATATCGAGGCATTTTATTGGCGTAATCCATGAAGATTTTTAAAATACATCCTTAGTTTTGGTTAGCCAAACCACTAACCACTACTTTTTATGGTCACACTTGTCCCATCCCTGTTTAAGCCTTTAACCACTAGTTTTAACATATATATATATATATATATAATTTTTGATAATCAAATAAAATGGATTTATTAACAAACAAAACAAAACAAACAAACAAACAAAAACAAAGCTACTGCTTAGAGTTTCAAATAGCTTCACTGGTAACTTTGTAGCTGTGAGGATTAATTTTTGTTTTGAATACTCCTGCTTTAAGTTCAATATTTAAGTTCATATTATCTTTATTATGTAATTTCTGATATGTACAGTTTTGATTTGTTATTTAGAAAATAGCATAAACCTTGGTTCTTCAAATCTTGGTACAGAAAAGTCTTTAGAGTCTCAATTACTTCAAAAATTTAGTTATTTTTAATGGCTTTACATTTTTAAATATTGTAATAGGATTTAAACAGTTTTTCTTTCCTTTCCTCTCTTTAAACTCTTCCATATACCCTTCTCTCAAAACAATTTTCAAATAAGCCAAGGTTGGTTCTTTAAGAAAATATGCTGAACCTGATAGAAGAGAAAGCGGAGAATGGTCTTGAACTCATTAACACAGGAAAAGACTTTCTGAGCAGAATACCAACAGTGTAGGCATTAAGATCAAGAACAAATAAATGGAACCTCATCAAGCTGAGAATCTTTTATATGGAAAAGAACAATAATATTTGGACAAAGCGATGGCCTATAGAATGTGAAAATATTTAGGAACTATATATCTGATAGAGGGCTAACATCTAAAATACTAAAGAACTCAAAAAGTAAAAATCAAGAAAACAAATAATGACTTGCAATTGGGGTACAGGTCTAAGCAGATCTAAAAGAATTGTCAATGGAGGAAACAGAAATAGCTAATAAACACTTAAAGAGAGATTTTCGACATCCTTATCCAGCAGAAAATTCCAATCAAAACTACTTTGTGATTTCATCTCAGACCAGCCAGATGGCTGAGGTCAATAAAACAGCTCATGCTAGTGTGAATATGGAAGAATTAGAAGACACCCTCATTTGTTGGTCAAAGTGCATACTAATATTGTCATCATGGAAATCAGTGACAGTTCCCCCGAGAAGATAGGAATCAATCTACCTCAAGATCCAGCTGTTTTTTCATCTATTATTTATTATGTTTTCTATCTCTACTTCTCTTCTGACTCTTATTTTACCCTAATCCTTTCCAACTCCCAACACTAGGTAGGGAAGAAAGAAGGTTAGAGGTGAAAGGGCACACAGACCTCTTCCAGCCCACAAAATAGATGACTTTCTGCTGATCAGAGGCATTGGATTCTCTGGAGCAAGTCCAATCTTTGTTGTCAGGATATCTCCAACTTCTCTTCAAATCAGGAGCACCAGCCTCCTGGGAGTGTCCAATGTGGAGCTTCCCCCATTATACCCTCTCCAGAGTCTCCAGCATTAAACTATTTGCAGCTGGCAATGATCATGTCCTTTCTAGTGCATGAAGCAAATCATCATCATTTGCTGTGAAGCATCCTCTTGTCCCACACCTCAAAAAAAAAAAAAAAACAAACAAACAAACAAAAAAAACACAACATATCTGGGCTTTTTAAGAAAGAAAAATTCTCACTACATCCAACTATACTACTCTTAGGCATATACCCAAAATATACTTCTTTCTCCTGCTTGCTTAGAAACACTTGCCTTACCATAGTTACTGCTCTATCCATAAAATCCAGAAAGGAAGCAACTTAGATATCCCTCAACAGAATAACAGGTGAATAAAATTTGATACTTTTATACAATGCAATATTAACCAAATGTTCAAAAATGGAAAATTATGAAATTCACAGGTAAATGAATGGAACAAGAAAAATAAAAGCCATCTGAAGCATATCAGACTCAGAAAGACAAATATGGTATGTATTCTCTTATATGTAGACATTAGCTGTTAAGTCAGAGGTTAGGTAAATAGTAAGGGATTAAGAGGTGCAGGTAGATCTTGTTAGGAAAGGGAATAGAACACATAGTTATGGAAATATGGACTGAGGCTGGAATGTGAGCATCAAACGAGACTGGAGACAAGAGAGGGAATATGAAGAAAGACAGCTAAAATTAAGAACCATTTGAGGGGTGGTATACAATATCCAAAACCAAATATAATAGGAGCTTCTTAAAATATGTGCATATGTGGAGGCAATCTAATGAAATCTCCAAACAGTGGGGAAGGTCAAGTCCTAACTTGCCATTTGTTGTCACTGAATTAAGCTTCCTCTGCTGGAATTGGGTTACATCTAATTGAGTTGTTGGCCAAAGGGGTCCCATGGAAATCCCCAAACAACCCAAGCTGTTGTCAAGACTGGTTGGCAACACACATTATAGAAGTTGCTCTCAACAGACTGTCAACAAGTTCTGTTGATATAGACAACACCTAAGCAACTCATTAAACATGGAGAAGTGTAGCTGGTGCACACATAGAGCCTTCATCCCTACACACTTTCATCTTTGGTACAGGAAGGTAATCTTCGGGCTGCTAATAGAGAAACATAAACACCAACCCAGCCCAAAACCCTTTGAACTTCAGTGTGTCTTCCCTGCAAGATAACCTAGATCAATGGTGACACAAAGCTTGAGGAATATGCAACACATATGTGATTTGACTCAAGCCTCACTCTGTGAAATAGAACCCATACTGAACATGCTTGGGTGACCAAGAACCAGTGACTAGATAGCCCATGAACCTGGGGTAAAACCAAATAATACTGGTCTTTTTAAAAAAATAGCAATAAGATGACTCCTAATGATAAGCATGCAAAAAACCAATTGCACCACCCTAATTACATGAATGGGAGCCTGCTTGTGCACATGCTCACATGCGTGTGAATGTGTGTGTGTGTGTGTGTGTGTGTGTGTGTGTGTATTTGGTTATAGTTGCTAGACCAGTTTTTTTTGTGAAAGTTCAGTTAGTAGGTTCAGTCAGTAGGGCAGGAGAAATATGTGTGAGGTTGTAGCCTTCTTAAAGACCATGTTCAATCCACACGAGTCTAGATAGCTAGCTAGTTAGCCATTGCTCAGTGACTTCTGTTTCATTAGGGTGCAATAGCCACTCAGTTGGGCTCTACCCTTTATGACGATGACAGTTCTTTAGAGAAGAAAGCAGCAAACATTTGTCAAACTGAGGTTACACCATTGAGTCAGGGGCTTTACAGGCAATAAGAACCTTGGGTACTAAGGGTAATTGGTTCTCATAATACAGAGGCCATAATGGTTAATATTCTTGCTGTCAAAAAGTTTTCAATCTTACCCACTCTGACTGGTGTAAAGAGGAATCTCAGAGTTGTTTTGATTTGCATTTCCCTGATGACTAGGGATGTCAAGCATTTCCTTGGGTGCTTCTCAACCATTCGATATTCCTCAGTTGAGAATTTTTTGTTTAGTTCTGTCCCGCATTTTTTAATAGGAATGTTTGATTCTCTGGAGTCTAACTTCTTGAGTTCTTTGTATATATTGGATATTATATAGACTTAATCTTACACACCAAGAAAACTTTGAGTATTTCCATGTTGTTTTGTTTTATATGTAGTTTATGCTCATTGTAACTAGTAAGTTTTCAATGCATACTACCAAACCTTTAAAAAAAATCAAGTACTGACAAAAAATATATTCATATAGTTTTATGCAAAAATGCCTTTAAAATCTGTACATTTATCTCTGTTTTTTTAAAATAAAGTTGTTTAATAAAAAGTTTTCAAATAATTTACAAAACTTGAAAACTACCCTAATTTAGTTTTTGAAAATTGATGTTTGTTCAATAGGTTATGGGTAAATTAATTTTCTATGACAAATGTCTATTATCTAAAATTCTTTCTTGTGTTGATACACATGTGTTTAAAGCACATAGGTAGATAAGATTTTTTTTTAATTTCTGCTTTGTTTATCTATTAGCTGCTAAGAAACACAGATATAAACACAGGCTTAAGGAGTCTCGGGTTTCTTAGACATAACAAACAACTGATTCATTCGATCAAAGACAGGCAATATGCCAAATGCTTACTTCAGTACACATCTAAATCAGAAATAAGTGAATAGAACAGCGTATTGTCACAGTAAAATGCAGTCAACAAATTTCCTACAACTATGGGCTTCAGATGGCAACATTTGTGTAACTATTTAATGGTATGTACTTTCATTTATATATAGATTTTCACTTCTACTTATTCTAATGTGAAGAAAATCCAAGTAATCACATATATTAGAACTTATCATATGCTCTTAGGGTGACTTTTCTCATATGCATTTCTAGTAAAAAAAAGAAGCTACTGAAACTATGTTATATAAGAGTTGTCCTTTTTACAAAGTCATGGATTTTTAAAATCACAAAGAAACATCTGTTTATTTAAATGGTTTTAATCCAGAGAGCTTTCCTTCTTTGGCAATAGTTAAAGACCCCACCACCATCCATCACCATCATCATCACCATCATCATCAGCAGCAGCAGCAGCAGCAGCAGCAGCAACAGCATCACATACTCCTTTAGACAAGCAAGCTTTATCAGACATAAAAAGACGTTATAATTAATAACAAATATAGGGAAAGTGAGGAGATTTTTCTCTTTTTCTCTCTGTTTTCTTTTTATCCCAGTAGTAAAAAAAAAAAGTATTTGAACACTTTTGTAAAAGACAGTGAGGGGAATGATAAAAAGCTAAAGTTCACAATTTCAAACCAGTTTGGGTATTGGTACATATCCAAATTGTTACTTAGCCACCAACATTTAAAGAACACTAGAAAATATTTTATTATTCTGTTCATTTCCCTTTTTTATTAAATATGGTCTGTATTTACATTTCAAATGTTATTCCCTTTCCCAGTTTCCCCTGTGCGAACCCCTTATCCAATACCTGCAACCGTTTCTCTGAGGGTGCTCTCTGAACCACCTACCTACTCCCACCTCCCCGCCCTAGCATCCCCTACACTGGGGCATGAGGTCTTCACAGTACCAAGGGTCTCCCTCCCATTAGTTTTAGAAAAGGCCATCCTCTGCTACATAGAAGAATTGAGTGAGAATTTTGATGGAGATTGCTTTTGGAAATATGGCCATTTTTTTACTATATTAATTCTGCCAATTCATGAATATGGTAGATCTTTCCATCTTCCGAGGTCTTATTCAATTTCTTTCTTTGGAGACTTGATTTTTGCATCACACAGATCTTTTGCTTGCTTGGTTAGAGTCACATCCAGATATTTTATAATACTTATGACTATTGTCAAGGGTCTTGTTGTCCTAATTTCTTTATCATTTCCATTATTGTTTGAGTAGGGAAAGGTTACTGATTTATTTGAATATATTTTATATCCAGCCACTTTGCTGAAGTTGTTTATCAGGTTTAGGAGTTCTCTGTGTCATATCATTTGCAAATAGTGATATTTTGACTTCTTCCTTTTCAATTTGTATCCCTTTGATCCCCCTTTGTTGTGTAATTGCTCTAGCTAGGACTTCTATTACTGTGTTGAAAATGTAGGGAGAGAGAGGGCAGCCTTGTCCAGTCCCTGATTTTAGTGAGATTGCTTCATGTTTCTCTCCACTTAGTCTGATGTTGACTACTTCTTTGCTATATATTGATTTTACTATGTTTAGGTATATGCCTTAAACTTCTCATTTTTCCAAGAGTTTTAAAATAAAAAGGAGGTGAATTTTGTTAATTTTTTTTACAGCATCTAATGAGATGATCCCGTGGGTATTTTTTTTTTTTTTTTTGAGTTCGATTATATAATGGATTGTGTTGATGGATTTTTATATATTGAACCATCTCTAAACTCCTTGGGATGAAGACTAATTGTTCCTGGTGAATTCTAATGTGTCCTTGCTTCTGTTTGCAAGATATTTTTTTTTCATGGTTAAGAGCATTTTTATTCTTTTTAAAAAATTTTATTAGAAATTCTCTGTATTTACATTTGAAATGTTATCCCCTTTGCCCACCCCACTCTTATCCCCCTGTCTCCCTCTACTTGTCTTCACAAAGGTGCACTAGCTGCTAATCACCCTCTCCACCTCAGTGCCTTGGCTTCCCCTACACTGCGGAAATGTGCCCTCCCTGGACCAAAACCCTCTTCTCACAATGATGCCAGGCACTGCTATTCTCTGTTGCATATGCAACTGGAGCCATGGGCCTCTCAATGCATGCTCACCAGTTGATGATTTAGTCCATGGGAGCTGTGGAAGATTTGGTTGGTCGACAATGTTGTTCTACCCATGAGGCTGCAACCCCCTTCAGCTCCTTCACCCCCCCCCAGCCTGCACCCTCACTGGGGTCTCCATACTCAGTCTGATGGTTAGCTGCAAGTATGCTCAGCTGCATGACTCTGGCATAGCCCCTGAGGAGGCACCCCTATCTGGTTCCTACCAGGGAGTACCTCCCAGCATCAGATATAGTGCTTGGGCCCTGTGGATGCACCTGAGGTAGATCCCCAGGTGAGGTAGCCCCTGAAGGATTCCCCCTTCAGTCCCTGCTTTTCCACTTGATCCTGTACCTTCTCCCATGAGTGTTTTGCTCTCCCTTCTAAGAATGACCGAGGCTTCCACATTTTGGCCTTCTTTCTTTTTGAGCTTCACAAGATCTGTGAATTGTTTCTTGGGTATTCAGAGCTTTTGGGGGCTAGTATCCAATTATACCATGTGTGTTCCTTTTTGACTGGGTTACTTCACTCAGGATGATACTCTCTAGTTCCATCTATTTGCCTAGGAATTTTGTGAAGTCATTGTTTCTAATAGCTGAGTATACTCCATTGTGGCTGAAAGCTGATTTTATTTGATATTAGAATGGCTATCCCAGCTTGTTTCTATAGACCATTTGCTTGGAAATATTTTTCTAGCTTTTTACTGTGTGTTAGTGTCAGTCTTTGTCACTGAGGTGTTTCCCGCATGCAGCAAAATGTTGGGTCCTCTTTACAGATTCATTCTGCTAGTCTATGTCTTTTTATTGGGGAAATGAGTCCATCAATGTTGAGAGATAGTAGAAATTAATGATTGTTGTTTCCTGATATTTTTGTTTTTAGAAGTGAATTTATGTTAGTGTGGCTGTCTTCTTTTGGGTTAGTTGAAAGAAGTTTACTTTCTTGCTTTTTCTAGGGTGTAGTTTCCCTCCTTGTGTTGGAGTTTTCCATCTATTATCATTTACAGGGCTGGATTTGTAGAAAAATATTGTGTAAATGTGGTTTTGTCATAGAATATCTTGGTTTCACCATCTGTGTTGAGAGTTTTGCTGGATATATTACCCTGGGCTGGCATTTGTGTACTCTTAGCATCTGTATGACATCTGCCCAGGATTGTATAGCTTTCATAGTCTCTGTTGAGAAGTCTGGTGTGATTCTGATAGTTCTGCCTTTATATGTTACATGACCTTTTTCACTTACTGCTTCTAATATTCTTTCTTTCTTTTGGGCATTTGATATTTTGACTATCATGTGATAGGAGAAGTTTCTTTTCTGGTCCAATCTATTTTGAGTTCTGTAGGCTTCTTTTATGTTTATGGGCATCTTTTTCTTTAGGTTAGGAAAATCCCTTCTATAATTTTGTTGAAGATATTTACTGGCCCTTTATGTTGGGCCCTTTATAATCTTTTCATTGTGTCCTGGATTTCCTGGATGTTTTGGGTTAGGAGAGTTTTGCATTTAGCATTTTCCTTGACTGTTGTATCAATGTTTCTGTGGTATCTTCTGCCACTGAGATCCTCTCTTCTATCTCTTGTATTCTGTTGGTGATGCTTGCATCTATGACTTTTGATCTGTTTCCTAGGTTT
This sequence comes from Micromys minutus, assembly GCF_963924665.1. Classification (NCBI taxonomy): domain Eukaryota; kingdom Metazoa; phylum Chordata; class Mammalia; order Rodentia; family Muridae; genus Micromys; species Micromys minutus. Next base: position 12,334,683 of record NC_137984.1, read on the forward strand.
TCTATCTCCAGGGTTGTCTCTCTTTTTTATTTTTATTGTTTTTGCTTCCAATTTTTAGATCCTGGATAGTTTTGTTCAATATCTTTACTTGTTTGGTTGCTTTTTGTGTTTGCTTTTTAAGAACTTCTACCTTTTTCCTGTGTTGTCCTGTATTTCTTTAAGGGAGTTGTTTATTACCTTCTTAAAGTCTTCTAACATCATCATGATTTGTGATTTTTAAGTCAGAATCTTGCTTTTCTGATGTGTTGGGCCAATCCAAGTCTTGCTGTGGTGGGGAACTGGGTTCTGATGATGCCAAGTAGCCTTGGTTTCTGTTGCTTAGGTTCTTAGACTTGTCTCTCACTATCTGCTTCTTTTTGGTGTTAGCTGGTCTGGCTAATTATGACAGTGGTGTGACTCTCCTATAAGCCTGAGTGTCAGCATTACTGGGGGACCAGATCTCTCCCAGCAGGGTCTGGGTACAGAGATCTGTGCGGCACAGGGTCAGAATTTGGGAGACCAAACTCAGAAAGATCCTGTCTCAAACTGCCTCTCAGTTTCTGTGTTTTGAAGGCTCCGGGCTGGTCCCTTAGAGCAGCATTGTTGACTTTATCTGTACTCTCAGGTGTGTCACCACTTCTGGTAGCTCTCTCCCTGTGGGATCTGGATACAGAGAACTGTTGCATAGGGTCAGGTCCAGGCGCAGGCAGAAACTGAAAGAATCCTGTCTCGAATCGCTACTTGCTTCCTGTGTCCTGAGGGCTCCAGGCAGTTTCCTCTTGGACCAGGAATTTAAACAGAAGTGGTGGTAACTCCTGTGCCTGTGATCTTAGGTGTGGCAGCATTCCTGGGAGACTAGCTGTCTCAGGGAGACATTGGGGTATGAAGAGCTGTGGCACATCTGCTACAAAAATGGGATTGGGATGGGAAATGAGGTGGGGAAATGTAAAGGCGACCTAGGTCCAAATCCTGTATGTTCTCCTGGTTGGTGTTTCAGTCTCTAGAAGCCCCAAAGTTACAGGTTTATTGGTTTTGTTGGTCTCCTTGTGGAGTCCCTATCTCCCTATGTTCCTTAATTCTCTCCCCCCACCCAATTCTTCTACAATACTTTGAGAGCTCCCACTATGTTTAGCTGTGGGTCTTGGTATCTGTTTCCATTAGCTCCTTGGTGGGGCTTCTCAGAGGACACAGTTATGCTAAGCTCTTTTCTGCATGAATACCAGTATATCTTTATTCATATTAGGGGTTGGCTTTCTCACAAGGGAGGTGTTTCAAGTTGGGGCAGTCATTGCTTGTCATGTCCCTCAACTTCTGATCCATCTTTATCCCTGAGCATTTTGGGTGGAAGGTTTTGTGGGTGGCTTGATGCTACACTCCCTTTACTGGAAATCCCACCTGGCTATAGGAGGTGGCCACTTTGGTACCCATATCCCTGGGTGGTAGGACACTCAGAAAAGGCCATCCCCATTTAGTTCCCGGAGACTTCCGTGTTCCAGGTTTTCAGCTCATTCTAGAGAGATACTCCCCTCTTCCAAATTCTGTTCTCATTCCAGTCCTCTCCCACAAGCCCTCACACTACACCTGATTCCCATCCACAGTCAGTCCTCTCCTCAGCCCATCTCCCATCCAATACACTCTCCATCCACCTCCAATGACTATTTTGTTTCCCCTTCTGAGTGAGTCATGCATCCTCCTTTGGCCCTCCTTACAATTCTTCAATATCAGAGTCCAGGAGGCAGATGCTAATGGATCTTTGAGAGTTGAGTGATCTACTTATACTTACAGGGCTGCATTATTAGAATCTGTCAGAAAGGAAAAGAGGAGAGAGAGAGAGAGAGAGAGAGAGAGAGAGAGAGAGAGAGAGAGAGAATGAAACAAAGATAGACAGAAAGCAAGCAAAAGAAAATGAAAAGAAAATTTCCTAAAACTCTCATGAACACTTCCTGTCTGAGTAGCACATTGAAAAAAAAATATGCCACATGATTTCTTTAAATGCTTTCATCTTATTCATTTTATTTACCCAACTTTTTCTCTCACCAGGAGAGATGTTCACTCCCTCTGAATACTTCTTTTTTTTTTTTTTTTAATTTTCTTTTATTTTTTTTACATACAGTTTTCTCTACTCCTCTCACCGACACTTCCTTCTCTCCTGGTTTTAATTCTTCCCAATTTCACTTCAGAATCAAAAGCAACCCATATCAACCAAGCATGGCATATCAAGTTGTGGTAATGCTAGGCACAACCCTTTATTCCAAGGCTGCGTGAGGCAACCCAGTAGGAGGAAAAGGGTTCCAATCACAGGAAAATGTCAGAGATGCCCGTCTCCCACAGTCAGTAGTCCCACAAGAACACCAAGCTCTACAGCTATAACATATATGCAGAGGACCTGTCTCTGAGCCATATAGGGTCCATGATTGTAGCTTTCCTCTGAGTCCTTCTTGTTTTTGTCTGAGTTTATGTCCTCTTTTTGGAGAAAATTTTAGAAGCACAGATTTTTTTTTTAATAAGGAGATAACTATGATTGGATTTTGAGTACATGCCACACACAAAGGACTCTCGATGCAGTAGAAGCCAAATGAATTATTAAAGGTAAAATTTCTAACACTAATAAAAAATGTATAGGAAAACTCATTCTTAGCCTGCAGGCCAATATAAAACTGAATACAAATGAAAATGCAAAGCTCATGAAAGATAATATACAGTAGTTTCCTTTATTCATGATCTCCCCTCCAGTTTATTAACTGTCATCAATGGAGATCCAGAATATTAAATCGAATATTGCAAAAATGAAATGTACATTTTTATGAATTTTGAATTTTACACTTTCCCTGTTGAATAATGAAACCTAATACTGCTCTTCTCTGTCCTGACCTGGGTGTCAATCACTCTGCGCTGAGCACACCACCCTACAGGTTTGTCACTCGGTAACCTTTATCGTTATGAGATACATCACGGTCATGGCAGTAAAGCATTTATGTTTAAGCAATTCTCATTTTACTTAGTGGTAGAATTAAGAATGGTAATTTCATTAGAGTACCTTGCAAGAACTTGTCTATTGTTACCTTTATTGGTACTTGCTCATTGATTCTAATTATAAAATAAATTGATGACAGGCCTCTCTGCTTTTGGGTATCCACTGAGATCTAGAAATGCATCTCCTGTGCATAACAGACACTAGATTGATGCATGTAACAGAAACACTGCTACAGGAATTATTCTCAATGGTTCATCAAAAATGGGATAAACAAACTGGAAAAAATATTTTAAGTTAAATTAGCTAAGATTAAGTATCTAAAACACATGAGATATGTACAAATTCACTAAGAAAACAATTGAAAATAGAGATCAAGCTATAAAATATGAAAATCAAATATGAATGACCATGGATATAAAGAAGCAATCAACCCAGTTGTTAAAAAATAGACAAACTTTAGAGATATAGCAGCTATGAGATATAGGAAGATCTATGAGATGTAGTTGTGGTAAAAATAAAAAAAAAAGATAATCTTTTATACCATTATAGTACAGGCACTCATTGGCACTGCGGGCTATCTTTATGTTAGCAGCTCCACATTGCCTCTAACTACTCACATACTCTAGCTTCTTTTGACCCAGGTGCAGTCCACACTGCCCACCCTAGATGCTTTTGTTCCGGGTGGTCCATGACCATCCCAGCGTGTTGTTTTCACTCATTTTCCCTTGGCGTGTTGTTGCCAAGCCTTTCACACACACACACACACACACACACACACACACACACACACACACACCCCTCATTCCACCAGACCCAAGTGCCCTCACCTGGACTGGGCAACAGAGACAGAATTAGTTCGAGCTGCCCCTAAGCTTGGTAAAATCACAGCTCAACAATCAATAACTTATCAAATAGGTTTATATGTTAAATTCTCAATCCACAATCCTTCCACACAATAAGCTTATGACCAGTTGGTAAAGATATAAACCAAACCGTCCACCTAGATAAGATAAATTGACTTATAGAAATCCATCCCTAGAAAGTATACATCTCTACCCGTGGCTAATCAGAGCTGCTCAGAGGAGATTGATCATCCTTGTCTTCCATCTTGAATCTCCCCTTTGTTCCTCTCCTCCCTCCTTCCTAGATTTTTCCCTGCTGACTCTTCCTTCTCATCCACTGATAGACAGGACCACCCTCATTGTATAATGACACCATCCTACAGAGGTGGATTTTTCACATGCTGCTAAGAGTAGTGTATACTAACTCCATTGCACTGTAGAGAACAGTCTGGGCTTACATAGTGGGGATTAATATGACCTAGGGATTCATCCAAGAGGAAAGCAAGCCCAGGTTCATAAGGGGACATGCACACAGATGTTCATGGTAGCAGCAAGCTTGAAGCAAGTGACTGTTCTTCAATAGTGGATTGGGAAGACAAAGTGTGTATCAGGTTACTATCTGTCATTTAGAGCAGTGATCTAGCATTACATACTTGCAAGTCCTTGGACATACATAAAAATTTTAATTCAACCATTAAAATCAAGCCCAGGAATAGTGAATGTGTATATATAATCTCCTCATTTGGGAGACCAGGTCAAGAGGATTGAATAGTCAAGGTTTCCTTACTTAAATAGGAAATTATGTGCTAGACAGGGTCCCGTGAGACATTGTCTCGAATAACAATTTAAATACAAACTTATAAGTAAACAGAAATCCATAAGAAAATCTCATGTACATGAAAACCAGAAACCGATATAAAGCAGCAGCTTTCGTGTTTGAAGGGATCGTGCACACCCACAGGTCTCTATGACTGTCGTGCATTAGGGTAACAGAATGCTGTCTGTGCCGTCTATGGGAGGAGGCCGCTGAGCAGAGCTAGGAAGGCAGTGGGTTACTGCACTGCAAATTGTTTTTGGACTGTGAAATTAATTTTTTAACTTACATCTGTCATTAAATATGTGCATTCTGTTGTCTGAACGGCGTAATTTAAACTGGAAAACTTTTATATAGGAATAAACGTGCATACAAGTACTATCATTTCTTTGCTCTTTCTCAGAATGTGCCAGACTGACCCACCTTTTTCTATTGCTGTTTCTGTTGCTTTTTAACAAAGCTTATAAAGCTGCGTTGCTATTGGAACCTATCTCTTCATAATACTCTACAAAGTATGATTTAACTTCTGCCTCTCATCTTTCAAATATCTTCCTCCATATAAATTGCTTTTAGAAAACTTTCCATTACATCTAAGACTTAGCTCTACGTCATGTATTACGCAGAACCTCTGCTTGGCATGAACTTCCTAGAGATCAGAGAGGGGCATATGATACTTCCTGCCATGCCTAGAGAACTGACATGCTTAGGGAGATCCTAATGGAAACCTCAGAGATCTGAAGCTTTGATTGCAATAGCTGGGTGAGTGGGACCCTAATAGGAGGTTAAAATGAAGTGTCTTCTGTGTGGAAGTAACTTGGCAGAGGGGAAGATAATGGAGATGCTTTCCAACTGACTACAGAATGCTGTGGTCCTTTCACCCACAAAGAATGCAGCTGTTCTTCGGCAGAAAGAAGCCTGCTTTGGGTTTCTCTGTATTGATGTGTCCTTTCTCACTTGGCGTTTTCTTGCCCCAGGTGCCTTTACCAACAAATCTGTCTCTGACAGCATGCTTTTGCATTCCTTTCTGATAATACAAATTAATAATCCACCATCCCTAATATGTCTCTGAACAGCTAATAAACTTTGCCTGTTATTTCAATATAAAGAAGAAAAAGATATGAAACTTGCCTAGTTCAAAAGTTGAACCTTCAAACTACGACAATTACTTCTCCTGACTTATAAATGAAATAAAAGTTTTTGCTAATGATTGCCTAATTATATGATTTTTTTGAATACCAGACTGTAGCAGGTCAATTGCTCTGTCGCTGTGGATGAGGGAAATGCTCTGTAGAGTGAGGCTCACTGAAGTGAGCCGGAACATCTTTTCAGAGACTTAGAATCTCGTTTAGCTGCGCCGCTGGGATGATCTGAACGAAAAGCACAGACTGGCTTTTCACAGGGAGCTTGAACTTCGGGTGAGATCCAACCAAACGCCTCAGATTCTGAACACAAAGCTATAGGAGGCTGACTGAGCCCTGTGCAGCTGCAGAGGAAAAAAGGCAGAATATCTCCTGTGAAGAACAACTCAAGGGAACGTAATATAAAATGAACAAATCACGTGTTTGAATGAGACAAGATGACATAGAATATCTATTTCTGAGACTTGCTGCTTTGAGGGTGTCTGGATCAGCTCAGGCAAACATTTTCTAAGTGAATTCTCCCTTTTTGTATGGTAAGAAAAAAAACGGGAAAAATCTCATGATCAACTAATTACTAACATCATTTGGCAGCTAAAATAGTGTACAGGAAAGAGCTTAGGAGCATAAAGAACACTGAGGAGTTCACCCTTGTGTCTGTCCAGTAGTAAAATGAGCCGGAAGCCTTAAGTGCAAAAAATAAATGTTTGCCAAATGGATTCACGAGGGAAATGGAATGGACTATAGATGTCAGCGACATGCGCCAGGAAGGATGGTCGCGATCCAGGATTTTGGAGGGCCATCTGAGAGAAATGTGGCTTCCTTATGTTGAAGCCAGTGCTAGGAAGAGCTGCAGGGGGCAAAAGGGCTGTAGCATGAACGAGCCAGGAGTCCAGCAAACAGAAGCCCAGCCAGCATGACTATAGAATTAAGAGCCGCTGTAGAAGTGTCTGTCCAAATGTGTAAGTGACCTGTCTGAACGCTTGAGCTCAATCGCTGCAGGAAGGAGACAAGGCAGGGGTGTGTGGGGGGGGTGGGAGTATCAGGATATCACGGCAGGCTACAATGTTAGACCCAGCGGAGTCTAAATCTGAGCTCTACCGTTCTCTTCTGCCACACATGGTGACAAAGCATTAATGACTGGTACATCCAGAAGATGAAGGCTTTAATTCTGGAAACGGAAAGAGTTTAAACCTATTTTGCCGATTGACTACATGGATAAATGAGGCATAAACATACTTAATGTGATGTTTGCTCTTCCTTTTATTATTAATGTGATGTATAAAGATGTGTGTATGTGCTGTGTTATGGGATCCTGAAAGCCAACCTGGTTCCAGGTTGAATTAAGGCTAGAAACCCCAGTGACCCGGAAGGGACAGTAGGTGTTTCACCAGACTCACAGGCACCAGGCCCCTGTCACTAGCCACAGCCCTACATAGATTTGTGGCCATTAGTCATGTAAGGGCAAAGCCCCAAGCCCTTCCACTTGTAGAGGATGTGATCACAGGTTCCTTAGTCTCAAGACAGATCTCCATTTTAACGAGGTACTTAAAGGCCTGGAGGCTCAGCCAATAAACTTTCCTTCCCAGACACTCCTCCCTGCACGAGGTATTTAATCTCAGGCCCACCCTCAGAAGGTGGGGGGGGGGTATAGTTCTATACATCCACTTTACGCTGTGACAACAAATGCCTTAAAGCCATGGACTGACGCTTTTCGTCGGGAGGGAGCTATGGAGAAGCCTCTGCCTACAGTGCTGCAGTCTAATCTCCTGGTAGAAGGCCTCTCTGTGCTCTCAACCATGACTGCCAGACCAAGCCTCGTGCCATCAAGCCGAGGACACCCCTCCCATCCCCACCCCATGGTACCTGCAGGATCTCCCCTCTTTCCCTCTCGGCCTGATAGATCCAGCCTGCAGCTCCCATTCAGCGCTCAGGTCTGATGCTAAGAGCCTGAGCACCAGATGACCCAGCATCCTTGCAGGCCCAGGGACACCCGCGCCAGCTCCGGCTATCCCTCACGAGGCTTCCCTACAGCTTGAAACCCACCCGGAGATGGCATTGGATAAGTGAGGTCAACTTCTGGCATCCTGCCTCCCCAAGCAACTTTGCCCTGTGGCAGAGCAGATGCGGGACCCCACATGACCCTATACCATGTCATTCATGTGTGGTCAGAGTTGGTTCTCTCTTCCCACTGTGAGTTCTGGAAAGCAGACTCATAATGCTACATTTGCACACTAAGTGCTTTTCACTTCCCTGCTTACAAATGTTCATTGCAATGGCTTTTTAGAGTGGTAAGAGGCCTCTGGCTTCTGCTATACTCTCAATACTGGATCCTCACTGGGGATCCTACGGGATTTCCTATTGTTGCCCATGTCACATGATCCTTTAGGTTTTGATCTGTAGGATGCATCCCAGCAGTTCATCACTGGGGTAGATGTTGGGGTGGGCCAACTTACAGGCCTGGATCCAGCCCAGAGAGGTATCTGAGCTGGTCAGCCCTTCAGCTCCTCTGACTGTTGGGTCAGCTAACCAGCATCCTCTGCTACCAGGAGCACCTCTCCCCTGCTTCCCGGTGAGGTACAGGGCAACTCTCACAAGTGTAGCCAGTGAGGGACATGGCCAGTTCTCCCTCTCTCAACCCTGGGGCTGGATCTTCTACTTCCGTTTCCATAGATGGCAAAGGATGAGGGAGAGGAGGAGGGCATCTCTGTTTCCTCTTCACTACAACCCAGCAGAGGAGAGGCATTGCCAGCTCTCCTACACTCACACCCCCAGCTCTACTGTGCTGCCCAGCTGAGGTGTAGGGCCTGCTCTCCTGAATGCTACTGCAGGTTTCCTGCTATCATCATCCCAGGATCCACTATCTCAGGATGCTTAGGTAAGGGATTGGGCCAGTTCTGTATAGCCTTTAGACATCGACATGTCTCTGGGAAGCACCACAGAACAGGGACATCCACCTGGCCCTCGGAGGTGACAGAGCTCTGTTGCTGTAGGGCTCTGGACCCAGACACGGACCTGTGTGACGTCTCCGTTTTCCCAGATGGGATCAGAGGCTACGCTGATCAGGATGCTGATCCTTGAGTCTCTGGTTCTCCCTCACACCCTTCTGTTTCTCTTTCTCTTCCATTTCTCCACCACTTACTTGTTCCTCTTCGCAGCACCTGGGCTCTCTGAGTGTCTGGGCTTGTCTCAGGAGTGCTATGACCTGCTCATGCATTATGGTGTTGCTGTTCAGGGGTCCTCTCAGGCATGGTCTGCCCCCTTGGGGCTGCATAGCCCTCTTCTGAGGTAACCCTCTCAGGTTACCTCTCCGTCCAGGCCTCATCAAACCATTCCAGTGGTCATCTCTGGCTGGCTCCTCATCTGACCTCCCTGAGGGGCCTCATGAGAGGGTCATGTGTTGGGGGTTCTTGTAGTCTCTGGCTTGCTCCCAGTCCTAGAAACTTTATGCCTCCCTCCCCCACCCTCACCCCCACTCCCACGGTCTAGGTCTCCCTGGCTCCAGACTGTTAACTTCTCTGGCAGGCTTTTTTTCCCCAGGAATGTTAGGCTAATCTACTCATGGGTCAGAACACGGAGCTAGACATGGCCTCTCTCCACTCTGCCATCTACTGACAGACATGTGACACAGCAGGCCACACCTGTGATGCTTCTAGAAGGCAGGGCCTCTCAATGCACTTCTGTTGCTGCCCTTGTTGCTATTTTTAATTTTTATCATTGTTATCGATATTACCATAGATTTTACGGCTACTAAGATTTGTGTCCCTCAGTCTAATATTTGTCTTAACTTCAGGGGAAGTCCTTGCAATCTGCAAAGTAAATGCCGCCTTTATTTTGATATCTCTTTTTGTGTACCTTTTGTTTTTCCTCGTTGGCAGTCTTATAAAGGTTTTCCCCAACCCCATCTGATTTTGTCTTAGAAAAGGGCGGAAGGACTCTCTACAGGAGCATAGGGGAACTAAGTTGCCTGTATGAAGCTCCCGGGGATGTCCTTGGCTTAGAAACTCAGAAGTGAAGTCCGAGCAGAACAAGGGAAGAACTCATGAGACATCTCTTATAAGATTCCGTACAAAAGAAGCACTTTGAGCATCTTCTGATATATAAGACCTCCTGGGGTTTGCTTATTTAAACAAAACCAGAGAGTTCCTGGTTTGCTAAGTGTATACAGAATTAAGAGAGGATAACTTTTGAATTCAGCAGCTCAATCTGAAAGTAATGTAAGACTTGTGACAGACAAAATATACTGATAACTTAGCAAGGGATACTCAGACTCAGCAAGCAATACAGGTGGTTTGTTCTTGCTAAGTAAAAATGTCAAAGAGTTTTAGTCAGGGTAATGTGTGTCAGGTTGTAGAGCAAAACCATTTGAATGGTTGGATTTTATTTCGATTCTGACAGAAAGACCCCCATGTGCCATTCACAGGCTGGCTTCCCAGTTTAAAGTCCTCAGTTATAGCATAGTTGTAATGAGGTGTAGGACTGCATTAATTGTAAGGAGAGCGGGCTGAGTGCAAGTACAGTGCTGGGCAGGGGAAGACTGTATCAGAAGGGAACTTTCATTTCTAATTTTGGTTCTAACTTTTTATAGAGAGAAAATTGTTTTCAGAAGTTTGGCGGAATCTCAGTTCCACAATCCACACAGCAAATATGACTTAGCTAGGAAACAATGTCTTAGCCCATAGAGATATGTCTGAAGAACAAGTCAAGGGGGTGACGCTTGACTTCAAAGGGATTGTGTGCTGGTCCAACTTGCTATATGAGCACAGAGGGACCTGCAAAAAGACATCCTCTTACTGACTGGAGATGAGGAGCTCCTGAGATGCGCAGGCATTCTGAGCAGGAAAACAAGGTAGGAGGCTAAATGTTGCTGGAGTGGAACAAAGGCGTGTGAGGATCTCAGGACGCCAACCAAAATAGCTGAGGTTTACAGGGAGGGTGGTTGGAAAAACCCTGGAGCAGGTAGCGTCCAAGGGGAGTCAGCAGGAGGCGCAGCCCCGCCCTCAGTAACCCCACCCCCGTTAGCCCCGCCCCCAAGAGAGCCGACCAATGGGAGGCCTGGATGTTAGAGTGTGGGAGGCGCGGCCGGGTTGCTACAGCCGGAGCTGGGCGGCGGCGGGTGCTGCCTGCTGAGCCTGAGGCGGCGCGCCATGGACGGGCTGGAAGGTGAGACGCGAGGGGATGCGACCGCGGGGCTCGAACGGGCCCGAGCGATGAGGGTCTGGACTCCGGGGACCAGTGCGGCCCGCCGGCTCTGCGGGGAAGTCCCGGCGCTCGCCGACACCCGGGGCGGAGTTGGCCGGCCCCTGACGGGAGCGGTGGCCGCGGGCTGGCCGCAGGGCACGGCTCTCGGCTTCCCCGCGGGGTCGGAGCCCCCGCGTCCTCTCGCCTGCAAGGCCTAACTGCCGTCTCTGGTCTTTCCTGGACCCCCGACTTTCCCGTGGGCACTCGGTGTCTCTGGTCAGGTCTTATTAGCTCTGCAAAGTGTATTCTTGGTTAAGGTTCGCGACGTCCGGGTCGCCAGCTCTTGCTGACCCCCAGGACCCGCCCCGCCTCCAGCTAGCTCTGGACGCACACTTTGCTTGCTCAGTCGGAGGTAGCCTTCCTTCCGTTTCCACCGCACCTAGCCGAGCATCTCCCAAGGAAGTGTCCCTGGCGAGCTCTGCATCAGGGACAATAGCTTCAGCCTTAATGGTTTATTCACGAGGACTGTCTAGGGAAGAGTCAGCTTTGCTTCCTTATCTTTGCTTTATCCTGGTGCCTTAGCCAAGGCTTCAGATTTTTTTTTTTTTGTTGCTGTTCTTGTTCCGAATTCTTTCACTTTTCCCTTTCTTCATCCATTTAAATCCCGTGCAAGGACAACATTCCCTTAAAAAACAAAGGAAGAAAAAAAAGATCCTAGCAGTGGTGACAACAGTTTCAGGATTTAAAAAAGATCGGGGATCTGTCTAATACACAAGCTTTCAGAATTTTTGGATCCTGTTTCCTTAATACAGTTTTTTTTTAATCTAAAAATTTTTCACCACTTTGGATGAGCAGGGGAACTGATCTCTTCATTTTCTTGTTTTATAGCTATCAAATATTTCAGGAGGTGTTACAAAGTGAACAGTGCTAACTGATAACTTTCCCAGTGATTTAAGTGCACCAGAAAGAAAATACAGTACTATGATTACGCATTTTATATTTCATAATTTTACTTTGCAGTAAAGTCTGCTCCAGACATCTTGAAGGTGATAAAGAAGGTGAAGGTCTTGTTTGGTGTACCATTCAGATTGCCATGAGATTGTAATGACAGCACACCTTCCTTTCAAAACCCTCCTTTTTTCTTTTCTTTCTTTTTTTTCTTGGCATACCTCTGCAGGCTCATTTTAATTCTTTAAAGCTGTATGGTGTGGAGACTGCATAGAGAACAGATTTTACAGTGCTGTCAGACTGCATGAAGAGTGGTTTAAGAATACTTCCTAGATTTTTACCAGTCACCATTTACAGTGAAGGAAATATTCATCCAGTGTTTCACTTACTAATCTGTGCACACAAAGAACAAAATATTGCCAAAGTTGTTGGGATCTAAATCAGGAATTTTGGAGATATAATTGAAAGCTAGTATAGTATATACTGTGCGTGTGTCTTAAGGATACCATTTGGTTTTTACTCCGGCTTTCACTTAATAAGCAATAAGTTCATTTTTGCTCAGTGACAAAGATAAAGCAAATAAATGTGAAGTTTTATACTACATACTGTCCTATAACTACCAAATATAACTTATTGCTTTAACATTTACTTACATTTCTAGGTGAAAGTGGTTACTGGTTGCCTGAAAAAAAAATCTGTTAAAGCTATTCTTACCCTTTAAAAGTACTTTGCTTACATATACCATTAATGTTATTAAGCTTCTGGGATTTTATGTCTGGAATTGTTACAGAATGAACTGTTAAATTGTATACTCTATTTTGAAACCAAATGTTGAGCTTTCTTGCAGTTTTCTATAATTAATAGCATAACTTTTGCATGGCTTGAGTAATTAGAGAAAAGTTTTTAATCCATTCTCATATGAAAATTGTACCCTAGACTTACCTAAGGAACACAGTAGTTTTATGGTTGGGAAGTTCTGACATCTTGTGAGTTTTATCACATGTAATATTGAGGTTATACAATCTAAGGTTTTATCCTTAGATAAGATATTGTCATTGCCTTCCTAATATCCCAAAGTATGCTTATACCAATTATGGCAGACATTAGGCAAACCATTCCTCACCTGGTGTGCTAAATTTATTATCTTAGTATTGCCTCTGAAACTTGATTAGGGTCCAGTTCCACCGTTCTGGTGGATGACTGCCATCCCATTCATTAACGTTCGTCTGAACGTATACTGGTTCACTGAAACGCTGTTGATCTTTGTTAGCAGCGTTCATTTCTTTCTTGGTGTGGTTGTTGTTAGGAAAAAGTTGAAGAGTGTGTGTGTGTGGGGGGGGTTATGGAGGTGCAGCGAGGCATGGGGGCAAGGGGGATCCCTCTGGGGGACCCATGTTGGGAATCCCTTTTCCCTGAGGGACTAGCCACATGACAGTATTCTGGGCATGGGAGGGGAGTTAAGAGGGTAGTAGGGGCAGAGAGGAGTGGAGAAGGAGAGGTTGGCCATGAGCATTAATTGGTGCTGAGTGGAATTCAGGTATTTTAGTGGCCAGGGTTTAAAGAAGCCTTTATCTAAATTCTTGGTTTTTCTATGATTTGAAAATGTGTGTGTGTGTGTGTGTGTGTGTAAAATTAGGATTTATTTTGTCTTTTGTGTATGAGTACTCTGTATGTATGTGTGTGCACCATAAGTATGCATGGTGCTGACACAGGTTACAAGAAAGTGTCCGGTTCCTGGAACTACAGTTACTGACGGTTGTGAGTCCCCATGTGAATATTGGGACCTGAACCCTGGGTTCTTTGCAAGAGCGGCAAATACTCTTTAACTAGTTGATCATATCTCTAATCCACACTTTGGGCATATTATTCAAATCTGAATCTCAGCTATAAAAAGCAAAGCTATCAAAAATTAAACCACACTGACTATATTAAGTGTTAAACATACACAGGAAAAAAAAATTACCTAAATGTGAAGTGCATTGAAGTCCTTATTTTTTCAATGGTTAAGGACTTAGGGAAGCATGTTAGATGCTTAAAAGTATTCCATTAAAGCTAAAATAGAGCCCATCTTTACTGGCCTACCAGGTGAGGCCCAAAGAACTATGCCCAAGATAAAGTGGAAAAAGGGAGAGACTTCAAATGCATATATACGATGAAGATTAAAGTTATGGCAAATGTAAGCAGAATTAAAATGAATAAATTTCGAAGATATTTCTGAGGTTAAAAAATGAGATATAAGTGCTGTACTGGCTGGTTTTGTGTTACCTTGACACAAGCTGGAGTTGTCACCAAGAAAGGAGCCTCAGTTGAGGAAATGCCTCCATGAGATCCAGCTGTAAGGCATTTGCTCAACTAGTGATCAAGGGGGGGGGCAGCCCATTGTGGGTGGTGCCATCCCTGGGCTGGTAGACCTGGGTTCTATAAGAAAGCAGGCTGAGCAAGCCAGGGGAAGCAAGCCAGTAAGTAACATCCCTCCATGGCCTCTGCATCAGCTCCTGCTTCCTGACCTGCTTGAGTTCCAGTCTTGACTTCCTTTGGTGATGAACAGCAATGTGGAAGTGTAAGCTGAATAAACCCTTTCCTCCCCAACTTGCTTCTTCCTCATGATGTTTTGTTCAGGAATAGAAACCCTGACTAAGACAAGTGCTTGGTGCAAGAGAGAAAAGATTCTGTCTTAACAATTCTGGCTTTAGAAACATGTTTATGTAGCACTTGGGAGTATCAGATTTTAAATAAACAAACCTCTATGTTACTTGGAAAGTATTTACCTGCAGACCTTATTATCACTAGCAAGTGGGAGCCATTGTCTAGGCAAATCATTCTTAACTAAGTGAGAAGAAATATTTATAAAACCAAATGTTTCAGGGTTATGTGGGATGGGAAAATGGGTGGGTGGAATCTTAAGGAAGCTTTAAAAATTGCCAAAAGAAACAAAAGAAAAAGCAAGACAGGAATGCTGGGAAGAGACTGACCTGTAAATGGTTCATAGTTCTTCCTGGGTGTGGGTAGGAAAGCTAGTACTAACCTGCCAAATCCTGCTTACTTTTTGAAAACTGGGAAATTCAGGATTGGGAAGAAATGCGGGAGCAGAAAGAGGAAGAACAGTCAAGGTCACAGGTTCATGAACTGCCCCTCTTGCTATGGAAAGGCTAGTCAATAGGGTACAAAAGAGGCATTTAAACGTGACAATTCTGAGACTGGAGGTGAGAAGCTACCTCCCAAGTGTTAGTCTTTGCTAAAGGCTCTCCTGGGTCCTGTCTCCTTCCCAAAGACAGCCTTGGCTAGTTTTGTTCTTTCCCCTTACTTCTTGTTTTCTTCGTGAGGTTATTCACCTGACATTTTAATTAATTGATTTTATCTAGCTTTTCCTCCTAATATTTGATGAGTAGAGTCTCTATAAGATTGGAACCTTTGTTTTAATTGAAAAAGTAAGAAAGATCATTTAGCTTTGCTAACTATAATATTTCACGAACATTTGCCCACGTGTCAAGGAAGTTGAGGATGCCGGGTGAGAGGGGAAGCAGTAGGTGTCTGCAGACCGGGGAGGCAGGAACCCACGTAGGAATGAGTGTGCAGCAGTATCTGGAGCACATCCTTTTCCAGCTTCTCAGGATGCCTCTGGATGTGCTGTGGCTTCCCGTGTGCACTTAACCACAAAACAACTTAGCTTTCATAATCAGCCCCTAAGATTGACAATGTATTGAATAATCTTTCTCTGACAGTAACTATGGAAATGTGGCCTTGCGAGAGCAAGTCAAGGTTAATGTTAATTCCGTGGTTTGTAGTTGACTGGGTGAAATTACAGTCAGTGAAACCCTGGGTGAGGACAACTACATTTAGAAAAGAAGTCAAAGCTACTCTAATATTGACTGAGAGCTAGAAATCTAGAGATAGGGATCGATTATTTTAAGAAAATGTTAATATTTTAAATTGTATTTGTCAATCCAAAGTCATACAACCAAGTGGTGTGGATGGTGGAGGTTGTATATAGAATGTTACCATACTCGGTACTGAATACTGTGTGTATTTGTAGAAGTTTAAAATGACTTGGAAAAGAAATTTGAAGACATTTTGGAGATTGTAGATCTGTCCAGGATTGTGGGAAGAAAATAGAACAAATTTAGGAGGTCTGTTGTGTGATAAAAGTTGGGTTCACGAGAGCTGTGGTTTTATAATGTGTAAAACTGTCCATGAGCAAATTGACACAAGGACAGTGGGCACCAGATTGTTTCTATTTCCACAGTATCTTGGGAAATATTTTCTCCTATTAGTTGTATACATTTAGAGTATTATAAACATTTTAGATAATAGTATACTCTTTGAAATCTCCAATACTCTATGCTAGTATTCTATAATAGTATAATTTCATATATAAGCTTTATATATATTTTGAAGCCAGTAAGTATAATAACTATATGCTGCATAAGTTTCACAAGGAAAAGATTGGTTTTTATTTTCAAGTTTTAGAATGCTAAAAATATTCTTTAAGTAAAATATTTTATATGTAGCCATTTCTTCAATGTATTACGATCATACCCACCCCAGCACATGCCCTTGTTCTCACATGTTTTGCCTTATTTAATAACACCTAGAGTCCAGGCCCAGGCTCGTGCATGTAATGCAACCTCCGCGTGCTAAGTGCAGTGCCCACGTCATGTCCAGTAGAAGGCATTCCCTAGCAGTCCTCCCCATCTTTCAGGTGTCCTATTCATTGAGTACCCTCCTCTGAGATGTTGCCTGAGTCTTGGCTGAGCACTCCTCAATCACCTATTCTCAGCACTTGATTGATTATGGGTTTCTACCTTAACTGCTGTCCAGTTCAGAAGAAGCTTCTCTAGACAAAGCTGAAGTCAGCATTGATCTGTGTATATAAACATAAATGTTAAGAGCACTGATTGATAATATATTTAGTCTAAACATGTCTAAAAGTATCTGTTTAGTAATAGGCTTCTTCTAAAGCCCACTTGGACCAGATTTACAGTACCAGTCATGAACCACATCTTGTGGAACAGAACTCAAATCCAATAAAATGTATGTAGTTAGTTTCCTTCTATTCTTCATGCCACTATTGCCAGACATGGTTACTGTAACATCTAAGTTCAGCACAAGGTAAGTCTATGTATATATTTTTCTCCCCCAGTGACCTCCTATGTTGGTTTGGATGAAAATGGCTCCCATAGGCTCATAGGGAGTGGCACTATTAGAAGGTATTGGAGTAGTTATGGCCTTGTTGAAGCAGCTGAGGGTAATCTTTGAGGTTTCTAATGCTCAAGCCAAGCCCAGTGTCACTCATTCTTCCTGCTGCCTGCTGATCCAGATGAATTCATGGTTTCTGCAGCACCATATCTGCCTGCGTGCTGCCGTGCTTCCCACCATGATGATAAAGGACTAAACTTCTGAACCTGTAAGCCAGCCCCAATGAAATGTTTCTCTTTATTTGAGTTTCCATGGTTGTGGTGTCTCTTCACAGCAATAAAACCCTAATGAAGATGCCTCTATAGCACCTTTTGGCATTATTGGAAGCTAGCCACCAGAAAAGATTTCAGATCAGTTCCAGCTTGATTTCTCTTTTATGCAACCAACATGTGTTGTGTCTTTAGCAGTAGGTTCTTAACCATCTAATAACGGTGGGCAGCCGAGAACGATGGCGGCTTGTTGGTTTAGGGCCTGTTGAGCTCTATGACCAGTAATTAAAAAGGAAGTTCCTGGTATGCGGCACTGAGATGTTCATTGAATATCCCATGTCGTCTGGGGGAAATCATTGTCCACCCATGCAGGGTACCTGTGGCACAATAAAATCCTTTATTGACCTGTTTCCACCAATCTGAGTACCTTTTCCCCAACAATGCCTAGTCTCTGCTACAGTTTCCACCCCTGTGAAGTAAGTTATCTGCCTACTGTCTTTCTGTGTCCCTTAAGTTTTGCCAGATTTTGTCATGTGGGAAAGCTTTGCAGTGTTTCTGTAACTCAAAGTATGAATATTTCTTTATGTAAGGTAAGTAATTTTATTATATAACATCTTAACTTCAAATTTTATGTAAATTTAATGCATATTATCTATATGTGACAAATGCTAAGATGAACTTATCCATGTGATTAGCTTCATATTTATTTTTAGTTCAGTTGGTGAGGACCTGTAACAAAGAGAAAGCACATTTTCTTTTATATAGATCCCTTTACATTCTCAGCCCTCTGTCTAGACTGCAAGTGATTTCATTAGAATATATACACTTCCCGGAGAGCTTTTTCCCCTATGCATTGGCTTATTCTTACATCTGAGGAATTTGCAAAGTACAAGAGAAGTGTTTTGTTATCCATTTGTATTTTCTACTAACTTAGTTGTGTTCTGTTAAATTTTGGTATGTTGTAGATAAGAAAGAACCATGTGCATCATGTAATCTAACATCCTTATTTTATGCCAGAGAGATGAAATTCCTTGCTCAGGGACTTAGTTCCCAGTGGTAGAGCTGCAGTTTAAAGTTAGATAATATATGACAGATTCCAATTTTTCCACTATACTATCCTACTATTACTGTCATATCCTTTAAATAATTGCACAGAACAAAATATAGCTTCTGGTTCTTAAGACCCAACTTATTTATCATAATAACTTTGTATAATTCTTTTGTTAGGTCTTGATATCAATGAATATGCACATGTTGGTAATTCAAAAGGAAAGTAGAAATGTATGTTTTCCTCATTTCGAAGACTTTTAAAAAATAGGAACGGT
Organism: Micromys minutus; assembly: GCF_963924665.1. Classification (NCBI taxonomy): domain Eukaryota; kingdom Metazoa; phylum Chordata; class Mammalia; order Rodentia; family Muridae; genus Micromys; species Micromys minutus. The sequence continues at coordinate 12,353,287 of NC_137984.1, forward strand.
CCTCATATGCTTATGTGTTAATATTTGGTCCCTAGTTGGTGGAATTTCTTGAGAAGGATTATAAGATGTGACTTTCTTACATCACTGGGAGCAGGCTTGAGGTTTTAAAGCCCACGTCATGCCCAGTTAAAGCTCTTCCTGCCTTGCAGCCAGTGTCTCAGGGTGTGAGGTAGCAACAACTGCTCCATGCCTGCCTGCCATGCTCTTTACCATAATGGTCATAGCCTAACCTGCTGACATGTGAGCCCACAGTAAGCTCTTCTCTCAGGAGCTACCGCCATGAGGGCTTCATAGCAATATGACAGAAGTTGATACTAGGAAGTGAGCTATGTCTGACATGTCTGACCATAGTGTTGTTTGGAGGAATGTGGAAGACTCTGGGACTTTGGATGAGGAAGATGATGGGGTGTTGTAAGTGGAGTCTTACAGGCTGTAAGTATAGGAGCTTTGAAGAAACAGTGCTGGGAGCAGTGTGGACTATGGCAGGGCTCCAGAGCGAACACTATTAGCGGTGGAGATAGAGAGCATTCTTAGGATATTTTGGCAAAGAATGTGACTGCTTTTTCCCTTTGTCTTAAGAATCTGCCTGAGTCTACACTGAAGACTCTTGGACTAATTCCTTCATAGAGGAGATTCCAGGATAGCCTAATATTGAGTCTGTCACTTGGTTATTAGTAATTACACCTTTGCAGATATACAGTGAAAAAGAGTAACTTGGGCAAAAGAGATTAAAAAAATATACAATCGAGGAGGGAAAGCACCAGGAAATCTAATATTGGAGCCAGGGTTTGTGCTGAGAGAGAGAGAGGCCTGATGTGAAATGGCATAAAGAAAACAGTGCCTCAGGGGCAAAAACTCACTCTTGCTAGGCTGCCCACTTGTAAAGAGACCATTTGTGCAGCACAGGACAGCTGATGCAAAGTCTAGGAGGAGACCAGTTTCCGTCCCAAGCAGGCAGCTGAACTTGATGGCATTGGCCATGTGGCTTTGGCATCAGAGTCAGGAAGGATACCTGTCACTTAAAGAACGCCCTTGACGGCAGCTATGTTGAAGGGGAGTTTCTGCGTGGAGGCCTAACCTAGAGAGGCCATAGCATGAGGCTGGGAAAGTAAAGCTAGAAGACCCCCAGATACCGGACATGCCAGAGGCTCAGGATACCTGTTAAGGAGAGGTGCAGACTGGAATGCAACTAGCCCAGGAGACATTGTGCTGTAGTCAGCAAAGCTGGGAGGGCGGAGCCACCTAAGCCCTTAGGGTCAAATGTTGAGCCACACAAAGCATTTAAAATGTCCTTTGATGAGTTTGAGTCTTGCCTTGGTTACAATGTCCCTTCTCCCTTTTGCAATGATAATATATATTTTGCACCATTGTATGTTGAAATAAGTAGTTTACTTTTGCTTTTACAGGGTTAATTTTAAAGATTATCTGAGTATTAGAAGAGACTCTGGACTTTTAACCTTTGTTGAGATTGAAGGACTGAGGATTTGAAGTTTGACTAAATGTATTGTGATATAGCTGTAAGCCTGTCGAGGCCAGAACTTGGAATGTGCTGTTTTCACTGAGACTGCCTTCTGTGGCTCACATGTTTGAGTACTTAGTCTCTAGTGAGTGGAACTGTTCTGAAATCATGTG